>NC_090929.1:106863474-107166504 GCF_040938575.1 Ambystoma mexicanum | reverse complement strand
AGCCCGAACAGGGTAGAAGGCGGTGCCGCATAGCATTGTCTCGTCCAGTGCAGGTAAATAAGTGAAGATGAAGAGAAAACAGTAAGAGTCTCGTATATTTAGTAGACCCGGAGTAGTAATTTAGAATATGATTTTTCCGTATGAGCAGAATTCTTGGTGAGGTAGCGAGAAGGGGGTCCGAGGTGGGGAGTGCATGAGAAAGTTAGAGCAAGGGGTAACAAACTGAAGTAATTAAAAGAGGGAGTCAAGCGCGCGGGTTGTCCATGTTACATGTTACATGTTCTATGTTTTTACGTGCGTCAAAGTGTTACATGTTGGTCTGTTAGTAAATGCTTATGTGTCTGTAAGTTGAAAGCACTTTAAGGTTAATTAAGAAAACTGACAATGCAATGTGTACGTTAATGAAAAATATTTTGAGTATCTGTAAATGATGAATATTGACAGTTGAAATAATTTACGGTCCCAGTAAAATGGTGTAAGTGGGAAGGTTGCTGAAATATTGTTGGTACCAAAAGCTAAAAAGAAAGTTGAAAAGACATATTGGAGCAAAGAAATTGTTAACTGAGTGTCCGTCCAACTGCGCTCAGGAGATTAAGTGACCGCAAATAAGGGTCATAAATACATTATCACGGGGGGAACAACACCACTAGCACATATTTGCCAACACCTCCCTTTGTATAGTGAAAAGATACAGAAATATCACGATCAGTGGGTGGCGAAAATAAAAGGAGACAGCACCACACCCATATGGCCGGAGGGAGGGTCTTTTGACAAGAGGGTACTGGATCTAGTGTCTACACACTTGCTGGCAAGGTATAAGGGAAAACAGTTACAGAACCGAAGGGAAGTGTTAGTTCTGTGGCGAATGTTCGAGGAAATAGCACCCACAAGTGAGGTAAGTAAGTATACGACAGCTGAGAAAGAGAAGGTGCCAGAAGAGGGAAGTGGGGCCATGGGGGGAGAATGCACAACAACCACAACAGAAAACGACACTACTAAAATATACCCACTGATGACAAGGCTGCAGTGGGATACAGTGAGCCCCAGTATGTGCCCATATGCCCTACCCGGACCACTCTGGCAACAGCATCAGCCACTGCACGACCCCCGTATGACAGGGGAGGGCTCTACGGCCCAACTAGTGCCCCTCTGGTGAATTTAGCACGACTAACCAGAGATTTAGACAGGCAACTTGCACATGCACAACTGAAAATAACACGATTAAGAGCGTTATGCGATAGGAGCCAGCTGTTGCCAGGGGGAGGGGAGGTGCCACCATTGGCTGCGACAGACCTCACACCTCCGCCAAGCAATGCTGGAGAATCACCGCCAGCGCCACGACAGCCGGCGCTAATACCAAGAGGGCCAGAGCAGGAGTGGCAATCGTTTTTTGTTCCATTTAAATGGTAAGCATGTGAGAATAATACGACCAACAACCCCACATAGCCAGCACGGGGAGGGGCAAGAAGAGCAGGAGCAAAAAGAAGAAGTGGAAGAGGTATGGAGTGATTTAGGTGAATATGAAGGAGGGGTAGCAGCGGCGGGGTCTCCGCTGTCATTTCCATTCGACCAGGAAGATGAAAGGGCTGCACCAAAATGGCAAGGGAGGTTAAGACAACGAGTAGGAAATATGCTGGTGAGTAAGACAAAGAAGAAAGCGGTAAGTAAGACAGGAAGAAAACATAAACTACAAATGCTGCTAACACATAAAGGGGCAAGGAGGCCGCACTACATTCCGTGGGCCCAAATAGATAAGAACAACTTGTTGAAACTCCTCCCCCCGCTTTCGGGTGGGGCGGGGAAATGGATACATGCATTCAAAAAGAACACACCAGGGGTTCCATTAGCAATAGGGGATGTGAAAAGTTTGTTGGTGTCCACTGTTGGTGATCAAGCAGATGCAGTGTGGGTGAAGGCGGGGTTCCCGGGAGTGACGATGAGCTGTGACTGCCATGATGGATCGCCATTCAATAACGTTAGAGCACAGGTATGGGATGCACTGCGGAGAACTTTTCCAGACATTCCATATTTACACTTAGTGATGCAGTGCACGATAGGAGAGGAGGAGGAGCCTACGCAATTCATCCTCTGGGTGCAAGATCTGTGGAGAAGTGAAACGGGTACGGCATTGGATCAATCCACCGCCTTGTTCTATTTCATAATCAAAAAAGGCCTCCTCAAGGAGGTACAGAAGGCCTTGGATAAAATCGGTGGGATAGAAGCCAAGGGCTGGCCTGAGATCCAAAGCTTAATTGTGCACCATTGTAGGAGGATCAAAGAGAGAGAAAAGCAGATAGCACAGAAAAGGTTGGCAGACAAAGCAAAGTTAGTGCAGAATACGTTAGTGAAGGTCGCAGCGCTGAATGCAGCAACATCGACTGATAGAAGCAGTGAAGGGGATGACGGAGTAGGAAACGCACCAGCCAGAATGGCCGCAACATGGGCTGAAGGAGGACAAGAATAGAGGGACAGAGAAGAACAATACGGAGGGTCCCAATGGCAAGGAAAACCAGCACTAGGACGAGGTGGGTACAGAGGACCAAGAGGGGGGTTCGGAGGAATGGGAAATAGGGGATTTGGTGGCCGTGGGATGAGAGGAGGATTGCAAGGGTCATGTTGGAATTGTGGAAGATGGGGGCACTATTCAAGAGAATGTAGAATGCGGCCTATCGGATATTACCAAGGACAGCCCCCTATGGGAAATGAACAGCAATATGGTCACCCACATCCGGGAAGCCCCTACGGGTTACCTATGGGAGGGGGCGGACAAAATTAGCAATATTACAATGAAGCCCAGATGCCACAAAGACAGCAATCCCAACAGCAGCAGCCACAACAGAGAGGTATACAATAACAAATGGCAAGACAAAATACGGTAGGGAATGCGAACAGTAACATTTTTGCAACATCTGCTAATGCTGCACCTGCACCTTTTCGCGGCACAGCGGTGGTAGGAGATAATGTTTTCTCAGTGCCAGGAACTGAGACATATGCCGATTAGGACAACCCACAGGGAGCGCTTTTGTGTCCAGTCCTATCCACTGCCCTACGTGCAGAAGAGGAACCACTAGTGAGGGCAGAGTTAGGGAACAAGCAGTTTATCTTCATGGTAGACTCAGGAGCGGAAAAACCGTGTCTCATGGAAGGGCGGTTTCCGCTCTCGGGAAGAAATTTGGAAACTCAGGGGTTCTCTGGGGCTATTTTAAAAGTTCCTTGCACAAAAGACCTTGACATAACAGTAGGGGGGAAAACAGTGCACGCACCTTTACTGTATCACGAAGACGTGCCAATGAATTTGCTAGGAAGAGACCTTCTGAGCAAATTGAACATGACGATCTCCTTTACTGAACGGGGGATAGTGTGCTCAACGCCAGGAGTGTGCCCCGTAAGAGCGATGTTGATGATTAGCACTATGACAAATGAAATAGCGGTAAGAGGGGTGCCCATTGACATGGATATGTTCATTTATGGTATCAGGGTGTTAGCACGAGTGGTGCCAGAGATAACAAGAAAAGAATGGAAGCTACCCTCAGATTTTGTCTTTCGTCCAATCGTAAATACAGACATCGTTTCAGGAACCATTTTGTCTATTGATCTAGAGGGGGTTCAAGTGTCGAGTAAATGTATCACAGTGATAGGACTGGACACACATGGGTGCGAGTGGAGAACAGTGCTGTGCATAGACCCAAATATAATGTTGCACGACTTAACTGATGAAGAATTGTTCACTGATGGTGAGAGTGATGGGAAGATAATAATGGAAATAAGTATACCATGCGACATCATGATCCAGCACAGGGAAATACACAATCCTCTCATGGCTATTGTCAACATGCCACCCACCATATTTGAAAAAAACATGGAAAAGGTTCTACCAGAGATTTGGACCACAGGCCCCTATGATGTAGGGTTATTGCACGAAGTAACACCAATACAAATAAAATTGAAGCCAGGTGCCATTTCTCCAAGAGTTAAGCAGTACCCACTATCGAGGGAAGCAGAGGAAGGAATTAAAGAGACAATAAATGTGCTACTAAAACAGGGGATAATAGTGCCCTCCAATTCCCCATGCAACACAGCAATTTTTCCAATCAAAAAAGTGAAAGGTGGGGCGTGGAGAATGATACAAGACTTACGCCCACTCAATGACATCATCCAGAAAGAATTCCCATTAGTGCCTAATCCGCATCAATATTGTGTAGCATACCTAAAGACGCCACATGCTTTACAGTACTGGATCTGAAGAATGCTTTCTTCTTGATTCCACTCGACCCAAGCTCTCAGTAACTCACAGTGTTCACGCTAGGGGGGAACAGATATGAACACTGCAGACTACCGCAGGGGTATTGTGAAAGTCCCAGCATTTTCAATAGAATTTTGCATGAAGATCTTGGAAACATTGATGTAGAGAGCACAATAATACAGTTCATAGATGATTTACTTGTCTGCAGCAAAAGTGAAGAGCAGTCTAGGGCCGATTCTGTAGCACTGTTGAATTTGTTGGCCACGAAAGGGTACAAGGTAGATAAAGGAAAACTGCAATATTGCCTAGCAGAAGTACTGTATTTAGGGCAACTAATTTCCAAAGATGGCAAGAGGATACTGCCTGAGAGGGCAGCTGCCATACGCCACATGATAATATCAAAAACAGTAAAGGAGATGCAAAAGTTTCTCGGTATCTGCAATTACTGTCGCGCATGGATACTTGACTACGCGGCATACACACGCCCACTTCTGCAAGCGCTAAAGAAGTCCCAAAAGAATAATGCCCTGATAAAATGGACAGATGAGATGATGAAGCAGCACTTTAAGCTGCAAGATCTGATTGCAAACGCACTAGTCCTCGCGAACCCATATTATGACAGGGATTTTTTTTTATTTTCACACTGCAATGGTACGTTAATGACTGCGGTGCTGACATAGAAAACTTCACTAGGCCATAAGCCATTGGCCTATTTTAGTGGAACATTGGATTCAGTGATGCAAGGACACTTTGCATGCGAACAAGCTCTTGCTGCAGCGGCCTTCACCATTGATAAAAGCGCCACCATCGTAATGGGATGTTCAGTGACACTGTATGCAGAGCACTCACTGTTTGCAATTCTGGAAAGATCCAAATCAACATTAACAACACAAAGAGCAACAGCCTATGAAATAATAATCTCCAGCCCAAATGTCCACATTCATTACTGAACCATGCACTGTAGAAGACATGCAGGAACACGACTGTGCTACATACGAGGGAGAGGAAGACGATATTCCCAAAGCGAGTGAGAATGCATTACAGGAAGGAGAAATATATTTCATAGACAGTTCAGCATCAACAGATACTGAAACAGGGGAAAAACACATGGGGATGGCAGTGGTGAGAAGAGGATTATGAAATAATTGTCCAAAAACGCCTCCCTTCTCATTACTCCGCACAAGCAGCGGAAATGGTGGTGTTATTTGAGGGGCTGCACACAGCTAAAGGGTGCACAGTAACTATACATTCAGATTCAGCGTATGTCACAACAACAGTACACTCAGGGTTGTCACGATGGCGGCGAAGAGGGTTCCGAAGGGCCGATGGGTCACCAATACAATATGCTGCATTACTAAATAAACTAATAGAAGCATTAGCAGAACCATCAGTAGTGGCAGTGGTGAAATGCCAAGCCTATACTAATAATACAGATGCAATCTACTTGGGAACGCGGCAGCAGACGCAACAGCGAAAGATGCTGAATATTTCAATGCGCTCCCAACAATTGAATGTATTGTCAAAAGGTCCAACACAGCAACGTTAGAGGAGGGGTACAGCAATACACTGTTAATGCAAATAATAGAATTGCAAAGAAGGGCACTGATAGAAGAACACAAATTGTGGGCCAAACGAGGGTGTAAGCAGTCACCAACAAAACTGATATGGAGACAGGAACTAACAGGGAAGGTGGTAATGCCTATGCCAATGGAATTACTAGAGGTAGCATTTCAACAGCTCTACTTTCCGACACATGTAACAGAGCAACATATCGCAGCAGACATACAAGAGCATTGGTTTGTTCTGAACCTACAGGAACATTTGTCAAAATTTACCATAGAATGTATCACATGTCAAACATACAGTTTAGGAATGATACTAAGAACACTGCGAGGAGCACTGCCATGCCCACCCATTCAGAGAGCTTCACATTGACTATGCGGACATGGGGGAGAGGTGTGATGGAGCAAGATACTTGATTGTGGTGGTATGCCGCTTCTACAGGTGGGTGGAAGCTGGACCATGTGCCCACCCAGACACAAAGTGTGCTGCCAAGTTTTTGGTGCGGGAGGTGTTCTCAAGGTGGGGCATTTGTGACGTGATAGGATCAGAAAATGGCACACACTTTGTGAATGACCTCTTTAAAGAAGTGACAACACTCCTAGGGGTTAAGTACAAACTGTGTTCGATTTATCACCCATCGGCTAACGGAATGGTGGAAAAGATCAACGGCCTGCTCAAAAGTAAATTGTCGAAGTTGTGCAACACACTCAAAAATAATTGTGTGTATTGCCTGCCCCTAGCACTGTTCCAACTCAGAACGCAGCCAAGCAAGGACCATCATTTGAGCCTGCACAAAATAGTGAAGGGCAGGCATATTCATACGCCACTCTCCCCAGTAAGAAAAGCATGAGATGCGCACAGGGCTGCCACAGTGCTGGGGGAAGAATTTAAGGAATACCTTACAGAGTTAACACACGCAGTGCATAGCATAGCACGACAAATAGCACCACCTTTTACTGAGAACGCTGCGACAGATACTGCAATGCTGGCCCAATACAGTCCAGAGGGCCTATTAATGCCAGGCAAAAATGTGTATGCATGAAATTTTGTTCGGAGATGGAATTCTCCAAGATTCCATGGTCCGTATGAGGTGATTTATTGCACGCCCACGGCCGTAAAAGTTAAAGGATTGTAATGTTGGGTGCATCTTTCAGACATGAGAAGAGCAAGCGATAATGCAATCCCTCAATGTGAGCGAACAACCAGTAATGAAGAAGAAAGTGGACAGGAAAAATGATCATGGAAAAAGTATAAAATGAGAAGAACAGAAATAACAAAGTATAAATACAAAATGCGTGTACGAATCTCTCTCTCTTCCTTATCTATGTTCTTCTTCTATCTCCCTGTCTAGTTACTCTCTCTCTCTCTCTCTCTCTCACTATCTCTCTCTCTCTCTCTTATCTAAACTTGATGAAGAATGCAAGTAGTGAACAGTGTACAGAAATGATGCCTATGATTAAAAGAAAATGAGGGTTGTTACAAATAAATAAAATAGCAATGCAATGTGTAAGAAATATAGAAAATTAGTATCAAGGTGTGCACACCGTAGATAGCATAAAGTAGATGAAGAATGCAAGTAGTAAACAGTGTACAGAAATGATGCCTATGATTAAAAGAAAATGATGGTGGTTACAAATAAATAAAACAGCAATGCAATGTGTAAGAAATATAGAAAATTATTATCAAGGTGTGCACACCGTAGATAGCATAAATTAGATGAAGAATGCAAGTAGTAAACAGTGTACAGAAATGATGCCTATGATTAAAAGAAAATGATGGTTGTTACAAATAAATAAAACAGTAATGCAATGTGTAAGAAATATAGAAAATTAGTATCAAGGTGTGCACACCGTAGATAGCATAACATAGCAACAACAAGAGATTAATAAATAACATGAAAAACAGAATAATAATAATGCAATGCAAAATACAATGTTTGCTTGTCACTTAACAATTTTATATCGCCCCTCCAGGTAATACAATGACTGAAAGAAGTGCACTCACAGGCACCAGCCATGTTAGTTAGAAATAGGGTAGCTAATAGAATGAATAAATATTATAATTTTGAGTGTGGCCTGAAATATTCTGCAATATTGTTTTCTACAATGCTATTTTTTATGGCGTGGTATTACACTGTGTTTTTTATTATACAGGACATTAAAAAGGAGGGAGCGGGGCGCAGTTAATACGAGAAGGGTCAGTACTTATATGGGCAGGGGTAAAAATAATGTGGAGAAACAATTATTCTGGTAATGATCACTCTGCCAATACAAACCTCACTATACTGCACATTAATGACACCGCACCAGCCCCCTTCCTCCCACCTGTGCTATAAGCCCGAATAGTGGTAATGAAACAAATGAATATGATGGGGATTACTTTGGGTAAAGGAACCTAACCTGATAAATGTTAATGCACAGACAACCAGAGAACCTACCTCGCAAGGAACTTTGATGCACTTTCATGTTGCTGCTACCCAAGAGTCCCTAGACTTATCAGCTGGGTACACTGTGAATGAGCTCAATGACACAAGATGGGCAGGAGTGATTCCTATACATTATCGAAAAGTAAAAACAATGAGTAACTGGAAAGAGGGGAGGAGGAGAAGAAAAAGGGGGGCGGGTGGGAAAAGATATGACATCTACCATGGTCTCGGATTAGATGAAATTGAAGATCCCCGCCACCCTGACCAATCAAATGAATGGTACTCAGACATAAGGGCCACAGCAAAACAAGCCACAAATCAGGCACGCCCAAAATACTAGTGCCACAAGAGGTGCCCTTGTCAGACGCCCATTGTTTAACAGAAGATTAGGCCAGGATCCTACCACCAACCTTAGGAACATCATTTATACAATAATTGAGGAAGCATTGGCAGAGGGGCACATTAGCCAAAGAGAAGCAGACTTTCTCTGTCCGAAATATCCAAGATGTCCAGCTTTGAACGCCCTCCCTAAAATTCATAAGGGCACCACACCTCCACCTGGTCACCCTATTGTCTCGGGAATTGGATTGATACTAGAACCACTGTCTCAGTTTGTAGACTTTTTCATTAAAAAGGAAGGGATCAAAATTAAATCGTACACAAAAGATACGACAGCGGTACCGATACACCTAGCAGACTTGTCTTAACCTAACAACAATATCTTTATAATCACCATGGATATAGAATCATTATATACCAAAATCCCCCAAGGTGAAACACTGAGGGTAGTAGAAAAAGTGTTACAAGAAATTAAAAACTGAGTTGAGATGCCCATCAGATTGATAATGCAACTAGCTGAGCTAGCCCTAAACAAAAGTGTTTTGTGGTGGAGGACAGATATTATGAGCAGATATCCGGCACAGTGATGGGTGTGACTTTCTCACCCCCATTGGTCAACCTCTATGTAGCCGATTTCGAAGAATGGTATATATACCATTAATCAAATCCATTTTTGAAGAATATCTTGAATTGGAGATGCCACATAGGCGATGTGTTGATGTTTTTGAAGGGTAAGAAGACACTTGTGTGAAATGTATAGATTGGCTGAACATCCAGAATCCTTTCCTCAAATTTACACATGAATTCAGTAAAAAAGAAGCAACATTTCTGGACCTTAAGATCATGAGAAATGCGGACCGTTTGGAAACAACAGTGTACCGAAAAGCAACAGACAGAAATTCACTATTAGAATGTAATAGCTTTCATCAAAGAACTCTTAAAATAAATGTGCCTTTTGGGCAATTTCATAGATTCAGAAGAAATTGCACGACAACAAAAGAAAATGACTATCAGGCCAAGATACTAACTAAGAAATTGAGGAAAAGGTATTACCCATAAAAACACATCAAACACGCAAGAAAAAGAGCCCGTAATTTACCCAGAGAAGTCACACTAACACAACAGGAGAAAAGACTGTGTGGAGACAAGCAGATAACAGCCGTCTTTAGCCACTCACCAGTAGTCCATAAAAAGAAGTAAAAAAACTATGGCACATTCTGAATGTTGGGCAAAGCACGCTCAGCCTTCCGCTTTTTGCAATCAAAAGGAGAAGGAATATACGTGATTCAATGGTACACACATATAGGGAAGACCAAAAAGAATGTGATAACCAAACCAGGCTATGGGATTTACCAAAAACAATTGGACATACCACATGTGGCTTATGCTTCGTGTGCCCATTGACGAAACGCACCACAAAAATAGATATAGGTTGGTCGTCACCATGGGAACAACAAGTTTTTACCAACTGTAATACAACCAATGTTGTATACTTAATAAGATGCTCATGCAACACAAATTACATCTGGATGACGACCAGAGCTATCAAAATCAGAATCTGTGAACACTGATCTAATATCAGAACGAAACGCATGACAGCACCCTTAGTAGAACACTATGTGAACAAGAAACACTCAGCAAATGATATATTCTGGACCATCCTTGAAAAAATACAAATCCAAAAAGAGGAGGTAATATTGGATCAATCCTTCTAAAAAGATAACAATTATGGATATTCCATTTAAAGAGCCACAAAGAGGGTTTGAATGAAGAGATTTGTTGGCAAACACTAGCAACAATGTAGAGATCCTGCATGCAGCACTATGGTAGAACATCATATATGTGCCCACCCTACAAGTTATAAACAACAGCAGATCTACCCATTTGATGAAAAGTGGTATGAACATTGGCAGCACAAACTACATAATCTGGACCTGCCTACCATCTGGGTACACATGCAATCCATCCACGCTCTCTAATAGCCAGTTATGGATTGAAGGAACAGATTGAGAGTGCAAATAAATTGGGAAGGCCCCAACATGTTTCGGCCAATCACGGGTCGTTTTTGTGTGCGATTGGACAGATGACATCAATCTATATGCACGGCCACCACTGGTATAAAAACCAATGTGTCATCAAGAGTAAAATCTGGAATGTAGATCTGGGCATCTAGTCAGACCTCTATTTCAGGGATTAGACTTGAGAAATTTCACACATAATGGAAAAGAATGGTTGCGGGAATGATGTCCAACGGTTTGACACACAAGATCAGCAGAAGGGGGTGTGTCACAAAAAAGAAGACTACGCCTTCCTGCATGCACTACGGTGAAAGTAATAGTACAAAAGAAAAATTAAGAACAACTAAACACATGAGTGAGTCATTAAGCTTGATAGAACAATGGGGAAAGTAATTGGAGTTAGCGCTAGGCTGTGATTTTCCCTCGTGGTTACTTTGTATACCCTCCTTATGTGCCCAATGCAACGAGGCTAGTTAGTCATAGAAAGAGGACGACCAATGTGTAAACATATAGTCACATGACTGAAACACTTGTGCAGACGCCGGAACAAATCAATTTCGGGACACAAAGTAATGGACGAAGCACCGACGTGACACAATCCCTATGAATTATAACGCTGTAAGCAAGATAGAAGGTGAGTAACCTAATGGACTGTACATGCCTAATCACTTGATAACCATACTGTGTAGAGAGAGCACATATGACATTCCCCTGTCTACATGAGTGTGGGCATTGATTTTTATTTTAAAACTCCCTAAACAAATGCTGTCGGTTAGAAGGCGAGGTTACCCAATAATGGAGGTTAATTTGTGATAATGGTGTAATTCACCATAACCTGTAGAATCAATACATAGACAAACCCACAGATGAAACAGCTCGTGGGTGTGCATGTAGAGGGATGTGAATTGAGCGTTATTATGCCGCAACTGACACGGATTTGTTTACTTTACAATCAGGTGGCAACAAATCGAAGATAGAGTGGATCACAAACCAGTAGCCATCCACCCAGGTCGCAACAGTAATTTTATATAAAGAAAAGGAGTTAAAGACCACAATCTGGTAAGCAGACACTCCCTATGTGACTGTATACAGTATACTATATGAAATAGAGACAAAACATCTAGTGTTGACAGTATAAACATAGTCTATTTATTTGTTTATCTAGAGAGACAACCACAGAGATACCACAGAGAGACCCCCCAATAAAAAGGATTAAGAAAGAAAAAAGAAAAAAGCAAAGTATTGGTAAGATTGCGAAGATGTCATGCAATCATTGATGTCCTATGTAGATGGATAGAGGATAACTCAGTGATGGTTCCCCTTTATTTATTCCCTTTTAGGGAGCCTCATGATTAATACGCCTGTAGAAGAAAACAAGAGACGCACTCCCTCAACTAGAAGACGGAGATTGAGACAAGAATAATAATGTTCTCTTTTTAACTTTTGCGTACCCTGACAAGTAACGTCAGGGAAAGTCCTGAAGAAAGCGGAGAGTAACACATAGTCCGCTGAAACCGGTCGACTACAAAGGGTCAGGGTGATGACCTGATCCTTGAGATAGGCATAAGAATTGGCAAACTCAGTGTAACTAAATGATTTTAGTGAATTGATTATTTCTGTAAGAATATTGGTGCCAATAGATCCACATTTAGGAAGATAAATATTATCAACCTTACATTAAGATTGCTTTTATTGTTGTTTCTAGTTGAAAAGACACATTATGAGGAAGTAATAAAAGACAGATTTTACTTCCAAGAGTGTGCACCTGTTTAGATGTTAGCAAAAGTAGTGAGAGAGGTAAGGGACAGTCTCTTATTCTATCCTCTCACCTAGATAGGCAGGACACCAGCACATACTAGGGAGAAAACACTCACTGGAGGGATAGTTAGTCTCTTTTTTAGGGATATATAGTAATCAGAAGGATACTATAGATTTAGAAGTTATAATTGGGTAACTCAAAGATTTTCTGTTTGTTTTGGGTGATAAAATAACGAAGGATTCAGACATCTCCTTGGCCTTTTTGATCCTTTCTGGGAAATTTGGAAGCAGCACACCTTCACTTGATCTTTAGTACCTCCCATGTACTGTCATGCTGTGGAAGCAGTGGGAATATCACTGGACCAATGAGAGGGTAGGAAAGTCCACCTAGCAATGGACATGCTTACCAGTCTTCAAGGCGCAGGTTTCCTGGCCTTCAGTGGACATTCGGTCACCTTCCACATACCTCTCCTCAGCAAATCCCCGGACAGCAGGCCACCTTGTGTATAGAAGAGTTTGACAGAAGGTCCGACAGGGGAGTTGATCTCTGGAAGAAAGTAAAGGAGTTTGTGGCACGTTGGCTCACTCCTCATGGCTTGCACGTGGGCTTTGTGGCAGCTGACAATAGATCTACTGTTGTAGCTGCATTCGTAGAGTGGTACGTTTGCGAGAACATTCCAACACAGTGACCAACTACTGCAATAGCCAGAGCCGGCAACATGATCATGTCCCCATAAAACCAACACAGTGGCAAATGTTGGACAAAGTTTAGTCTTTTCTGCAGCCATTCAAAGAGGCTAGTCAGTGGGTTCGCCTGTATGATACATCACTCAGCGAGGTGCTGCAACTGGTGGATCTATTAGAATGAAAACTATCCAACACAACACATGAACTGTATGGCGTTGCAGGGCAACTAGCTATGAATCTGCACTCAACCTTTTGGCAGGGTCCAAACATAAAAGGTATAATGAGGAAAATGGATGACGTCTTGACATTTTTTCTTGACCCACCATTTAAAGTGATGGCAGCAATGTTTAAACGGGTTGTGTGTGAGGATGAGAAAAATGCAACAGGTTGCCATTTTCAAGAGCATGTGCTTACCATCTGTAAGGATGCACAAAAGAGATGTTTGAAAACCTGGCTGGAACAAGAAGAAGAAACCCAAGGTCAGAGATCAACTTCCCAGTTTGGGACTCCACAACTGCAAAGAAGCTCATCTGGCTGTAGACACTCGTTTTCTAGATTTCCTGACACAGGTTCAGGACACACCATGGTGAGCTTTCAGAGAATTGAGAACCATAAGAGATTGCGGGAAAGACAACTACCCTAGTCCGGCAAGAATTCAGTGTGCCCATTATAGATGAGATGGTTGATGCCTGCGTTCTGGACCGAGTAGCAATGATGATCCACTGCCGGTCTAGCTTGCCAAGAGGTAACTGTGGGCATCTGTACTTGTTCAATTATCTGTGGAAATCCTAAGCCACCGCTCCAGTATAATGAAGTGTGGATGGTTTGTAGCGCTGCTTGGGGTCTTGTCTCAGATCAGAGGAGACACCTCAATGGGACACACGCGAGAGAGCTTACTTTCATAACAATGAACGAGCATCTTATCTCTGAAGACTACAGGGGGAGAAAACACCAGTCAGGCCACTGTGACTACCACACAACAGATTGTTCTCATGAAGATGTGTGGGCAAGACAGCTACAGTCATGCGGATGGAGTGTCTTGAGAAAAGGTTGTATAACTGTAGACTCTGACAAGAGTGGTTGCATGTATTGCAAAGGTCAATATTTAGTTTTCTCATCATCCTAAATCTATTTGGCTCGACCAGGGGAGCCACTGTCTGACTCCTAGCACCACACTCCTGTTACAGCCCGAATTATTAGTCTCTATCAACCAGCAGAGCCAGCAACAAATGTTTACACCTCCAACATCTGTGTATTTTTGTGGGCGAATCACAGCTCGATCTTCAAGCTACAGTTGGTATATAGTTTTCCTCCATGTTGGAAGGATTTTTCAAATAAGCTTAAATTCTTTTTTACGTGATGTCTAAAATTCTTTTCCAATAAACAATCAAACCCACTTATGCTCAAGGAAGAAGAAATCAAGTATTACTTATTTATTGTTCATTTTTAACGCGCTTCATACCAGCCAGTGGTTTCTAAGCGCGGGTCGGGGATTCGAACTTGTGATGCGCCCCACTGCTTTTCTTCCACAGAATATGGTCACCAGTCCACCAACTTTACTTGCCGATTGTTCCCTGCAGGTCATTCTGCCAATGTCTTACCTTCTTCTATTTCGAGCACACTAAAAAGTAATGGAATTAAGCCAGCCCTTGACTCACATAGCTTTGCTTCCTCTACAAAAAAACATTCACCACATGTTGAGAAAAAAACCCTGTCTATAAATGGTACTGCTCCTTGTTTACAGAGCATATCAGGAGGCTAACCGGAAAGAGATATTGTGAAACATGTTCTTATTGCTAATTAAGGGCTGGCGAAGGGAGCACGCGCCACCAGCGTTGAGGTTGACATCAGGACTTACATTCGCTGTAAAAACCAAATGGGTTCGCGCGGGCACGCGCCCGCGCGTCTGCAAAGCTTTTAGCCCAGCGGCGGGTGAATCCATCAAATCCCACCACCTAATTTAATAGCAATAATGAAAGGTGTGTGCCACTATTAATATAGGGCCTGCAACATTAGCCCAGCACTCAGGGAAAAAAGCCAGCGTAGTGCTATTTACAAATGCACAAGCCGGGCACCGAGCGGGAAAGTACTGGGTTGACCCCACAGCCTGCCTTTTTCATTTAGCCAGAGGTATCTTTCTGTTAGGTGTAGCTATTTATTCCTTTCCCATTTAAAATGTTTTCTAATCAAGTTCAAGTGCATCAGCAGGGATCAGGCAGGGGGGCGGGGAAAGAAGCAGACGAAAGTTAAGTGAATTTGAATCTAATGCCTGCTGCATTAAGGATCCGTGTGTACAGTTGCAGTATAAAACGAATAACAAGCTGCTGAGATCAAAACGATTGCTTTTAACTCTTCTTATCACTGTGTGCAGAGCATAGACGTATTTACAGCAAGGCCGACTAGGCCCAGGCCCAGGGCTGCAGACTGCCAGAGGAGCTGCATTTTATTTTCAATTTATTGCTTGTCATTTTTTAAATATAAAACCAATTTTATTTCTCCTGATCCACAGCACTGAACGACACTGCAAGTAATGTTGAGCTGTTATTCAACTCTGACAGCTGAAGTCTTTGATGGGCAAACCTGTATATATGCTTGATATTTACAAAAGTTATATTGCTAGGGGGACTTTTGTTTATATATATATATATATATTCAGTGAAAAAACTTTGTTAAAGGGACGTTATGGTTCCAAGTAAAACCGAAAAACCCTTGAAATTCGCCAGTAAGCTAAGCAACCATAACTCGCGCCACCACCGTGCACTGCTAAGACTAACACCCAGGACATCAAAGATGACATCACAAATGTCATTGATGACATCACGGATGACATCACATGTCTGGCTCACTATTTTTTCTTTTGCTGACATATCTAGGCCACATGGTTTTCTTCAGTAACAGTCAGAAACTAAGAATTTTATTTTATTTGTAGACGTATCCTTCTAGTAGGTTCTTACAGTAATTCCCTTAGAGTACAGTCACATCATATGAAACATATACATACGGGAAGACACAAGCTTGAAAGACAGCAATCCTTTTTGTGCATAAAGATAATCAATAGACTTATGAGCACTTTCTGATAGTTCTGTTGTTTTTTTTTATGGCTGTACTTTCCCTGTATATGGTCATATTTGTATACATTGTACTCACACTACTTTCCTTAGGGTCCAATCACATCAAGTGATACATATACATAGGGTAAATAGCAGCTTTGAAACAGAGCAATCATTTATTGCATGAAACTAATCAGTTAAGTTATGAATTGTTTCTTCTACTACCTGTGCTTTTTTGCAAACTTCACTTTCCCTGTATATACCCATATTGGTATGTGTTCTTGTGTCTTTGTGTTTTGTCTATAGTAATGCAATTATGTAATACATGGGTTTTATTAGCCACTTATTACATATTTCACAGTACACAAAAATCTATTAAGAAAACAATTATCATTTCATTATTCAACATATTAACATTACGAATATCATACCTTCATCTTGTACACTGCACACAATGTTATGTTTCTGTATGAGTAGCTTAGTATACTAGATAGAACCCCATAATAGGATGCTATTTATATTAATGCATCGTTCAATGCACTTATTAGGGTATATTTCTTGCAATGATTCTTGACACTTTTTTCGCAACCTAATAAGAATCCCTTCTACACATATTTCATGAGAAGTACATACAAATGTGATGTCATCAGTGATGTCATCAATGACATTTGTGATGTCATCTTTTATGTCCTGGGTGTTAGTCTTAGCAGTGCACGGTGGTGGCGCGAGTTATGGTTGCTTAGCTTACCAATAACTGGTGAATTTCAAGGGTTTTTCGGTTTTACTTGGAACCATAACGTCCCTTTAACAAAGTTTTTTCACTGAATTTCATAGGTTTTTAGTAGCGCAACTTAACCATAACGTCCCTTTAACAAAGTTTTTTTCACTGAATTTCATAGTTTTTTAGTAGCACAACTTAACAATAATGACTTTGACTTTATATACATGTCATATGGAACTGACTAGATCTCTTCTTATGAACTTGATGTCCGCGAACTTATTTAATGTTCGCGGACATGTTCGGAGAACAGTACCACTACCTAAAAACTGTGGGGAGGGGTGGGGGGGTATGTTTGATTGTTATATCATAATATAGGAACATTTAACAAATTCAAAAAGCAGCACACAAACACATTATATATAGTAATACATAAGAAATGTAACCCATATATGTAACACACTAACCATACATTTAAATACAATATGTTCTGAAATGGAATATACCACAAGAAGATAAATTGGCTTCCAACATAATTACCTCACAAACACATAGTAAATACGCAATACTAATGCTTCTACGTTACAATGCAGATGGTACCAAAAACAACTGCAAGCTGACTGGATTCGCACATAGTCAAATATCACTTGGTAAGAAAACCTTCACAACAATAGGTATAATCTACCACGCAGGAGCCACAACCAATTCAGGGCACTACACGGCATATATAAAAAAGAAATGTGGATGGTTTGAATGTAATGATAGTACCATTACTCTAAAGCAGAGATTACCAGCAAATCTTACAAACGCTTATTTGATATTCTTAAAACCAAAATTTGATAAATAAACTGTATTTAAACCTTTAAGTAAATTTGTGTTAAAATAATATAAACTGTTAGAATACTCCAAAAGCTATCTAACAGCTCAAAGATTCTACAACAACTAATCAGATAAATGAATACCACTAAATTAGGCCAAAAAATACACAGTTAGAATACGCCAATTGGTATGTAACTGTCCCAAAATCTAACAATATCCAAATAGATAAATCAAAACCACTAAAATATATTAAAAAAATAGACAGTTAGGATACGCCAATTGGTATGTAACTGCTCCAAAATTTTATAATATCAAAACAAATGAAGAATCTGTTACTGCTCCAAAAAAAATACAACAAAGCAAAGTATAAAGCATTAGCCAGAAACAACAAGTTAACACTGAAAACAAACAAACAAATAAACTGTAGCATAACAGAAAAAGGGTTTTTTTTTAATCCAACATGGATTTTTTTTTCTCCCACAGACCCAATGATTTTAGCAACAAATACAGAAACTGAGCAAATTGCACAGTACTCTGATTTGTACTCTACTAAATATGAGGGTCGAAAAAAAATAAAAGTATATTGCTTATACAATGAAATAAGTCATTACAAAATACTAATACTAACATGCTATTTTCTTTTATCACAGAAATGAAGAAGAAAAACATGGACTCCCATTACTAGACCAAACAGTAAGTATACAATAATAAGGACAACCATAGCAGCATATCACATCCATAGTATCTAATACCTTTGTTCCTTATACATTTGTTTTTAACCCCAAGTTATAAGCAAATATGAATGTGATATGCTGCGGTGGTTGTTGCCAGGGCATACAGTTGTCGGGGGGAAATTCTGCCGGGGTCGGCTGGGCCGTCCGCGGACCTCCGGGCAGGGAGGCCCCAACTCCTCCCGCGTATCGCAAAAATGAGTATGAGGCACACGCAAGAAGCAAGGTGGTTCTGCTGTTTATTATACAAACGGCAGGGATGGGTCAAGGATCGTACGCGTCCGTCCTGACACACACACAATCGTGGGGCTCGCAGGCCCTTTTTACCTTAGTATGACGCGCTACTTGCATCACCTCGAAAAGTTAGCAAAAACTTATCTCCACTCTGGATTGGTTACTTGAGTGGTAGGGTTAGTATAGCATACATATAGAGAAGGGTTTTAGTGGCTGAGGGTCAGTCAGGTGGTATACCTGGGTTGTCCCTGCAATTAGATACATGAGAATTGTTACATGAAGACCCCTGAGGATTGGTCAATGTTAATGGCGTCAGTGATAAGAGCCCCATGTTCTGATTGGTGCGCTCGCGGGCCTCCCAGCCTGGGACCATCGCCGTTCCCAGCTCGCAGTGCACCTGTCATTTGCAACAATGTTTCACTATGGGTACGTGCAGACAATGCAAGGACTTATTCATAGGCTGGAAGGCCGACTACTCCCACTGTCGCAGATGTCCATTGAGTCTTTTATTTGTATCTGCCTGTGTCTTGTAACGAGGGATCCAGGCGCCCCCGTTCTCTTAGCCTTGGCATCCTTTCAGGTTTGGCTTGGTCACGTGAGGCGGGACCGTGTTTGAGGCCGAATTCTGCACAATTAATATTGTTTTTTCCACAGTGTGCCTTGTTTAATTTGCAGGTGCGACCTTGACGTTGGTGTGCGGCGTGCGAGATTGCAACATTGTGGCTTGACTGTCTGCCTTTCGTCAAGCTCATTCTGCAGGATCAGCAACCGGACTCTTGTTCATTTTAATGTTCATGGGAGCTCTTGCTTGCGGCCTACTTGAATCAGGTACATAGATGGAGCCGTTGAGTGCACAGGTGCTTTAGGTTATAGGGTTTATGTGAAGCGTGAGCAAGCCATTTAGATAAGTTCATCGTGCGTCTTGCGTTTCTGCATCTTAAAAGCCTATGTGAAAAATAAAAAAGATGCACGTCCGTGGATGTGTTCGTCACCTACGTCATAGCGTTGAGTATATTCTTCGTGTAGGTTGGTGTAGGAGTGTCCAGTGTGCATGGTCGTACAGGTGTGGCCGTTGGCTAGGTCATCATGGCATATCTAACGATGTGTTGGTTTAGTCGAGTTGATCCATGTTGCAGGTGTCGGCCTGGGTAGGGCGAGCTGCTGGGCAGGTAGGGCAGGTAGGTGGGCACATCCGTAGGTTCCTGTACCAAGGTATTTGGTCTTCTGGTAGATGGGCAAACTCATCTCGTGGTGGGTGCCTAGGCCGTGATCCTCTAGGCCAAGCGTGAGAGGGGATTGGTGGGAGCCTGTGGTTTCATTCTCCCACTTCAGTCCCCCCTCTGGTCGACTTGTCGACCACAAACATATCCTTTTCTTTATCTCCTCTCACTCTCCATATTTTAGTTATTCCTCCCAAATGTCCATAATGGTTAACATGGTCCTCAAATGACCAATACATGTATTCACAGGGTCCTCCAGGAGTGCAGTATACCCATTTCCCTATGTAGCTCCTTGGGTTTCTTGGGTTTTCGAGCTTCACAGATGGTGGGTCCAGGTGGTTGGTGGTGATCTGATTGCGCAACTTCTCTCTCTCTTGTATTATCATGCCTGTGTGTTGGCCGTCATCTGCTGGCATCAAGGGGTGCATACCGGCCATTTCAATCATTTCGTCTGTGGTGCGTGCCTTCCGGGCTTTCCAAAATCTTATTATGATCAGTGTAGCTCCAGCCAAAATAGTACATCCAACTATAACCTTCAGTCCGTCTGACAGCCATGATGGCATCCATGACCATAATATTGAAAACCAACTTCCATCCTTTGTTACACCTTTACTTTCATCCATCATTTTAGAGTTCATCTGGGCCAATTGTGAGACTGCTTCTGTCAGTGTACCGTTGTCAGCATCATTGGCAGGGATTAATGTACAGCATGATTGTCCTATCTTTGCGCAAACTCCTCCTTCCATTGCTGTGAGCAGGTCCAGTACATATCTGTTCTGAAGTGCCACCATCCTCACTGGCGCAGTTCCTCTTTTATTGCGTTGAATCCATTCACTGTAGAATTGATGGTCATCATTAGTTCCCATCTAGTTATCTGGAGCCATTTTGCATTTGCGTAAGCCTGTAATCCCGGATGTATTATTGAGGAGAAGAACATTGCTGCTCGGCTAAATAGTCTGTGTTCTGGCGGAATTGAGGTGAGTGCTGTTTCTGATCTACCCCATAGGTAATTTCCTGTCAGAGGTTCTCCTTGTCTTTTCTTTCTATTCAGGACAGTATTATTGCTGTTGGTTTTGTTCTTTGGCCCCGTCTGAGGTTGTACAGATCTCTTCTTCCTCTCGTTCCCTTCATCCATTTTGGGGAAGTTGGCCATATTCACGTGTTTCTGGGGTACCACTAGTGATGGTACATTAACGTGCACTATTGTACATATACCATTCCACAATGGGGGCAGCGTGTGGTATGCCTTTTCTCCGCAGGCCCAGTAATGGTCCATTATCACTGCTGTTCCTGCTCCCCCCTCAGGTAGCTCCATCACGCTTGCACAGTTGGTGTTATAGCCTACGTCCACCTCTCCTTTATGTTGGTAGCATACCTTAGGCGCAGTTAGCGGCAGTATTATTATTGGGTCTTCATCCTTCTCTATCCACGTGAGCATGGGTACGTACTTGATCCAAGTCGTCCAACATCTGTGGTTGTGTCCATCGATAGTTGAAACAGTTTCTTTTGTTATCATGTTGCTGCCAACCACTCCTATCTCCCATTTGTGTCCAAGTACACCTTCCCTGTTATCGTCACCAGTGGCCTCTCCCAACATCCTGTTTTACCAGGAACTTCAGTGGCATACCAATCACATGGTAGGTACTGTAGTGTTACCTTCTTTGTTTCTCCTTTTTCAGGACCACTTGTCATGTATCTGAAGGCTTCAGTATGTAAACTTTTCTTGTGGTAACTTAAATAAGTCTTGAGGAAGTTGTTTTCATATGGATATGAGTCTCGTGTTTTCCACACCAGTTGCACCACTGTCCCTTGAAATCTTCCTTTCGTTTGGAACAGTGCCAGGTATATTATGCATCATGCTGTCTTTTCATCTATTTCTGTAGCAACAAATGTTCGAGAAGCGCTCATGGCATATGGAATTAATGAGCAAACGTAGCAGCTGTCTTCTGTTGTCTGCTTACCTCTGTGGGTCATGTGTTGATACCACATGTTGTTTGAGATGTGTGCTGAATCTTGTATGTAGTTGTCAATACCTTTATTATCTGAGTATGTGCTGCGTTTAACTCTATTTTCTTCGTGTGGGATTATACTAATACCACCTGACGTAACACCTGTTGCAGCTGGGGGTGGGGGTATATTAGGTTTGGGTACAGCAACAATATTCATAGCATAGCTGTACTGCCATACAGAGGCAGCCAAGAACCCGGTGATCATCAAAATCCCTATCAATTTTATTACAAAGGCTAATTTCACCGGCATTTTGCTCTTACCTTGCTGCAGTCCGGCAGCTTATTCTTGCGATGTTAAAGTTGCCCGCCTGAAAATTCTTAATATGCTTGTTATTACAGTTAGTGGTTATTTTTTTTTAAGCCCTCCCTATCAGATAGTCATTCAGTGCCCAGGCGAAGAGCTGTTCCCACGCCACTCTAAGTGATCTATCTCTTAGGGCAGGTAAGTATGGGTGGAGGTGGGGCATTGAATATTCTATGGCCAAGAGGAATGCTGTGTAGTAGACACGTACCCTTCTTTTGTTCAGGTACGTTGGCCTTCTTACTTCATATACAAATTGGTGTGACAATTCTTCTGGGTAGTTATCATCTGAGGGTACCATCTACTCCTGGGCAGTGAATTTGTTAGTTAGCTTACTTTCTTAACAGTACAATAATACGCAGTACCTGCATGTGCGAGAGAAAAGAAAAAGAGAACATTCAAGTGTTTACGTGTGTATATGTGCAAAACAATGTCCTTCAGTTCGGTCGTTACTGCAGTGGGTAGGGGGTCAATGGGCAGAGGGTTTGGGGCTTAACTGGCGGAAGTCTCTTTACTCTTTGATCGTGTGACCATGGGGTGGGTGGGTCCAATAGTTGTCTCTGGGGGATCTGGGGGTGGGGTTTGACAGGGTATGGGGACACTTAAGCCGTCAGTAATGGCAGAAGTCTCTTCCTCCGTTGGTGGCGCTGTTGTTGTTCTTCCGATGGCCCTGTCGGTGGCGCTGGGGCGGGTCTGGAGTTTGTAGATCTTTACGTCATGTAGGTGATTCCAGGCACTTTTGTCCTGTAGCTTTACTGCTCTCGTTGATATCTCCTCTACCAGATGGGGGCCAGTGAAACGTGGGCTGTTCCACTTCCTATTGAAATTGCGGAGTAGCACGTGGTCACCTTTAGCAATTTTACACAGTCTTTTCTTTTCCAATTCTTTATCCGCGTCTTCTTGTTGATCACTGTTAGACCCGCCCCGTGTGCGCTCGAGCTGTTGAGACACAAACACTACACTAGTAATCAAAGAAGACACATATTGGTACATTTCATCACCAAAAACAGTGGCAGTACTATCGTGATCGGTGAATGCTCTTGATGTTGGTGTCAGAGGAAGGCGCATTTGGCGTCCGGTAACCACCTCGTGAGGGGTGAGGTGGTGGTCGGAACCTGGATTATTCCTTAGCTCAAATAGGGCTAGCGGAAGGCAATACAACCAACTCTTTTTTGTTGTTTGCTGTATTTTTGCAATTGCCTCTTTTAATAGGCCGTTCAGGCGTTCGCATATACCATTGGCCTGTGGGTGGTAGGCACACGCAAATTTATGCTTGATGCTCAATAAGGACGTGATGTGCTGGAACATTTCGTTTGCGAAATGTGGGCCATTATCTGACCGCAGTACCTCGCACACCCCCCACCTGGGGAAGACCTCCCTCACTAGGAATTTAGCTGCTCTGAATGCATCTGGGTGTGAACATGGCCCTGCTTCAATCCACCTCAAAAATGGGCATACTACTACAATCATATACCTGTTTCCTTGACATACGTTGATCATATCAACATAGTCAATATGGAGATGTCGGAAGGGTCCCTCTGGCCGGGGTATAGTACCTTTTATCACCTTCAGAGTGTGACCGGCCGTAAACTGTTGACATGTGAGACAGTTACTTATAAAATTTGACACATGAGAATTTAACTCGGGGGAAAACCAGTCTTCCCTAATTCGTGCTGCAATTACTTCCTTGCCTGTATGGGCTGGGTGGTGTAGTTGGCTCAGGGCGGTATTCAATAGTGCCAGTGGTATTACAATTTTTCCAGTGTTACCCTGGCGCCATAGTGCGTCAGTTGGTGACATTGTGCATCCTCTTTTTACCCATAGTTCTTTTTCTGCCATTGGTGCAGCTGCTTGTAGCTCCATTATCTGTGTGGCTGGGAGATGGGTGTACCCTTCTCTTATCAACATCTCCTTAGCCATTCCCCTCCCTCTCCCTCTGTCTGACTCTGGGGGGTTCCATATCTCACCAAAGTATGCAGCATACTTCGCATGTGCGTCTGCCGCTGCATTCCCTCTTGAGACATGATCTTCTCCATTGGTGTGTGCGGTACACTTGACCAATGCTAATTCCTGGGGGTTGTTTATTACTTCAATTAGTTCTGCCAATAAAAGAGCATGTTGCACTGGAGTGCCGTCAGCTCTTCTAAACCCTCTTCTTCTCCATTTTGACAGCCCTGAGTGGACAGTGGACGTGACATATGCGCTGTCAGAATATATAGTCACTCATTTATTAAAGCTTTCCTTCAACGCCAAGATCAGAGCAATTAGCTCTGCCGCTTGAGCAGAGTAATGCTGTGGTAATTGCACACATTTCATTGCCACACACACCGCTACCTCCATCATTTTCACCACTGCTGCCCCAGTCCTCCTTATCCCATCTTTTTGGTCAATTGTTGATGACCCATCAATGAACAGGAGCTCACCTCCCTCTAGTGCGTTTTCTTCAACTTTTCTAGCACATGAGTACATTTCAGTGGTTTGCGTACAATCGTGTGCATAATCTCCTTCCTCAATTACTTCTGCTAAAAACCTTGCAGGGTTGACCGTGCTACATCTAACAATTGATAGTTCAGCTTTAGATAAGATGATCTCATAACCTGATGCCCTCTGCGTGATTAGGGTGGACTTGGGTTTATTCAATATTGCAAATCGTGCATGTTCCACAAATAGTGTGGTTGGGCACCCCATGGTGATTGCTGATGCTTTTTCTACCGCAAAAGCAGCCGCGGCAAGACCTTGTTCGCAAGGGAAATGACCCAACATTACAGGATCTAAGTGGCCGCTGTAAAACGCTACTGGTTTGTATCCCATGCTTGTTTTTTGAGCCAGTACTGCTTTCATTACTGCTGAGTCGCAATGTGAAAATATGAAAAATTGTCGCTCATAATCTGGGGTGGCCAATACTGGAGCAGTTGATATCGCATCTTTCAGTTCATCAAAAGCCTCTTTCATTTCCATTGTCCACCCCAACTGTTTCTCCCCTTTGTTAGCTTCTTTTAACCCCTCAAGCAGGGGTCCTATGTATGAGCTGTAATCAAATACCCATGCTCTACAGTAGTTGCACAGACCTAGGAACTGCTGCAGTTCCCTCACTGTTTGTGGCAATGGCGTTTTTGAAATGGCCTGTGCTCTTTGTGGTGCAATCTTTCTTCCATGTTGGGATATGAGCTGACCAATGTAAAGTACCTGTTCCTGACAGTACTGTAACTTTTCCATGTCTACCTTGTAACCTTTTTCAGCCAATATTGTCAGCATCTTTAATGAGTCCTCTCTGCATCTTTTTTCGTTTGTGCTGCAAATTATTATGTCGTCTACATACTGCAACACTGTGCTTTCTACTTCAATGTTACCCAAATCCATCTGTATTACTCTGTTGAATATTGAGGGTGACTCGCAGTATCCTTGTGGCAATCTAGTGTGTTTCCACTTTGTGTTTCTGTACGTGAAGCTTGTCAAATCTTGTGAGTCTGGGTGCAATGGTATTGAGAAAAAAGCATTTTTAAGGTTGATCACTGTAAATCGTGATGCTTCTGCTGGAATGCCACACAATATTGTGGCCGGGTTTGCTGCTATGGGGTACTCTGCCTCCACTATGTTGTTCAAGGGCCTGAGGTCCTGTATGAAGCGCCAAGACCCCCCTTCAGCCTTGCGCACTGGGTATACAGCTGTGTTACATGGTGATTCTGATGGGACCAGTATGCCATTATTTATGAGGGCCGTTATGGTTTCATATATGCCCTCATCTGCCTCTTTTGATAGTGGGTACTGTTTTACTCTGGGGAGTATTGCACCTTTTTTCAATTTTATCCTTACACCCCCTATACTTTTTATACATCCTACGTCATAGGGGCTAGTAGTCCATAGCGATGTGGGTACCTTTGTCATATCCTCCTCAAAGAAGGGAACTGGGGTGGGTGCGGGTGCCTCAAGTGCCATTGCAATTTTTTGTGCCACTTGTTTATACGCCACTCTTAGCCATATCTCCACACTCATCATAAACACCATTTCACCTTCCTCCTTTTCTTCTGAGAACAGCTCCTCATCTGACACCTGGGTGAGTCTACATCCCTCTGCTAGTGCTATTACTGCTCTCCATGCTCTACCTTCGCTGTCTTGGGCATGCACTGCAATGTAATCAGCTGTTGCTATAATGCTCTCTATGTTCACTGAAATCACCTTTCCTTCTGGTTCATTGGCTGGAGTTTCTGGTCTGAACAAATAGGCTGCTGGCCTCCTCCAGATCTTTCCTTCTATCCCTGGCACCCAGGCAAATGCCATGTCTGTCCCGTACTGGAATAGTTCACCATCAACGGGCTCAGCCCTAATCGCTGTCTGTCCGCAGTATGCTTGCATGATTTGTCGTGCTGTGAGCATGTTGATCCCTGGAGTAGAGCAAATTATGCCGTTTTCCGTAAAGGAAATCGTCATATTCAACCTGTTCATGATGTCTCTCCCCAGTATATTTACTGGTGAGGCCCTAGAATATAAAAGTGGGACTGACATGTCGTAATCCCCTATTGATAAGGGAACGTTATCAGTAAAGGGAACCAACCCCCTAGCCCCAGAGAATCCTTGGGTGTTCATGGCTTCGCCTGACATCTTAAACTTACCTTCCCTTATGCAAGACCGGGTCGCCCCGGTATCAACAAGGAATGATAACTTTTTGTCACCTATCGTTACCCCTATGCGTGGTTCCTCCGCACTATTAGGGGTTACTGACAGGATGGGACACACCAAGGCCGTCTGTGGGCTGTCCTATTGAGGGTACAACGATTGACCGTTTCCTGTGTACGGGTTGTGTCCTAGTACTGTCACCCTACCCAGTTGTGTTTGTTGTGCTTGGGGTTGTTGTTGTGTTACTAGTTGTTGCTGGTCATTTCCCTGTTGCAACGTCTGCTGTTGCTGTATCCCCTGCTGTTCCTGTGTGGGCCTTAGTTGTCCCTGCTCGCTCCATGATGGTGTTCCTAGTCTTACTCTACACGTGCGTGACATGTGCCCTACTAATCCGCAAATCCAACACACTGGTGGTTCCCTACTTTGCCATGGAAAGCTTCCTGTGTTGTCCTGGTATACTGGTTGACCGGTGGGGTAGGAATATCTAAGTCCTCCCACCTGTTGTTGTGTGTTATATCCGTATCCTCTCCCTCTCATTATTCCTCCTCTTCCCCTATTGTAATTATAATACCCAGCTCCTGGCATTGAGTATCCTCCTCCCAAGTTGGTCGTGTACGGTTGGAGTGGCGGCATCTGTTGTGTTATAGTCTGGGAGGGTTGTATTTGGGAGGGGTCTTGTGCAGCCACTACTTGTGTGGGGCTTTGGGTCATTGTTGCAGGTGTAGTTATTAGTGCCCCTTCCATTGTGTATTTAGTAAGTTTTTTCTGTACAAGTTTAGCCTCTTCCGTTTTCCTGTCTTCTTCTTTTTGTTTCATTTTACCTTGCCATGTCCTACAATGATGTACTATTGTCAATTGTATTTCTGGCCATGCTTTTGCTTCCATTCCCACCACTTTCTTCAGTTGTTTCTGAACTCCTTCTGGGAGCCCTTGTACCAGTATATGATAGAATATTGCTGGTGTTTTGTCCCATTGTTCTCTAGTTTCCATGCGCCACTTCTCTTGAATTTCCTGGATATAATCAACAGGATCTTCCTTCTCACGCATCTTGCGTGAGGTAATTGCTCCTATGTCTGATGTGTCTGGGTACTGTACCCTTAGTGCCTGCCATAATGCATGTCTGCAGTTTGCGAATGGTGCCCCATCGTGTGATGTGTTGGTTATTGTTACCCCAGTGAATCCCGCTCTTTTCCAAATGTCATCCGCTGCATCCCCTAATATGGATATTAGAAGGCCTTTTACATCCCCCACTGCCAGTTTCTGTCCTGCGGTGTGTTTTTCCATTTCATATATCCATTTACCTGCACCTCCACTTAATGATGGGAGCCTGCACTTTATATTTTCTTTGTCTACATGCTTCCAAGGGACGTATTGTGGTCTCACCCCTCCCCTCTCAAGAAGTGGCATTAAGTTTTGTCTCGTTATCTCCCTTGGGTTCCATAAAATTGAGTCCCCACACCCCTCCTCTTCTTCCCTCTCTCTTATATCGTCAATTCCGTCCGTAGTTCCCCTGCTCGTAACTCTTTCTTCTCCCTCCTTTCCCCTTCTTTCATCATTTCCTGTATTTAATGTAGGTGTGTGTATTCGTCCTTCCTGCCTACGTCTAGGGAGGTCTCTAAGCCTACCTACATAAGGTGTCATTTCGTTTGTGAAAGGCGCGAGTTTAGTTGTACGTAGTGATCGTGGGGTGGTTGACTTAGTGTAGGATGGTGAGGGTGTGGCTTCATGTATCTGTCTTTTCATTATTCCTCGCTCTTCCTCCTCACTTTTCTCCAGTTCATCCTTTCTCATACATATCCATGGTGAGTCTGTATTGGTCCGAGTGGTGTATAGTTTATCTAGGCTTTCCCTGTCACTGTTTCTTCCTTCCTTCTCCATTCCTTCTTCTTCCTCACTACAAAAGTCATCTGTATGTGGCTGCCCCCACTCTGTCTTTCTTCCCTTGATCGTTACTGTTTTTAAGTCTATTAGGTCTGTCTCTCCCCTTTCTCCTTTACCACCCGCTCCCCTTTGTGCTGATGTTGTTGCTACTTCTGTATCTCTATATACATACCTCCTTTCTTCAATCTCTCCTCCCCTATCTTCTCTTTCCCCTCCATTTCTCTCCTCCATCTCTCTACCAATTTCCTCCCTTTTCCTTTTTAATTCCTCCATTACTTCACTACTCATCTTTCCCAATACCCTTTCATCCTCTTCCTTCCTTTCCCTTCTCACCCTCTCCCTTTCTAATATACTCTCTATCACCCTCCCTTCTTCGTATTTCCTGGTCGTTTCTGATAGTAATCTCTTCTTCCACATTGCCATTTCTTTTTCTTTCTCTTCTTCTTCCTTTTTCCTCTCTCGTAGTATTGCTCTTGATACCCTTTCTGCTGCTGCTTTTACCCTTTCGGCTTCTCTCCTTTGCTCCTCATTTCGTTCCCTTATTCTTTCCAACTCGTTCCTACCTTCTTTCCTTTCCCTTGCTCTCTCTCTTTCCTCCCTCTCGAGCTGTTTGATTAGTTCATTCTGCTCATCCCTTAGCTCTGCTAGCCGTTCCTCCAAAACCTCTTCCTTTTGTCTTATCAGCTCTTCTCCCCTTATTTCACTCTCCCTGGTATTATCCTCGTCCATCTTCCTCACTACCTCCCTCTCTTCTCCCGTTAATGTGCCTCGTAATTTTAATAGTATCTGTGCAGCTACCCACTCGTCATGTCCTATTTCCTCAGTTTGCTCTTCTCCAGTCCTCCCCTCCCCTTCTGGCATCTTCCTATAGACTGATCCCGTCGTACTAGTCCGCTCCCCTCCCTTGTGGACACCTGTCACTGCATATGGTGGCGGGCTGTATGTCGGGTTCGAGTACCCCTCAGCCGCCCTTAGTTGTTCTCTTCCTATTTCTCCTAGATCTCTCAAAGGGTACAACCCCCCTCCCTCTGTTTTCACTACCTTTGCTAGGGTTATATCGTCGCTCTGTTCCTTTTTTAGTTCATTTTCTTTTGGGTTGTTATTCTTTTCTCCTCCCTCTTGTCCGTTCCCCGTGTTCTTTGGGCCTTCACTCTCCTTCTCCCCATTCTCTCCTTCCTCCTTAATCTCTTTTTCTTCCGGTGTTTCCCCCACAGTGAACATTCCATTTGGTCCTGGTCGGGACCCCTGGAACATCCGCCATAAGTTAAACATCTCCACATGGTTCGTCAATTTCTTCCCCTTGTATGTATTATGCAGATGGTTTAATAGTGAATGTTGGGTATATGGATCGAAGCTACCATTAGGCGGCCATGGTGTTGTCATTTTGTTGTCCGTCCCCTGTGTCCATTCAATGCTATACTTGATCAATTTCTCCCGATGGGGTGACAGTGTTTTGCATATGTGCTGTAGTGGGGTAGTGAGGGTGTTCCCCCACCCTCCCGATCCTGCTCCGTGTGACATAGCAGCGCCCCACTTGCTATCCTTCCCCTGTTTGGTAGCTGTTATTTTACTAACACCTTCAATACACAACCTTTTACCTTTACCTGGCCCCGTGAGTTTGGGGACTTGCGATAGTCCGCTAAGGAAAATTATTAAAATATATTATTTAAATTTGCATATTCTTTTCTTTCTTGTCTTCCCTTACAGAACACCCTTACGGCCCCCTGCGGCCGAGGCGCACGTGGCCCCCCACGGCTGCGTGCCCCTTGTGACGTTCTTATACAGTCGTCCTATTTTCATTTGCTCCTCCTCCCTCTTCTATACTTGCCCGTTTCGCCTTTTCCCGATCAACTCGTTACCGTTTATCTCCGTTTCCACTCCCTTACCACAACTCTCTTCCCCACCACCCTCCGAAAGAGAGATGCCTTGTGCTCGAGATATCCTATGAAAGCCCTACTGGTGACGTCACCGATCTCTTCAAACTATTAGTCAGCTCTTAATACACTTACACTCTACCCCAGTTAACCCCACAGCTGTCTTCCTGTCACGCCTGGAACAAGGTAATCAACAATATATAATCGGACTGCGCACGCTGCGTCGCCTCGCGTGTGATACGCCCCTCGACAGGAGGGCTTAACCAGCCAATTATCTTCCGTATTGGGCAACCAACTAGCTACCGCCTACAGGGAAACGTCATCTACCTATCGAGTTTCTTGCTCGATCAATAGGGATCCTCATCTACTCATTGATCAATAATCACCAAATCGTAGGGAACCGCACACACCCACACCCGTACACGTAGTCGCGACCTAGGCCAATCAGTGTCTACGAGCGGCCGCACGTGATGTTTTCATGCTCCGCCCCCCTCTTTCGCGTGGCGTAGCCGACTGCTCTCGCGCTCGTTCGGCTACCATTCATTTCATAGCCAACACTAAATTGTCAAACCTTCGCCGCGCACCTGTGCAACACCTCCCTCCTACCTTATTTTAATTCCTCCCCCCTCCCTCACAATTTCATATTGCTTGTTGGGTGTGGCATACTCACCAAGTTCTCTTGATGCGGGGCCGCTCGACTGCGTGCACCCCTCCAAGCGGCTCGCCACCTCCCCTCGTCTGGACCACGTCTGGACACTCGCCAACCGCGGGCGGGATACTTCTCAACCGGCTCCCGAAGGCCAATATCCGGATTGCGCTGTCCGGTCTTCTCGCAGTTCCGCGATGGTCCTGTAGTCCTCAGAAGGGGGCAGCGGCAGAGGGGGCCACGCCGCCGGGCCTCCTCGCAGCGGGAGCACTCGGAAAAATAAAATAAAAGCAGACCTTAAACAGATCTCAACAGTGCCTCCAACTTGTCGGGGGGAAATTCTGCCGGGGTCGGCTGGGCCGTCCGCGGACCTCCGGGCAGGGAGGCCCCAACTCCTCCCGCGTATCGCAAAAATGAGTATGAGGCACACGCAAGAAGCAAGGTGGTTCTGCTGTTTATTATACAAACGGCAGGGATGGGTCAAGGATCGTACGCGTCCGTCCTGACACACACACAATCGTGGGGCTCGCAGGCCCTTTTTACCTTAGTATGACGCGCTACTTGTGTCACCTCGAAAAGTTAGCAAAAACCTATCTCCACTCTGGATTGGTTACTTGAGTTGTAGGGTTAGTATAGCATACATATAGAGAAGGGTTTTAGTGGCTGAGGGTCAGTCAGGTGGTATACCTAGGTTGTCCCTGCAATTAGATACATGAGAATTGTTACATGAAGACCCCTGAGGATTGGTCAATGTTAATGGCGTCAGTGATAAGAGCCCCATGTTCTGATTGGTGCGCTCGCGGGCCTCCCAGCCTGGGACCATCGCCGTTCCCAGCTCGCAGTGCACCTGTCATTTGCAACAATGTTTCACTATGGGTACGTGCAGACAATGCAAGGACTTATTCATAGGCTGGAAGGCCGACTACTCCCACTGTCGCAGATGTCCATTGAGTCTTTTATTTGTATCTGCCTGTGTCTTGTAACGAGGGATCCAGGCGCCCCCGTTCTCTTAGCCTTGGCATCCTTTCAGGTTTGGCTTGGTCACGTGAGGCGGGACCGTGTTTGAGGCCGAATTCTGCACAATTAATATTGTTTTTTCCACAGTGTGCCTTGTTTAATTTGCAGGTGCGACCTTGACGTTGGTGTGCGGCGTGCGAGATTGCAACATTGTGGCTTGACTGTCTGCCTTTCGTCAAGCTCATTCTGCAGGATCAGCAACCGGACTCTTGTTCATTTTAATGTTCATGGGAGCTCTTGCTTGCGGCCTACTTGAATCAGGTACATAGATGGAGCCGTTGAGTGCACAGGTGCTTTAGGTTATAGGGTTTATGTGAAGCGTGAGCAAGCCATTTAGATAAGTTCATCGTGCGTCTTGCGTTTCTGCATCTTAAAAGCCTATGTGAAAAATAAAAAAGATGCACGTCCGTGGATGTGTTTGTCACCTACGTCATAGCGTTGAGTATATTCTTCGTGTAGGTTGGTGTAGGAGTGTCCAGTGTGCATGGTCGTACAGGTGTGGCCGTTGGCTAGGTCGTCATGGCATCTCTAACGATGTGTTGGTTTGGTCGAGTTGATCCATGTTGCAGGTGTCGGCCTGGGTAGGGCGAGCTGCTGGGCAGGTAGGGCAGGTAGGTGGGCACATCCGTAGGTTCCTGTACCAAGGTATTTGGTCTTCTGGTAGATGGGCAAACTCATCTCGTGGTGGGTGCCTAGGCCGTGATCCTCTAAGCCAAGCGTGAGAGGGGATTGGTGGGAGCCTGTGGTTCCATTCTCCCACTTCACAGTCTTGGGTCATGGCCAAATGGCCATGCACCCAAGACTTTATGCCCTGGCAACAACCACCGCAGTATATCACATCCATAGAGTCAAACATTTCAACTATGATCTATGGGAAACTTTTAATGTCCGCGAACAATGTGAGTGTTCTTAGAACACTTTGAACTTGCAAGCGAACAATACGGACACCGTTTTCAGGACACCCCCTACGAACATTTCAGAACAACGCGTTAGTTCTTAGAGAACTTTCAATTTAACAACGAACAATACGGACAGCGTCCTAAGGACACCCTCTACGAACATTCCAGGACACCGGGAGTGTTCTCAAAAACGTCTTCAGAACACCCCCATTTTGTTTATTTGCGAACATTTCAGGACACCGCGGGTGTTCTTAGAACACATTCAACTTGACAGAGTACAATACGGACAGCGTCCTCAGGACACCCCCTACGAACATTCCAGGACACCGGGAGTGTTCTTAGAAGCTTCTTCAGAACACCACCATCTTGTTTATTTGCGAACATTTCAGGACACCGCGAGTGTTCTTAGGACACATTCAACTTGACAGAGAACAATACGGACAGCCTCCTCAGGACACCCCCTACGAACACTCCCCGGACACCGCGAGTGTTCTTAGAAGCGTCTTCAGAACACCACCATCTTGTTTATTTGCGAACATTTCAGGTGTGGCCGTTGGCTAGGTCGTCATGGCATCTCTAACGATGTGTTGGTTTGGTCGAGTTGATCCATGTTGCAGGTGTCGGCCTGGGTAGGGCGAGCTGCTGGGCAGGTAGGGCAGGTAGGTGGGCACATCCGTAGGTTCCTGTACCAAGGTATTTGGTCTTCTGGTAGATGGGCAAACTCATCTCGTGGTGGGTGCCTAGGCCGTGATCCTCTAGGCCAAGCGTGAGAGGGGATTGGTGGGAGCCTGTGGTTCCATTCTCCCACTTCACAGTCTTGGGTCATGGCCAAATGGCCATGCACCCAAGACTTTATGCCCTGGCAACAACCACTGCAGTATATCACATCCATAGAGTCAAACATTTCAACTATGATCTATGGGAAACTTTTAATGTCCGCGAACAATGTGAGTGTTCTTAGAACACTTTGAACTTGCAAGCGAACAATACGGACACCGTTTTCAGGACACCCCCTACGAACATTTCAGAACAACGCGTTAGTTCTTAGAGAACTTTCAATTTAACAACGAACAATACGGACAGAGTCCTAAGGACACCCTCTACGAACATTCCAGGACACCGGGAGTGTTCTCAAAAACGTCTTCAGAACACCCCCATTTTGTTTATTTGCGAACATTTCAGGACACCGCGGGTGTTCTTAGAACACATTCAACTTGACAGAGTACAATACGGACAGCGTCCTCAGGACACCCCCTACGAACATTCCAGGACACCGGGAGTGTTCTTAGAAGCTTCTTCAGAACACCACCATCTTGTTTATTTGCGAACATTTCAGGACACCGCGAGTGTTCTTAGGACACATTCAACTTGACAGAGAACAATACGGACAGCCTCCTCAGGACACCCCCTACGAACACTCCCCGGACACCGCGAGTGTTCTTAGAAGCGTCTTCAGAACACCACCATCTTGTTTATTTGCGAACATTTCAGGACACCGCGAGTGTTCTTAGGACACATTCAACTCGACAGAGAACCATACATTTGTTTTTCACCCAAAGTTATAAGCAAATATGAATGTGATATGCTGCGGTGGTTGTTGCCAGGGCATAGAGTCTTGGGTGCATGGCCAAATGGCCATGCACCCAAGACTCTATGCCCTGGCAACAACCACCGCAGCATATCACATCCATAGAGTCAAGCATTTCAACTATGATTTATGGGAAACTTTTAATGTCCGCGAACAATGTGAGTGTTCTTAGAACACTTTGAACTTGCCAGCGAACAATACGGACACCGTTTTCAGGACACCCCCTACGAACATTTCAGAACAACGCGATAGTTCTTAGAACACTTTCAACTTAACAACGAACAATACGGACAGAGTCCTAAGGACACCACCTACGAACACTCCCCGGACACCGCAAGTCTTCTTAGAAGCGTCTTCAGAACACCACCATCTTGTTTATTTGTGAACATTTCAGGACACCGCGAGTGTTCTTAGGACACATTCAACTTGACAGAGAACAATACGGACAGCGTCCTCAGGACACCCCCTACGAACATTCCAGGACACCGGGAGTGTTCTTAGAAGCGTCTTCAGAACACCACCATCTTGTTTATTTGCGAACATTTCAGGACACCGCAGTGTTCTTAGGACACATTCAACTTGACAGAGAACAATACGGACAGCGTCCTCAGGACACCCCCTACGAACACTCCCCGGACACCGCAAGTGTTCTTAGAAGCATCTTCAGAACACCCCCATTTTGTTTATTTGCGAACATTTCAGGACACCGCGGGTGTTCTTAGAACACATTCAACTTGACAGAGAATACGGACAGCGTCCTCAGGACACCCCCTACGAACATTCCAGGACATCGGGAGTGTTCTTAGAAGCGTCTTCAGAACACCACCATCTTGTTTATTTGCGAACATTTCAGGACACCGCGAGTGTTCTTAGGACACATTCAACTTGACAGAGAACAATACGGACAGCGTCCTCAGGACACCCCCTACGAACACTCCCCGGACACCGCGAGTGTTCTTAGAACAGTTTCACTTTGCTTGCGAACAAAACGGACACATATTGAGTCCTTAGAACAGCCCCCAGTCAGTTTATTTAGAACATTTCAGAACACCCGTGATGTCCGCAAACAAATCGAACACAAAAAGAACGTCTAACACATAAAAAACACAACTTTCATCCTATCTCATACACTCCCACCCTCCCCAAACACTCCTACACACCAACACACTCTACTAAATACACATTTTGAACAAAGTTTCACTGCGCTGTCCGCGGATGTCCGCGAATCCAAGATGGCGGGCGCTACCGAAAAATCTGACGCGCTTCACGCTCCACGCCGTCCAATCAGCGAACACGTTGCATGTCCGCGAACATCACGCAAGACGATTGGCCAATCAGGACACTGTCCGCGGAGCGAACAGGGAAGTGTGTCCGCGAACCGAACACAGATATCACTAATTTTTTTTTACCTACTTTTTGGTCATTTTAAAAAAAACTACTGGACGGATTTTCACCAAATTTGCAAAAGCACGCTTTCGGGACCAAGCCACTGCTCCTGGTCCAAATTTGGTGGAAATCCGTCCTGCGGTTTGGGCTGTAGGCGCGAGCAAAACTTTTTTCCCATTCAGTTTATGGGAAAAAAAAAGTTTTGGGACCCCCCTATAACTTTGCCCCTCCTGAACGAATCATCACCAAACTTTGCAAAAAAATTCAGAGTGACCCAAATACTTTTTTTTGCAAAGTTTGGTGAGGAAGGATCCGTCCAGGGAGAGCGAAGTTATAAGCCACCCAAAATCTTCCTATGGAAACAGCAACTTAACCATAACTACATGGCCACTACCGTGGCCATGTAATATATATATATATATATATATATATATATATATATATATATATATATGTATAGTAAAGCGTACCAAACCCAGTATGCCTTAGGTATTTAGTGATTCAGTCATACAACTGTCAACATATATATAATGCTCTTTGGCCATTCGGACAAACCTCTTTAATATGCAAAACAGCCCAAACCTCATTGGTTCCAATTCACATTGTAGTTCTTTCTAATCAATACCCACATAAACTGTATTAAGCAATCACTTTTATATTCAAATAAGCAACATGCATTTTTTAAACCGCTGCAAAAATTAGGGGGTTGCCCTTAAAAGAAGTAAAGGTGAAAAATGATGCATCATTTTTTTAATTTTAATAATGTGATACAGTTTGTATTTAAACTTTTCACATATCAAAAGAAATACATTAGTAAAACACACTAGTGAATCATTTCACAATACAAAAATAATTACTTTGTTCTCTTAAAAATAAACTGAAGTATTAGATAAACATATCATTAGAAATAGCTATAGAATAAGATACTGACAGGGTAATTCATAGAATTTCGCAGAAAAGTGTCGCAAGCGGCTGGCGCAGAGTGTCCGCGTGCGATTGTCTGCGCCAGGCACGTGCGCTAAAACCGATTTCCGCGCACAGCGTATTCATGGATTTTAGGCTCCCAAACCAGCCGTGGCGCAGAGTATCGCAGCGACCCTGCAGCAGCGCCAGTAACGCCCCCAAGAACGCCCTTGCGCAAGGAAAAGCCATCAAAATCGCTAAATCATCGCAAAGGGCTGCGCTAACCCTGGACCAGTTTACAGGGCTTCCAAACAAGGAACGCAAAGCGGGTAACGTGCATATCAGGGGTACGCGTGAAGTTATACACGCGATTAGCCAGGGTACGTGTATTACAGGGGTACGCGGGAAGTTTAACACGCGATTGGCCAGGGTGCGTGTATTACAGGGGTGCGGGAATTATCACACGCGATTTGGCTGGGTACGTGTATTACAGGGGTACACAGGAAGTTGTACACGCGATTTGGCTGGGTACGTGTATTACAGGGGTGCGGGAATTATCACACGCGATTTGGCTGGGTACGTGTATTACAGGGGTACACAGGAAGTTTTACACGCGATTCGGCTGGGTACGTGTATTACAGGGGTGCGCAGGAATTCTCACATGCGATTTGGCCAGGTACGTGTATTACAGGGGTGCGCTGGAATTATCACACGCGATTTGGCTTGTTCGTGTATTACAGGGGTACGCGGGAAGTTTAACACGCGATTGGCCAGGGTACGTGTATTACAGGGGTACACGTGAAGTTTTACACGCGATTAGCCAGGGCACGTGTATCACAGGGGTACGCGGGAATTATCACACGCGATTTGGCTTGGTACGTGTATTACAGGGGTGCGTGGGAAGTTACACACGCGATTAGGCTGGGTGGGTCCTCACAGGTGTTCCCTGTACACCCTCCACGGCCCCAGCAGGCAGCCCACAAAACAGGGGACTACCCTGCACACCTGCTCATGTCCCCCTGCACCCCCACCCCCCAGCAGTGCAGGGGCACCCTCCACCAGGCCCCCACTCATGTCTACCACCACCCCCACCCCCCAGCCACCAGGGGCACCCTCCACCAGGCCCCCACTCATGTCTCCCACCACCCCCACCCCCCAGCCACCAGGGGCACCCTCCACCAGGCCCCCACTCATGTCTACCACCACCCTCACCCCCCCGCCACCAGGGGCACCCTCCACCAGGCCCCCACTCATGTCTCCCACCACCCCCACCCCCCAGCCACCAGGGGCACCCTCCACCAGGCCCCCACTCATGTCTCCCACCACCCCCACCCCCCAGCCACCAGGGGCACCCTCCACCAGGCCCCCACTCATGTCTCCCACCACCCCCACCCCCCAGCCACCAGGGGCACCCTCCACCAGGCCCCCACTCATGTCTACCACCACCCCCACCCCCCAGCCACCAGGGGCAGCCTCCACCAGGCCCCCACTCATGTCTACCACCACCTCCACCCGCCAGCCACCAGGGGCACCCTCCACCAGGCCCCCACTCATGTCTCCCACCACCCCCACCCCCCAGCCACCAGGGGCACCCTCCACCAGGCCCCCACTCATGTCTCCCACCACCCCCACCCCCCAGCCACCAGGGGCACCCTCCACCAGGCCCCCACTCATGTCTCCCACCACCCCCACCCCCCAGCAGTGCAGGGTCACCCTGCACCAGGCCCCCACTCATGTCTCCCACCACCCCCACCCCCCAGCAGTGCAGGGTCACCCTCCACCAGGCCCCCACTCATGTCTCCCACCACCCCCACCCCCCAGCAGTGCAGGGTCACCCTCCACCAGGCCCCCACTCATGTCTCCCACCACCCCCACCCCCCAGCAGTGCAGGGTCACCCTCCACCAGGCCCCCACTCATGTCTCCCACCACCCCCACCCCCCAGCAGTGCAGGGTCAACCTCCACCAGGCCCCCACTCATGTCCCCCTGCACCCCCACCCCCCAGCAGTGCAGGGTCACCCTCACCAGGCCCCCACTCATGTCCCCCTGCACCCCCACCCCCCAGCAGTGCAGGGTCACCCTCCACCAGGCCCCCATTCATGTCTCCCACCACCCCCACCCCCCAGCAGTGCAGGGTCAACCTCCACCAGGCCCCCACTCATGTCCCCCTGCACCCCCACCCCCCAGCAGTGCAGGGTCACCCTCCACCAGGCCCCCACTCATGTCCCCCTGCACCCCCACCCCCCAGTAGTGCAGGGTCACCCTCCACCAGGCCCCCACTCATGTCTCCCACCACCCCCACCCCCCAGCAGTGCAGGGTAAACCTCCACCAGGCCCCCACTCATGTCCCCCTGCACCCCCACCCCCCAGCAGTGCAGGGTCACCCTCCACCAGGCCCCCACTCATTTCCCCCACCACCCCCACCCCCCAGCAGTGCAGGGTCACCCTCCACCAGGCCCCCACTCATGTCTCCCACCACCCCCACCCCCCTGCCACCATGTGCAGCCCCCACCAGGTCCTCACAATCCCCAATCATGTGCGTAATGGTCAGCCTCCACAGCCAAAAAGCCCTACCAAGTAACCCATTCACCCACATGGAAATGAAAACACATGTTACACCCCCAATGTTCATGAAGCAAATGAACCCATGTCCGTCACACACAGATTTTCAAATTGAATGGGAAAACACACAACATGACATGCATGAAACCAATGAGATGAAACCACACAGTGAACAATGGAAAAAAAAAATGTATTGGACAAAAATACGAATGGTAAAGAAAGAAAAATAACTACAATGTAAATGTGAAAAAATAAGCTGCATGTCCGCATAAAAACACAAAAGTAGAAAATCAAATCCATAAAATTGTGTCCAAAGTGAAATGTAAAAACTCTCCATGCAACAAAGAACTATGTACAAAAATAACAAGGGTCCATCATCACAACTGAACTAAGGAAACCTCCTAAAAAACCTACCTAAATATCAACTATATACAAAAAGTGGAGCAGTGTCCGTCGACTCCAAATCATAAGAAAAAACAAAGGAAACCTAAAACTAAAGAACTATATACAAAGGCGGCGGGCAAGTCCAGCGGCTCACTCCGTGGTGTTCCGGGCCAGGGCATCATCGAACTCCTGTTCGATGTCCCGGAGGCGGTCCAGTTCCATGGCCCCGAGGGTCCGCAGGGACGACGCCGTGTCCTCCTCCAACCCCCTGCGGATTGCCTCGAGGCACTCGGCCCGCCTCAGGGCCCTCCGCATGGAGTTCTCCGCCCTGACCATTGTGAGCCGCGCCTCTTCCGCCCGCCGCCGCTCCGCACCTATGGCGTGGCCCAACCGCTGCCACACGGAAGACACTCTCTGTCCTGGGTCCTCCTGCCCTCCGGCCGATGCCTGCCCCTCCGATGTCGAAGGCCCCGAGCCTTCATGGCTCCCACCATGTTGCTGCTGCTGCTCTGCCTCTGCCCGTGCACTGCCTCCTGCTGCCTGCACATCCTCCGCCGGCTGGGGTGCAGTTGTTGATGTGGCCACCCCTGCTGGATGTCCGACTCCCGACTGTGGCAGGGATGCCTCCTCCACCAGCCTGGCCGCACTGTCAGAGGCAGCTCCACAGGGCATCCAGGTGACTGATGGGTGGGAAGATGGCACAGAAGACGACTGGCGCGTAGGGGGTCCAGTTGAGGAGGGGGTCGGAACAAGCCCCATCAGACGGAGGAATCCGGTCTGGGTGACCTGTCCCAGCAGGCTGACGTGGTCAACGAGCCATTCGAGATGACGTGCAGTCTCTCCATGAAAAGACTGCAGGTCACCTCGCATGGCCCGTTGACGCAACGCCACACCAGCCAGGACAGGCTCAACCCGGACCTGGATAGCCACGTCCGCAGGCAGAGGAAGGCCAGTTGACGTCAGCTCATCCCCTGCCTGGAAACGGGTCTGGACGTAGGCATCCCTGCTGGTGCAAGATGATGCAGGGACAGGATCGGGGACAGGATTGCACACAGGCACCTCCGCGGCAGCCTGTGCTGCCTCCTGTCCCTGGTCCTGGACTGCACCACTAGCACCAGTGGGATCCCCACCTCCAGACCCCGTCTCTGGTGCTTGCACGGCCTCCTCCTCCACCAGACCCCCCACCAACCTGGATGACTCCGTGCCATCTTCCCCTGTTGGGCCCTGTGGGGTCCCAGCTGCCCCTTCTGCTGCCGAGGAGTCCAACTCCAACCTCCGCCTCTTGGACCTCCCCCCGGCAGCTGCGGCCTGGGACGCGGCACCGGACTCCTCACTCCCCGACGAGATGACAACACGGGAGGGGAGCCGGGCCTTGCGCCTCCGGCTGGCGGTCGGATCCCCGCCGCTGTGCTCCACAGCACCTTCTCCGCCCTCTTCATCAGTTGACGCTGCAGACAGGGAGAAACAAAACACAGGCATCAGGGCACTGTACAATGGACACATACACACATGACAGTTGCACATGAGTGGCATTGGCAAACCTCAGACATGTCATCACAATCCCCAACACACATGTCATTGCAACTCGCACACATGAGCCATACCACAGCCATATCGCAACTGCCACCACCATCCATACACATACAACAGCATGAGCAGCCAAAGGTGACCCAGACATCACATGCAACACAGGAAGTTCACCACACATGTACACACACCACCACACTTGCATGCATGTGTACACCTCTGCCAAGTGTCGCACTGTTCAGACGGGCATCCATGTCACATCTGCCAATCAGGCTTACACATACCGCAGTCACATGCATCCATGTTGCATCACTGTTGCACCCTTGTCAAATACACACACATGCACATGTACACAGTGCTCATACATGCAGCCCAATACAACATACATGCGTGACATCACGGACATGTCTACTTACATACACATACATACAAACATGTGTGCACGCACAACTGCATTTGCCATGCAAGCCTACACACACAAGCACCATCCATGTCTCACACATTACAGCCCTCGCATGTGTCAGCCCCACGGCCATGTACACCCCCACCCATACTCGACCCCATACAAACAGATGTGCAACCTGCACAATACCGAATAATCATCACACACACTGCTCACAATCAGGATGCATGTACACTCACCGCTCGACTCCAGACGGGTCTGCTTCTCCAGGACCTGGACGTGGAGCGCTGGGGATATGCGTTCCAGGACCCCCATCTGTTCTTCTGACAAGTGGCCCCGGCGCCCCTTGGCATCCGCTGCCTTCAAGAGGCGCCGGACCTTGTTCAGGGTCCTGGACCTGAAGTCCTCCCAGCGCTTCCTGACATGTTGTAAGTCCCGGACTGCCACCCCCTCCGCGTTGATGGCAGTCACGATGTCAGTCCAGATCCGAGTCCGTCCTTCCTTGTCGGCGCGGGAACTTCCGAAGAGGGCATCATACTGCCCCAGGACTTGCTCCACCAGGACACCAACTTCAGTGGCACTGAAGCTGGTGCCCCTCTGCCTCTCTGGCCGGGGGTTGTCAGTGGTCACAGATGGTGTTTGCCCCGACATGACAACCCCAGAGGCAGGAGTGGGTGGGCAACTGGGTCCTGGGGCTGGGCTGTGGAGCGATGGAATTCCAGTCGGGAGTCTTCGGTACCAGCAGGGGTGGTCACAGCAACAGCACCCCTGGCTGATGTGCAGGCAGCAAATGGCAGTGCACGTGGGCAGCAGGCAGTCAGGCAGCAGCAGATGGCAGGTGGGAGCGTGCTCGGGGCTCTGGGGGGCAGTAGTTCAGCCTTCGGGGCAGGAGCGTGGTCTTCCGTGTGCTTACGCGTGGCCAGCTTGGTACGGAGTGATTTGGCACGTGAAAATCCTGCACGTCAGCGTGAAAATCGAGGAAAGGCCCTTAGCGCGTAAGCGCGTCAGCACGCATACGCGATTCTATTGGACCAAAGGCCCTCAGCGCGTAAGCGCGTCTGTGACGTGAGCCGCACGGGTGTTTCCCACACAGCACGTGATGACAGAGCACACGTGGAAAGACTGCACGTCAGAGTCTCATCGCGTGTGATTGGTGGAAATGGCCCTACACGCAGAAGTGACAAAGCGTGTAATTGGTGGAAATGGCCCCTCACGCAGAAGTGACAAAGCGTGTAATTGGAGGAAATGTCCCTACACGCAGAAGTGACAAAGCGTGTAATTGGTGGAAATGGCCCTAGCGCATACACGCCACGTAAGTGACGCTGGACGTGTGGGCCTGTATAAAAGGTACGCGTAGAACACCACTTCCTTGTACGTGCTTTTCGTGGAGAGAGAGTGGGTGAATTCTGTACTTCTTGTCGTTTCACACGCGATTTACTTCACGGCGTTTCAAGTTCGTATTCCCTGTTACCTCTGACAGCTTTTTCTCTTCTTTCGCTTTTACTGGTTTACCTGGGCCTGTTCCCTCAAACAGTGTTCCCTTCTACTGTTGTCCTGTCTCCTCAGACAGCGTACAAATCTTCTTTTGGCGGGGGTGTTGCCAACCAAACGTGCTCCTTTTACACGCTCGTTTACCAGGCAGACGGTGAGTCACGCACGTATCTAACATCTGTGCTTGCCCCGTGTGTAGCCTACCCCTTCAGAGGTCATTCTAGGCTGCGTGTGACACGCATACGTTCATTCTTGTGTTTCTGGGTGCCACAGCGTAGTGCAGGTTTTTCTTTCTGCACACGTGGTCTAGGAGGGGTTGTGTGCACGTCATCTCCCTTTTTTGGGCCTCCTGTGCGTTGCGTGACCCGTCATCTTTCCCCAGGGGTTACATTCAGCCTTGCTAGAGCACTAGGGTAAAATTACCATCTGGTACCCAACCCCTTTGACCCCCAATTGCCCAGGACAATAGTCTACATCCACTCCCATACTGTAACGCTCACCTGATTCTCGCAGAGGCGCCGGTCTTGACTGGGCGACTACCGTATCTTCAAAGGTGATGTGTAGCACCCGGTTGGCTCTTTGGGCTGGACCTCTGTGCACTGTATGCCTGACGTGTAGAGTAAGATGTCTGCAGATAGAAAATATGGGGTTAATGAACTGGGGTTATTGGGGTGTCCCTATCTCTTTCCTCTTCTCCTCTCCTGTAGACCCCCAAAGGTTAATGCTCTCCCCTTAGGTAAGTGAATGCCGAGCTCTCCATCTGCCTCGGGGCAGGGTGCTGTAACCAGTTTCTTCACTGGATAGGTAGCGCAGGCCTCTTGACTTCAGAGGACTGCTGTCCGTCGTTTACTGCACGAACGGTAAGTTTCGAGTCATTCAAATGTCTCTTGTTTTGCAGGGTTCCGGCGATGGCGGATGACGGGCTGAAGTGAGTTGAAGATGGAGCCCGTGTGATGAATAGAAGCGCCTGGAAGCACGTAAGTAAGCGCTTGTTGCCTGCTTCACTATGCGCTCTAACTGTCTTTTTATTTTGCAGGTACGAGTTCGGAGCGGCTGCAGGGTGCCGGAATACCCACTGGATTAGATGTGGAAAGGAGTAATGGCACGTGAGTATTAAAGTTCCCCAATGTCTTTAAACGCACCTTGTTTTGTCTTTCAGATGCGGGATGCAGCGCCGAAGGCCTCCGGAGCGTACGAAGAGTAGGTAAGCCTTTGCCTTTCAGATGCCGGAATGCTAACCTGTTCTTTCTTGTCTTTATAGGTGTTGCTGAAGACTGGATTCAGGATGGTAAGCCTTTGCCTTTCAGATGCCGGAATGCTAACCTGTTCTTTCTTGTCTTTATAGGTGTTGCTGAAGACTGGATTCAGGATGGTAAGCCTTTTTCCTTAGGCCCAGGACCGGATGCAGAAGACACGATGAGCGTTCTGCTGCAGAGGTTGCAGAATAACGCAAAGCAAGATTCATCCACCGGGTGTGGTTTAAATAGCCTCCTGTAGTGCTTAGGTGTCTCCTTCCACAGCCACGCCTAAGTAAGAAAAGAGTTCCTGGTAAGAAAAGAGTTCCTGCCTTCCAGAAGAGTTCCAGTGTTCTGAATCTAGGGAGTGGCTCCAGCCCCACCCAACAGGAAAAGTAGTTCCAAACAGAAGAGGATCAGAGGCTCAACTGGCAGGCAAGTAAGCAGCATGGTCTGCTGAAGGTAAGTCCACCCAAGCATTATGAGCCCGGCGCTTCCAGCGCTGGGACTGGGCATATTTATGAGCCTGGTGCCACTGGCGCCAGGACTGGGTCCAAAAGGTCCCAATTGGGACTGGTTGGCACTCGGAACCTGGGTTATGGATCTGCTTCCAAGGGAGTTGGGAAAACCCTGACCTTTTGGAAGCAGAGATCATGACACATACGCACATTAACATCAGTGCCATGGCTGGGAGGCGAGGATTCCGTAAGGGTGGCAAAGGTGGAAGAGCCACAAGTGGTGGCCGTGGTGGATCCGGTAGGGGACGTGGTCGTAACTTGCAGGGTGAGCCTGTCCCCCCATGTGTGGAGGACCAGTCACGGGCACCCATAATCCCCCCCTCCCCCCCTCCCATTGAGGCTGATGTGGCTGACACCATCCATGCTCAGCCCTTGTTGGACCAGCCCATTGTGGCACCAGACCTGGCTGACTCCATGGCTGACTTCCAGGTCAGCAGGGCTACGACACGTGCGCTGGTGCACGTTGATGCCATCATGCCACGTGGATCTGGGGCAGCAAGGTCATCTGCTGCACCAAGGAGGCAGGGCGGAGAGGCTGCAGGGGCAGCTGCGGCTCCATCCACCCCAGCCCTCACACACCCAGCCAGGACAGTGTCGGTCCTAGTCCATGCTGCTGACATTCCCCCTGACACCATCACACTAGAGCCAATGCCTGCACCATCTCCCATGCTGAGTGTGCAATCCCACACTCCTGATACAGAGTCCACCAGGGCTCCTGCCCCTAGTGTCCAGAGCGGCGCAGGACACTCAGGATCACCACCACCTTCCAAGCGGAAGAGGAAGAGTGCTCGTCCGGCACAGGCTGATGCCCCAGACACGGCTACACAGTCCGGCCCGTCCAGGAAGCCCAGCTTCACGGATGACGAACTGAATGCACTTGTCGAGTATGTGTCCGGACATGACAACGAGATGGTCATTGTTGCAGGATCCAAGACCACACCTGCACAACGCCAGGCACACTGGCAGACCGTTGCGGACATCGTAAGTGCCCTTGGAATCGTGAGGCGCACAGCCAATGATTGCTATAAGCGCTGGAATGACCTAAAGCGCAGGGCAAAGAGTAAGCTGGCCTCAAGTCATGCCGCAACTCTAGTGACTGGAGGTGGGTCTCCAGTAGTAGACATGGAACTCACTCCACATGAGTCAGTCGCTGGGACCTACGTCACGGAGGAACAGATCCAAGGCGTGGGAGATCTGGCTGATTACGAGGCATTGTCCGGTGAGTGCACATGCATGTGTGTGTCATACATGTGCATGGTGTGTGTGTGAGGGCTTCTGTTTGTGTGCCAGGTGAGAGTGTGTGCGCCTGAGTCGTATGGGTCAGCCATGTGCTTCATGCAATACTTCCTGCGCAGCTGCATTTGGCCATAGCAGTATCCCTTCTGCCAACAGTTGACATCTAGCCCAACTGCACGCCAGTTGCCCTTGAAGTGTCACCTTGCCACAACATATTTGCTTATTTTTCACTGTTCATTCAGTCAGTTTGTTTGCATTCCACCACTTTCACTAGGCATGTCGCTGTCCACTAGTCACATGTCTGACATGGGTATGGTAAAGTGGAGTGACTTTGTTACCTGGATATCATTTGTACACACATGTCCCTGTGCAATTGGACCATTTCAGACTGGCAGCTCCAGGTGAAAAATCTGACCTGTTAGAATTAGAAAAGCAATTACATGCGGGAACTGGACTGAATGAATAGGTGCTGCCCTCCTCTCCATCTTCACTCAATAGCAATGGTACATGCCATCTGTGTAATGGCATGTGTGTTTCACCTGGCAATCACAGGCCAATGTGTGATGCCACTGCCAGGCAGCATGCAGAAAATGTGTTCATCTTCCATCTTGGTGTCATCAGTGTGTGCCATTTGCCTGCACTTCATACGCAGTGAGGGTGCATGCATGGGAGGGTTTCAGTCATGTGGGACATGTGTCAATCAAGTACTGGTTCTCTTGCTTCTCAGCCCTCATTGTGTGCCATGGTGCTAATGCCTGTTTCCATTTCTTTGTTTTCATGTCTTTGTAGGGGAAGACGCACCTGATACTGCTGGGGTTGTGGAGATGGTGCAGACCCAGGAGGGGTCCGAGGGCCGACCAACCACCAGTGAGGGACGTGGTGTGGTGGTGGGGGAGAACCCACAAGTGCTGCAGGTCGTGCTCTCAAGGGGGGTCTCTGGCTGCACCTCCCCCGAGCTGTACTCAGGTGTTGATTCGGATGAGACCTACGTGCCGTCGCAGGTGAGTGTTCCAGGGAGGGATTCTGTTCTGTCTCGCCCACCTGCACCAGGGTCAGAACCCTCCATGGGGATGTCAGTGTTGGCAGCTACGCCTTCGGTGGTTACGGATGCAGGGTCACACTCCGCGACATCTGATCCTGTTCCTGGGCCAGCAGATCAGAGGGGGAATGCAGTCCTGCAGCCTCAGGCAGTGCCGGCACAGCAAGGCGCAGTTCGCCTTGCCCCAGACAGGTGTGGTGCCCGCCGACGTGGTGGCCGTACGCCACCCGGCAATACCGCATGGGAGCAATCCATTTACGGTATGGCAACCCAACAGGCTGCATCATCCGAGATGATGGCTCAGGCCATGGATAGGGTGGCCACTTCCATTGTCCCCCCAGAAAGGCTGATGGAGCGACTAGAGCAGGCAACCGACTCCATCTGCCAGTCACACAGGGAGGACATGTTGGGGTCCAACAGGGACAGGCAGGCGGCACTGGCGACTCTGCAGGAGGCCATCTCCATTGAGTCCCAGGGCCACAGGGAAGCCCTGAGGCAGGAGCTCCTTCACCTCAGGACGACTCTTGTTGAGCTTGAGGCTTCAACACACCAAAGGACAGAACAGCAGCTGGAGCGTCTCACCCGTACGCTCTCAGCTGAGATGCAGGCAACGAGGGCGGAGGTCCGGGCATCCCGTGAGTTGTTGCATGGGGACCTCCGCACACTCATCCTCCAGAACCAGACCTACCACACCCGCATGCTTGCAGCCATGGCGGAGCAGACTAGGGCCTTGCGCGGGCTGCCTCCCATAGTGCAACCACCTCCGGATGCAGCTGCACAGGGTGATAATAGCGACAGCAGTGATACTCCCACAATAGGGTAGCCGTGTGGGCCATGAGCCCATGGAGGTGTTTTATCTTCCCAGGATCCACGCAGGTGGGTTCTGGTGTGCATCCTGTCCTCGGACCTCCTGGGTGGCCTCCCCAACCCCCCCGGGCCCATCAATGGCCATTTTTGATTGTTTCTTATTTTTATTTTTATTTTGATTTCTTTTATTCCCAATTTTTTTGGGACAATCTGTTGGCTTCCGTGGTTCCTGTGGGCATACGCTGCATTGTGGCTGGGCACATGCAGGCTTGTAATGTATTTGGTTCAGATGCTTGGGTTTGAGTCACACACACCCCTCCTGCTTCCCGTTTCCATGGGCTTGCAAAGGGTGTGCCCAAGTGACAGTGAATTACACAGTGACGTTGGACTCCCATGAGCTGTTTGGGCAGTCTGTAGTCAATACTGTGTATACATTCCTAGTGCATATTGCTGTTGTGTTGTACACTGCATGTTGCATTGATGTGTAACTCTTCTTCTGTGTCTACCTCCCAATTTGCAGGTCCCTTCCTCATGTCCACACAAGGACCTCTAGTCTGGAGATGGGGTCCATGTTGGCAGCAGTGCACCTACAACTCTACATGGCGCCAACACTGCACAGTTGGTAGTGGTGGGAGACATGAGTGGGGGCCTGGTGGAGGGTGACCCTGGTGGCTGGGGGGTGGGGGTGGTGGGTGACATGAGTGGGGGCCTGGTGGAGGGTGCCCCTGCACTGCTGGGGTGTGGGGGTGGTGGGAGACATGAGTGGGGGCCTGGTGGAGGGTGCCCCTGGTGGCTGGGGTGTGGGGGTGGTGGGAGACATGAGTGGGGGCCTGGTGGAGGGTGCCCCTGCACTGCTGGGGTGTGGGGGTGGTGGGAGACATGAGTGGGGGCCTGGTGGAGGGTGCCCCTGGTGGCTGGGGTGTGGGGGTGGTGGGAGACATGAGTGGGGGCCTGGTTGACGGTGCCCCTGCACTGCTGGGGTGTGGGGGTGGTGGGAGACATGAGTTGGGGCCTGGTGGAGGGTGCCCCTGCACTGCTGGGGTGTGGGGGTGGTGGGAGACATGAGTGGGGGCCTGGTGGAGGGTGCCCCTGGTGGCTGGGGTGTGGGGGTGGTGGGAGACATGGATGGGGGCCTGGTTGACGGTGCCCCTGCACTGCTGGGGTGTGGGGGTGGTGGGAGACATGAGTGGGGGCCTGGTGGATGGTGCCCCTGGTGGCTGGGGTGTGGGGGTGGTGGGAGACATGAGTGGGGGCCTGGTTGACGGTGCCCCTGCACTGCTGGGGTGTGGGGGTGGTGGGAGACATGAGTGGGGGCCTGGTGGAGGGTGCCCCTGGTGGCTGGGGTGTGGGGGTGGTGGGAGACATGAGTGGAGGCCTGGTTGACGGTGCCCCTGCACTGCTGGGGTGTGGGGGTGGTGGGAGACATGAGTGGGGGCCTGGTGGAGGGTGCCCCTGGTGGCTGGGGTGTGGGGGTGGTGGGAGACATGAGTGGGGGCCTGGTGGAGGGTGCCCCTGGTGGCTGGGGGGTGGGGGTGGTGGGAGACATGAGTGGGGGCCTGGTGGAGGGTGCCCCTGGTGGCTGGGGTGTGGGGGTGGTGGGAGACATGGATGGGGGCCTGGTTGACGGTGCCCCTGCACTGCTGGGGTGTGGGGGTGGTGGGAGACATGAGTGGGGGCCTGGTGGAGGGTGCCCCTGGTGGCTGGGGTGTGGGGGTGGTGGGAGACATGAGTGGGGGCCTGGTTGACGGTGCCCCTGCACTGCTGGGGTGTGGGGGTGGTGGGAGACATGAGTGGGGGCCTGGTGGAGGGTGCCCCTGGTGGCTGGGGTGTGGGGGTGGTGGGAGACATGAGTGGGGGCCTGGTTGACGGTGCCCCTGGTGGCTGGGGGGTGGGGGTGGTGGGAGACATGAGTGGGGGCCTGGTGGAGGGTGCCCCTGGTGGCTGGGGGGTGGGGGTGGTGGGAGACATGAGTGGGGGCCTGGTGGAGGGTGCCCCTGGTGGCTGGGGTGTGGGGGTGGTGGGAGACATGAGTGGGGGCCTGGTGGAAGGTGCCCCTGGTGGCTGGGGTGTGGGGGTGGTGGGAGACATGAGTGGGGGCCTGGTTGACGGTGCCCCTGCACTGCTGGGGTGTGGGGGTGGTGGGAGACATGAGTGGGGGCCTGGTGGAGGGTGCCCCTGGTGGCTGGGGGGTGGGGGTGGTGGGAGACATGAGTGGGGGCCTGGTGGAGGGTGCCCCTGGTGGCTGGGGGGTGGGGGTGGTGGGAGACATGAGTGGGGGCCTGGTGGAGGGTGCCCCTGGTGGCTGGGGTGTGGGGGTGGTGGGAGACATGGATGGGGGCCTGGTTGACGGTGCCCCTGCACTGCTGGGGTGTGGGGGTGGTGGGAGACATGAGTGGGGGCCTGGTGGAGGGTGCCCCTGGTGGCTGGGGTGTGGGGGTGGTGGGAGACATGAGTGGGGGCCTGGTTGACGGTGCCCCTGCACTCTGGGGTGTGGGGGTGGTGGGAGACATGAGTGGGGGCCTGGTGGAGGCTGCCCCTGGTGGCTGGGGGGTGGGGGTGGTGGGAGACATGAGTGGGGGCCTGGTGGAGGGTGCCCCTGGTGGCTGGGGGGTGGGGGTGGTGGGAGACATGAGTGGGGGCCTGGTGGAGGGTGCCCCTGGTGGCTGGGGTGTGGGGGTGGTGGGAGACATGGATGGGGGCCTGGTTGACGGTGCCCCTGCACTGCTGGGGTGTGGGGGTGGTGGGAGACATGAGTGGGGGCCTGGCGGAGGGTGCCCCTGGTGGCTGGGGTGTGGGGGTGGTGGGAGACATGAGTGGGGGCCTGGTTGACGGTGCCCCTGCACTGCTGGGGTGTGGGGGTGGTGGGAGACATGAGTGCGGGCCTGGTTGACGGTGCCCCTGGTGGCTGGGGGGTGGGGGTGGTGGGAGACATGAGTGGGGGCCTGGTGGAGGGTGCCCCTGGTGGCTGGGGGTGGGGGTGGTGGGAGACATGAGTGGGGGCCTGGTGGAGGGTGCCCCTGGTGGCTGGGGTGTGGGGGTGGTGGGAGACATGAGTTGGACATGGGTGGGGGCCTGCTGGCAGGTGCCCCACAGTGCTGGGGGGTGGGGGTGCAAGGGGACATGAGTTGGTGTTCATTAGTTCAAGGAGACATGTGCCTTTGCTGGGGGGCATGCCCATGTTGGGTGGGCTGCCTGCGGGACATGACCAGGGATGCAGGGTAGTCCCCTGTGGTGTGGGCTGCCTGCAGGGGCCGTGGAGGGTGTACAGGGTACACCTGGGAGGACCCACACTGTCAAATCACATGTGGAACTTCCCGCACACCCCTGAAATACACGCGCCCAGGCTATTCGCGTGTGGGACTTCCCGCGCACCCCTGAAATACACGCACCCAGGCTATTCGCGTGTGGTACTCCCCGCGCACCCCTGAAATACACGCGCACCCAGGCTATTCGCGTGTGGAACTTCCTGCGCACCCCTGAAATACACGCGCCCAGGCTATTCGCGTGTGGAACTTCCCGCGCACCCCTGAAATACACGCGCCCAGGCTATTCGCGTGTGGAACTTCCCGCGCACCCCTGAAATACACGCGCCCAGGCTATTCGCGTGTGGAACTTCCCGCGCACCCCTGAAATACACGCGCCCAGGCTATTCGCGTGTGGAACTTCCCGCGCACCCCTGGAATACACGCGCCCAGGCTATTCGCGTGTGGAACTTCCCGCGCACCCCTGAAATACACGCGCCCAGGCTATTCGCGTGTGGAACTTCCCGCGCACCCCTCAAATACACGCGCCCAGGCTATTCGCGTGTGGAACTTCCCGCGCACCCCTGAAATACACGCGCCCAGGCTATTCGCGTGTGGAACTTCCCGCGCACCCCTGAAATACACGCGCCCAGGCTATTCGCGTGTGGAACTTCCCGCGCACCCCTGAAATACACGCGCCCAGGCTATTCGCGTGTGGAACTTCCCGCGCACCCCTGAAATACACGCGCCCAGGCTATTCGCGTGTGGAACTTCCCGCGAACCCCTGAAATACACGCGCCCAGGCTATTCGCGTGTGGAACTTCTCGCGCACCCCTGGAATACACGCGCCCAGGCTATTCGCGTGTGGAACTTCCCGCGCACCTCTGAAATACACGCGCCCAGGCTATTTGCGTGTGGAACTTCCCGCGCACCCCTCAAATACACGCGCCCAGGCTATTCGCGTGTGGAACTTCCCGCGCACCCCTGAAATACACGCGCCCAGGCTATTCGCGTGTGGAACTTCCCGCGCACCCCTCAAATACACGCGCCCAGGCTATTCGCGTGTGGAACTTCCCGCGCACCCCTGAAATACACGCACCCAGGCTATTCGCGTGTGGTACTCCCCGCGCACCCCTGAAATACACGCGCACCCAGGCTATTCGCGTGTGGAACTTCCCGCGCACCCCTGAAATACACGCGCCCAGGCTATTCGCGTGTGGAACTTCCCGCGCACCCCTGAAATACACGCGCCCAGGCTATTCGCGTGTGGAACTTCCCGCGCACCCCTGAAATACACGCGCCCAGGCTATTCGCGTGTGGAACTTCCTGCGCACCCCTGGAATACACGCGCCCAGGCTATTCGCGTGTGGAACTTCCCGCGCACCCCTGAAATGCACGCGCCCAGGCTATTCGCGTGTGGAACTTCCCGCGCACCCCTCAAATACACGCGCCCAGGCTATTCGCGTGTGGAACTTCCCGCGCACCCCTGAAATACACGCGCCCAGGCTATTCGCGTGTGGAACTTCCCGCGCACCCCTCAAATACACGCGCCCAGGCTATTCGCGTGTGGAACTTCCCGCGCACCCCTCAAATACACGCGCCCAGGCTATTCGTGTGTGGAACTTCCCGCGCACCCCTGAAATACACGCACCCAGGCTATTCGCGTGTGGTACTCCCCGCGCACCCCTGAAATACACGCGCACCCAGGCTATTCGCGTGTGGAACTTCCCGCGCACCCCTGAAATACACGCGCCCAGGCTATTCGCGTGTGGAACTTCCCGCGCACCCCTGAAATACACGCGCCCAGGCTATTCGCGTGTGGAACTTCCCGCGCAACCCTGAAATACACGCGCCCAGGCTATTCGCGTGTGGAACTTCCCGCGCACCCCTGAAATACACGCGCCCAGGCTATTCGCGTGTGGAACTTCCCGCGCACCCCTGGAATACACGCGCCCAGGCTATTCGCGTGTGGAACTTCCCGCGCACCCCTGAAATACACGCGCCCAGGCTATTCGCGTGTGGAACTTCCCGCGCACCCCTCAAATACACGCGCCCAGGCTATTCGCGTGTGGAACTTCCCGCGCACCCCTGAAATACACGTAGCCCGCTCCCCCAGGCCCGATCGCGTGAGGAACTTCACGCGAACCCCTGTAATACACGTAGCCCGCTACCCCAGGCCCGATCGCGTGAGGCACTTCCCGCGCACCCCTGAAATACACGCGCCCAGGCTATTCGCGTGTGGAACTTCCCGCGCACCCCTGAAATACACGTAGCACGCTCCCCCAGGCCCGATCGCGTGAGCTACTTCACGCGAACCCCTGTAATACACGTAGCCCGCTACCCCAGGCCCGATCGCGTGAGGAACTTCACGCGAACCCCTGTAATACACGTAGCCCGCTCCCCCAGGCCCGATCGCGTGTGAAACTTCACGCGAACCCCTGAAATACACGTAGCACGCTCCCCCAGGCCCGATCGCGTGAGGGACTTCACGCGAACCCCTGTAATACACGTAGGCCGCTCCCCCAGACCCGATTGCGTGTGAAACTTCACGCAAACCCCTGAAATACACGTAGCACGCTCCCCCAGGCCCGATCGCGTGAGATACTTCACGCGAACCCCTGAAATACACGTAGCCCGCTCCCCCAGGCCCGATCGCGTGAATAACTTCACGCGAACCCCTGTGATGCACGTACCCTGCTGAAATCGCGTGTTAGACTTCCCGCGCACCCCGGTATACACGCACACGTATTTTTTGTCAGCGGGTGTCCGTGTTTGTGGGTACCCCTTTGCACGTCATTTTTCCTGGAGGGCCACAGTATGGGACATTCATCATGGCAGTATATAGGTGCTATTTGTTGGCGCACCTTTTGGCGCACATTTCTTACAGCCGCAGAGACGCTACCGCCTGCTTTCTTGTGGCGGTCGTGTTTGTGCCTGTGCTCTGGTTTGAGCGTGCGCTTTTTTCCCCTATTCTATTCCATGAATACGTGTTGTAGGCGAGCGTGTGGGCGTTCCGCGCACTTGTGCCCTGTACTTCCCCCGTGACGCCCACGTTTTGGCAAGTTGTTCCCCATTCCGAGTGTTACGCCCGTGTTCCGCCTACTTTTGTTGCGTGCGCCGCGCTATGTGCGAATTTCGCTGTGGCCTGTGCGATTTTCGCTGTGACCTGGCGCACGCTGTTAGATGGCCTGTGCGCCAACGTGCGCCGCGCACTTTTTTATCGCACATACGCTGGTTTTCTCGCGCACGGCCTTCCATGAATCGACGTGCGCTGCTTTTCGTGCGATTTTCGCAATTGCACTGCGATTCGCACGTTTTTGCCCACTTGCGCCGCGCTAATTATTCCATGAATCGGCCTGTAAATCTCTTGTTAAAATTGCTCAACCGCTTGGAAAAAAATAAAATTAACAACAAAAGCTAGTTAGAATATTATGACGACGAATGACACTGAAAGCAGAGACTATCAGCCTAAATAGAAATATACAACAAAATGTCAATCCTAAGCCAAATTCTATACATTGACATAAATATTTTTAGGCTGTAAGAATTCACGCTGTGATACCAGAACATTGAGTCCTCAACAAATGCAATGTCATGAACATGATTACCATAATGCATACGATAAAATACTGACAGAGATGGACAAGCAGTCAGCAAATGGCAGGCTGTCTCGGCAATCACCATGTTTTTACACGCCCGACAGTATCTTTCATTAGAGGGCAGTTGGCTATAATTTCCTTTATTGGTCAATACTGGTAGATTGTCTATCCTTAAAAGGAGAATAAAACGTCTGAGTTTGCTGGAAGGGCACAAGATCATATAGTTATGGGGGTTCTTAAATGTATATAACATGTGATGAACAAATTGATACTTTTTTAATTTGCCCAGGTACTCATAATTTTCCAGCCAGTCCCAAAGATCTACCTTCTTGGACAAAGCTTTTTTTGTCGAGACCCCAGATTCCCTCCATTTGCTGGACCAACATATCTCGTTATAAAAGTAGTCCATGGTCTGCTTCAGAGGATATTCAAAGGGCGCCTTTAAAATGTCTTGATAAATGCAGGCCAATAAAGGGTTCGTCGGATTGTTACTCAGTTTTCGGTAAAGCTCTGCTCTCCTTTTCAGCACAGTTGATTTTAAGGACACCAGACCGAGTTCAAGTCTGATAAACGCCATGGGGATACTTTGGGGAAGAACCAGTATCTTCCTCCAGAATGTACCCTCCAGTACTTGAAGGCATTTTAAGTCAATAAGCAGCAGTGCCTCCAGGCCATAGATAAACATGGGAACAAACACCTGCATATATAGTTGGCAAACTCCCTTGATGGTGTACCCACAGTTCTTGATGGTAAATTGATTGATCAGGGTTGTTATCTGGGCTGCTGTATTTGAGCGTGATTGTATACAAAATGTATAATCTCCTCTTGTGTCAAATTCCACCCCTAGATATTTATAAGCAGGGGTGTATTTTATTTCATGGTCTTGTATTATTAGTCTAGGACGTGCAAACGTCTTTCCTGAGAATACCATGAGTTGTGTTTTTTCAAGATTTATAATCAGACCATTTAACTCTGCGTATCCCCACAGAGCATTAGCCAACCTTTTTATCCCACTGAATGTGTGATCTAGGATTATTAAGTCATCGGCATAAGCAAGTACCTGACAATGCGCGGTACCGCTTGTGGGGGGACAATTATGGACTGAGGATACCACTGTAGGAATATCATGGGTGAAAAGATTGTACAAACAGGGGGGCCGTAACACAACCCTGCTTAACTGCCCTATTCTGGCCAATTAAATTGGTCATATTACCCAGAGAGTCCAGCTTGAGTCTTGCAGTGACCAGAAAATTAGTACAGGGAATAACAATGCGTGGTGCGCTAGTCCTGTAGTTAAAAGTTGTAAGTAGGTCTAATAATCGCAGATAACAGCACGTGCGGTCTCCCTAAACCAGCACATGCAAAATAAACATAACAAGAGTAGTGCTGTCTTGCGCTAAGACCTGAAAACTAGAATGAAGCTTGAGAAGCTTAAAACTGATGGGTATTTAATCCGAACAATCCATGTAGGAGGGTATTTGAACCCATGGATGAAAGTGAAATTTATGTTAAGCACACATATATTTGTCATTAAACACCAAGCATTGAGCTTTGACTTCCAGATTGGCCTTGAGAACGACCCACCGGTCGAAACACGTGTTGGCTGTAGAAATTAAATGGACTCACTGGACACAATTGTTATTTGTTCATTTTATCAAGCTTCATTCTAGTTTTCAGGTTTTAGCGCAAGACAGCACTACTCTTGTTATGAGTCTTGCAGTGGTGTTATGATGAAGTAGCTTCAGATAATAGAGAAGCTCAGCTGGGCAGCCCAAAAGTTCCAGTTTTACCCATAATTTATCTCTTGGCACTAGGTCAAAGGCTGCTCGAAAGTCAATGAACAGGGCATAAAGTGGTGGATTACCAGTTATCCTTGCACGAGTGTGGAGAAGATCTAGGATAATCAGGTTTTGGGAAGTGGTGTAACTTTTCCTAAAGACACACTAGAACTCAGGCTCCGGCGGGCTCCTTCGGTGCCGTAATCGCTATTTCTTGGGCGTAAATGTAAACGCCAATGTTGTCCGCAGTAGTCACCTCCTCGTACTGTTCTCTCGACTCGCACTCTGCTACTTCACTGTTAAAGGCAGAGACCTACACATCCGCTCTTACCGTACCACCATCAAGCCATCAAGCCGCACTGACAATCAGTAAATCCTACAGGAGTCAGCCTCTTCTGACAGCCACAAGGATGACAAATGCCTGGATATGTGTTTTCCACCAACATAAAGGAGTAATCACTAATGTGTTCTATTCAGGGGTGGTACCCACGATTGTCAACCACTGCTCCTAATCTTGGTGGGAAGCCTATGCCTGTATAGCAGCAATTACAGGGTGTCAGCAGTAATTACCCCAGATTGTGCACAATAGGCATCTAGGCACCTATCCTCAAAGCACAAAGCGCACGGCTCCACTGTCTTACCCGTTGCTCAGGGCAGAAAGGTCCTCTTGCTTATATATAGCCGGATGGGCGGCTTGACACCAGCCCTCTTAGCACCGCTGACCGCTGGCGCCCTGAGCTGTGCTGTGCTGGAATTGTGGAGCAGTGAAGCCACGGCGTCAGGGAAATCAGGAAACTGTATGCATAGATTGACAAAGCAGGCAGCAGACAGCATCCTCCTTCTTTTTCGGTGCGCCACCGTCACCCTGTACGATAAAGCAGCGTTCTGCGTCCCGTTGAGCTGCTGCACAGGTTAAAGGAAGAGACCTCGCAGCCTCACTATGGCGTTCGCAGGAAACGGGAATCAAGGGAATCAAGCCGGACCTCTGACCCACTAGCGCACGCACTCAGAGTCACAGAGGCCGCTTCCGATTCCGATCAGAACCTTTCGCATCATTTTACAACATTAAACACATGCCTATGCTTGAGTCCAGCACAGAGTTCCCACAGGTGGCACTAAAATGATGTTCAGAAGCAAGCACTGATTTCCCTCTCCAGCCCCACATTTCATAGGTCTCTGACCGCCCAAAAGGTACAAGCATGAAATAGATCATAGAGAAGTTAAAACAGCGAAGAGTAAATCAGAATGCGCAAATGCACCAAGAAACCTATAAAAGAATACCCAAAGCCATAGAAGTGTTAGAACAAAAACTGTGTGCCAAAGGTACACACTGTTCCATAGCTAGCTGTAAAGTTGTCCCATAAAGAAATCCATTCAACGGTCCTTTCAGAAGCTGCTCAGTGCTAAGCAGGCAAATGGCATCCCTGCTGGATCTATCAAGTGTCTTTGATGACATTCTGCTGCACTCTCAGTACTACCAGGAGAACCAGGGGCGTAGGACACACATAAAATCTGGGGGGGGGGGGACAGGGGACACCTTGGGTACTTTGCATGGTAAAAGGACACAATCCATCAGGCCAGGCCAGCAGCCGGACAGTCCATGTTGTGCACCCTGCTGTGTGCTGCCCTACTGCTATTGTTACGTGCGTCTCCATCCATTTACATAGCAACCGGGTTCAGGAAGTTGTCTTGGGTCTCCCCTGCCTGTTGAAGCCGCAATTCCCTAAGGAAAGGTTTGGCAGGTGGTGCCCGCTCCCTGATGGCAGATGGAGCGGGTAAAATATGGCCCTGTGTGTTGCGTGCATGTAAATGGGCCAGTAACTAACGCCACATAATGGTTGCCATTGCTTCTTCCCAAGAGTGTCAAAGTACTGTCCAAGTGGTTGTGTTGGCCCACAAAGAACAAAAGTGGTTTTAATGAGCCTGTATGTTCCACCTGTGCAGTGTTGCCATGGCAACTGGGAGCGCTGGGATTCAGCAATAAGAGGAGCCTGCATATGACAGCATGACCAGGGCAATCCAACAGCATTAGACCGGAGAGCATGGCACAGTAAAGAGTAGGTTTAGCTGCCCACCCCCCTTGAATGGTGCAAGTAAATTGAGAGGCAGTGGCAGTGGGTCAAAGAGTACTAGCGTAATTTGGGTTAAAGGGAGGCAGTGTGAAATGGCTTGCGGGGGAATGGTGCCAGCAACAGCCCAATCATATGGCCCAAGAGCCTGGTGATGGGAAAGAGAACAGTTCAGGCAGAGTGTGAGGGAAGGGGGCAGGGGAGATAATGAGAGCTGTGTGCAAGGATTGAAGAGGAGTTGGGAGCCAGGATTATGTGATTGGAGGGGACAAACAAAATAAACAGTCACAGAGGGAATGGAACTAACATTGGAGAACGCCATCCATGAGAGGATAATTCTGGGCAACAAACAGGTAATAATGCCCAGAATTCCACAACTCTGATTGTGTGGGTCACCATAAACATCCTGGAAAGGGTCCTAAAATATATTTTTACCTATGCTGATCCAACTCTATGTTCTAGCTCATATTTCTGTTTTTATTGTTCAACTGAGGCAGAAAGTGGTGGCATAATAAAGCATGACTAGCCAGTGTGTCCCAACCAGTAATGGCCCACCACCTGAATTAAGGCGCAAATGCAGTGAGGGCTTTTGGCAGGTGCTGCACAGAGCTCTTTATTGCCAGTATGGCCTTTCAAAGCATGCTTTATCACCACTATCACCCAAGTTGTTTGTGGCAAACAGATGCAAGCTGGAAGTGCAAACTTGTTTTTCAAAACCAAATACAACTACACAAAGGTGGCTATCTTGGAGAATCCCATGGAAGCTTTATAAATATCCCCCTTTCCGTTTTAATGGCAGTCACAGTGCTTGAGTTAATGTGGGTCGGGAGCAAGGGTGGAGTTAGCAAGCACACATATGCATTTTGATTAATTTAGTTCCATTAATTCCAAATCTAGAAGGAAATGGAAAAACAGGGGAAAGCAGAGGAGATGGATAGTGAGTTAGTCATCTGAGAAAGTGGGCTGGTTAAAATGGATAAAGCCCATGTCCAAGCGCACTCTTTCGCTGTAGCATCCATCGATAGTGCTAATGAATCATAACGCATGAGTCTGCAGGTGAATGAATGTATTCATTGGACGGGAATACATATTTCTCATGGATGTATGTGAGCAACCAAACATTGTGAGGGCTTCCAAAACCAAGCAATGGGAGATCGGAGGGATAACCCCCCATGCCTCCTATATATTTTTTTTTTAATAAAAGATTACAATTGTGCATTTTATGACATAGCTTTTTTTTTAAACAATTGCTAAATACCTATAAAACGTACAACTGGTTGTGTGGGGTATCACATTAATACAATACAAAAATTGAATGTTATGTTACCAACAGAACACAAGAGTATTGTTCAGTGCATTTCCGGATCCTTTTGTACACAATATATCCCAGTATTCTGCTAGTGTCAAAAGACATTTACAATCTCCATGTTTCAATATACACCAATATTTCAAAAATAAGAACACACTCATGTCGGTATTGCCCATAATGCCAGTAATGCCACTGTAAGAAGAAAAGTTCACACCGGCCGGCCTCATATATGGCAGTATTCCCACATATGTTAGTACTCCCATGTAAGAATACTTATGATGGATTGACCCATAATGTTGTTGCCACATCTTAGTTGTGCTAATTAAGGGCAATATCCTTATCTAATAAAACTCAAATTGCCTTTTCACATAATACCTCAATATTGCCATGTAACTAGATAAAAAAGTGTCAATGTTGGCTGTGGCAATAGTGGCCAGTATCTCCATGGAAGAACCCTCATGATGCCTTTGCCAATAATGGCAGTAATATTATGATGCCATTATAAACATGTCCACGCAGGTTATGCCACTATAGGCCATTGTCCCTCCTAAGAACACTCACATTGTCTTTGCCAAAAATGTCAGTATTATTGACATGACACATGAAGAAAGTATGCCCATGCTGCCACTGTAAACATGTCCATGCAGGTTGTGTAACATTTACCCATATAAGAACACTAATTTTGGCTTTGCCCATAATGCCAGTAAAATTGCAATGATATAGCATAAAAACATGCCCATGCAGGCCATGCCAACTCAGATAAGTACCGACAAGTAAGCAAACTCATGTTGGCTTGGCCCATTATGCCATCCACATTGCCAGGCTATTGTATACAAATATGTTCATGCAAGCTATGCAACATAGGCGATAACACCCTTAAGTCATGCTGCCATTTCCCATAATGCCAATAATATTGCCATTTCACATAAAAAAAGATCAATGCTTGTGAACGTTTACCAGTCACCATCCTCTCGGAAAGTGCCCTTGCACCAGCTCCTTCCATCACAGCCCGCAACCCCCTATCTCTTTTCATCACATCACAAACAAAACATCCCATGCAGACTAAATCTCACTCGGGAATTCATAACCACACAAGTTCACACACAAATACTCTAACACCAGCTCACACTTGAACACCCACATATGCTCACATCCAGATCCGGACTAGCCTACAGGTCATTAGGCCCATGGCCGAACCAAATGCTGGTGTGGGCCAGTTGTTGGTCAAAATGGGCCTCTTTTTTGGCCAATTTAGGCCAGTAGATGAGTTTATTCACTCTGCAACTAGTAGTTTTGACCAGTGTTGCTGAATAAATATTATTTAAAATGCATAATTTGCATCACATGTTATCAAAAAACTCCTCCTTGGTTAATATTCAAACTGTGTCACAACAGGAATGAATAGCAATTTGCAACTGTGGGACACTTTTTCATTGGTGCCCGAGACAATTGTATGGCCCAGTTCGACCCTGTTCACGTCGCACATTCATACACCATTATAACACTTGCACATGAACAGTATCGCTTTCTCTCACAGAGACAGGCACACACACATTTGCCTTTGTATTTACCTTCAGGCCGCAGTAGCAATTGCTTAATCAAAGGGCTTTGAGTATGCATGCACAGTACACAAAGGTGAGGGGTCAGGTGCCTCCCTTCGGTCCTCCATCTTATTCTCTGAATCTGAAACTAAATTTGAAGTGTAAATCTCTTCTCTTATTTCTGGGATTATTACGGAAATATCTACAACTAATAGAATGAAGGTAACTACTCACAAATCTCCCTTTAATGTAAAGATTAAAAACTTAAAATCGCACAAAAACTCAGAATTAATAAATTTAACCAAACAGTGTTTGAGAATTGACCTATATTTAGCCACAAAGAAATCTATTATTCAAAAGTATAAGAACCCATTAAAGTGGTACCAAATTGATGCCTATAATTGTGAAAATATCAAGATGCTCAAATATATGCTCAAATATATATGCGGTCAAAAAACAAAAGATATATGGACTCTTTTAAGATGTACCAACCCTATTGAACCAGTAGTTGATTAATGTATTCCTGCTGACATCTGGACCGAGCATATAACTAATAAATGTAGTCTGCCCGAAAAATGTAAAGATCTTACTTATGTTCTACCCTTTTCGAGGCTCACGCAACCATGACAGATCTCAATATCAGACATTTTAGGAGCGATTGGAAAGCTTAATCCTTCAAAAACAGTCGGACCTGAAGGAGTGCCTCCTTGTGTATTTAAGAATGATCCAGTTCTGTGGGCGCACATCTTTAAAGTCAAATTTGACCTTATTCTTAAAACCTTCACGACCCCTGAGTCATGGGTTTATGGCATCATTGTACCTATTTATAAGAAAGGGGATTACATGAATCCATGTAATTATAGACCTATAGCTCTAACTGATGCTTCATCCAAAGTATTCTCGACCATCCTATTATTTGAATTGGAGAAACATATAAAGGAACACAATCTCCTCTCTAAATGTAGAATTGGGTTCAGAAAGGGGATGGGAACTACGCTAAATATGACTGTTCTATCCCACCTCCTAGCTTCTACTAAAATTGCTAATGCTACGCCAGTATATATCGCTTCTATTAATATGACCTCAGCTTTTGACACAATTATTGGAGATATTCTATGGGAAAAAAATGGAGATGTTGGGTATACCCATTACCCTAATATTCTGCATCATTAAGCTCCATTTAGGTACCTCATATCAAGTTAGGGTCATCAAAGAAGGCTCCACTACAAAACCTATTCCAACTTTTGTCGGACTCAAACAGGGCTGCATTTTAGCAGCCATTCTATTTAATCTTCATATTTGTGATCTCGTCAGGATATGGGATTCCATAATTACATATGCGGTTTGAATAGGGTCAATGCGTCTGCACTGGTTGGCTTTCGCTGATGACATCCTTTTATTGGATCCAACCCCCTATGGACTTCAATATGAATTACATGCTTTCGCTAATGTTGCAGAGACTTTTAACCTAAGCGCGAATGTTGAAAAAACAATGATGTATGTTTACACATCTAGGAAAAAACCCATGCTAGCAAGATGGAAAATAAATGATGTTTTGATAAAACAACCCATACATGTTGCATACTTAGATTATAATTTCTCCAATTCCTTTTCCTTAAAATATTGAGTAGAACATTTGAATGAAAAGGTATGTCCTTTACCTTCACAAATGAAGATCATCTATAAAAAATTCTGCAAATACTCTCTAATTCCTCTCATAGAGTTTATTATGAAGAAGATTGAACCTGTAATTTTATATGCAACTCACATGTCCCTCCACAACATAGATACCATATTAAATACTATACAGGGTCGTCTTATGAAGACAACACTTGGTTTAGCAATGGCTATCCCCAATTCTGTCATACGGCACGAATTTGTGCTTCTATTACTCGCAAGTCACCATCACTGGCGGATTCTGTGTAATTATTCAAAAATCTTAGAAACTCCAAATAATTCATTGTATTGTGACCTACACTATATGAGGTCTGTCCAAAATATGCCTCCCACCTTCACATCTTACTTAACTTATGCAAATAATATTCTGATGGAATTAGAAACAACTAATGAAGATCTAGTTAATCGCCCAGCCTATGTGAAAAAAAAACATTATGAAAAAGATTGGATACAAACTATTGAATCTCTTTCCAACTATAAAACATATACCCACTAAGCTAAGCATCCAAGAAAAAGGATACCTTAGCAACTGTATGTTATTTCCTTTCTTTGTAAAAATGTTCGGTATACGTATTTAAGATTTATACTGAATCAAATACATACTCGTAAACGTGTATCCACTTGGTCTAACAAGCCTTCTATAAGTGGGAATATTAAGTGTAGATTTCCAGGCTGTGATGCTAAAACTGAATCTTTAACACATATGATTTTAGAGTATAATCACTTTAAAAATACTAGATCCAAGCTGTTTCTTATACTTGCTAACCAAGAATTTGAAGATTGTTTGGTGTATTTATGGAATAGACTGATGGAAGGATCACATAGATCACTGATCTTTGCTTTGTCTAGGTTTATTGATCTCATTGAACAGCAATCTGAGATATATAACTCATAATACATAATAATACATAATAATACTAATCTTTTGTTTTAAAGGAATTAAATGTTGCTCAATATGATGAATGTGTCTTTCTTCAATATTCACTTCTTTTTTTTTTGAGTATTGGATACTAACAATTGCAAAATTGAGTTTCTTATTTTTTTAATTTTGTTAGAATTTTTTATTTTAATTTGTATATAATTATATTTATAAACACTTGAATTTTGTATGGCAATTGATAGTATTGAGTTTAATAATGATTTTATGTAAAAGACAATGAATTAATATTGTATACATTGCTTGTAAAGGTTTTTTATAAACTAAGAACAATAAATAATTTTTTTTAAAAAAAGGTAACATTGTGCTGAAATGCCAGATCCAACGCAGAATTTTACTCTTGGAGTGTTGAGTATTTTTTTTTTTTTACTTTGGTTTTATTATCATTTTCTTAATGTAACAAACGGGCTCAATGCATATTCAAAGGGTATACATTCAACTGGCCCAATAACCCCGGCCCTCCTCCACCCCCACCCCAATACATACCCTCCCCCCTGATAACTTAACCCCACTTGAACCATAATTTGGGGCGTCTCGTTGAAAGCTCATTCGTGTCCGGAGCATTGGGAGAAAATGTGATTGTTGACTTCTTCTATGGCTGTATTTTGTCCGCCGTCCCCCGGGCCGTGGGCACCGTTCCATCCGTAGTTCCTTCCTGACCCCGATCCCCACCCACCCCCACCGGGGCCCATACCAGACGTCAGTGTACGTCCCATCCCCAGGTCTGCTGCACCCCGTACCAGTTTGCTTGGAATAAGCCAGAGTCATTGTTCATCATTGCCGTTAATTTGTTCATTAGGAACATGTTTTTTACCTTTTTTAGCCAGTCCTCCTTCGAGGGGGTCTCCGGGCTCTTCCATTTCTGCGCCAAGGCCACCCTTCCCGCCCTCAGCATTGTTTCCCACATTCTAGGGTACCTGTATAAGTCTGTGTCCTCCAGAGGGAGGCCCAGCAACATCGTCAGAGGGTTCTGGGGGAATAGTTCCTCAGAGACTTCAGCGATCCAACCCCTTATCTTCTCCCAGTATGCCTGTACTTTTGGGCAGTACCACCACATGTGTCCCCTCGTTCCGACCTGGTCACACCCCCTTGGGCAGACGGGGGACACTCCCGAGAACATTTTTGACAGCTTCACAGGGTCTCTATGCCACCCCTGCAAAATCTTGAAGTTGTGTCCCATATCAGCTGTGAATAAGTTCCAGTGGAATGCTATTTTGAATATCCTTGACCAGTCGTCCTCCGAGATCTCCTCTCTTGCCAAATCGTTCCAAAACGTGCGGAAGCCCCTCCTCTCCACTGGGTTAATAGTGTTCAGGATTATCTACATCCCGGATACCGCCCCCTTCCTTGAGGTCGCTGTGTCGAGTAATTTCTCAAAAGGGGTGAGCTGTCTCTTCAAATTTTGGCCCCATGCTTGGTCACAAAGGATACCCTTCAAGCGGAGGTATTCGAATATGGAGAGTGACCCCTGCCCGAGAGCGTCTCTGAGTTCCTCATATGCAAGGAATTCCCCTTCCTTAAACATCTGCCCCGCCCACTCCATTCCTGAGTCGGACCAGACCTGTGCGTTGCGGAACCCCCTACTTCTCAGTTTGAGGGGGTGGCCCCAGAGCGATGACATCGGGGACGGCCATGACGTTAGGTATGCTGTCTGGGGGCCCTCCCTTCAAATTGCCCAGAGATCTCCCAGTGTCGGGTGGGATTTGAGTCTGTTCGTGATGAACCTGCGTGGGGCCCATAGGAGGTCTCGAACTTTGAAAGGGTGGGCGCCCATGTCTTCCAAGTATGACCAGTAGGTTCCCAGCCCCTCTTTCATGTGTTCCAGGAGGACACGCAACTGGGCGGCGCGGTAGTATACTTGAAAAACTGACAACCCGAGCCCTCCCTCCTCCCTCAGTAAGGTCAGGACCGCCTTCGCAGTCCTTGGGGTCCTACCCTGCCATATAAACTCTCGCACTGCACTCTGAAGAACCCTGAAGGTTTGGTCAGGGACGCTGGTTGGGAGAGCAGTAAAGAGATACAGTAAACGTGGTAGTATATTAATTTTTCCTGCTGTCATACGGCCGTACCAGGACAGAATCATTGAGCCCCATCTCCTTAGGTCTGCGGTGATCCCTGCCATGACGGGGTCATAGTTGGTAGGGGCAAGTTGTCATAGTTCCTTGGTGAGGAGAACGCCCAGGTATCGGATAGAGACCTTCCCCACAGTTTGGGGAGCAGAACTGATTTAGATGTGTTGATCTTTAGCCCCGAGAAGCGCCCAAATGCGGCCATCAGGGACAGGAGTGGGGGAGTGAGGAGCCCGGGTCCACCAGGTAAGCCAGAATGTCATCCGCGAACAGGGAGAGCTTGAATTCTACTTCGCCTCTCCTGGTCCCCTTAATGTCTGGGTGTGCTCTAAATGCTATGGCCAGGGGCTCCATTGTGAGGATGTAGATCAGGGGGAAAGAGGGCATCCCTGCCTTCTTCCCCGCGAGAGGGGGAATGGATCTGACAACCTGCCATTTACTTGTACCCTTGCCTTTGGGGCTCTATATAATGCAGCCACCCATTCCCTGATGTGTACCCCAAAGCCCATTTTCTGGAGGATGAGTTCCATGTATCTCCACTCGACCCTGACGAACGCCTTTTCCGAGTCCAGGGAGAGGACACATGCGTCGAGGTCCGACGCCTGGGCATAATGGAACAAGTTGGAACGGATGTTGTCTGAGCCCTGTCTTCCCCTTATGAACCCCACTTGGTCCCCGTGGACCAGTTTTGGCAGTATCTCCTCCATCCTCCTCCAAACTAAATTAGCTAGGATCTTCACGTCAATATTCAACAAAGATATTTGGCGGTAGGAGGAGCACTCCGTGGGGTCCTTGCCGTCCTTGGGCAACACCACAATTATGGCCTCCATCATAGAGTCCGGAAGAGAGTCCCCCTCCAGCACTGCATTGAACACCTTTACTAAGTGTGGGGCTAGAGTCGAGCAAAACCTTTTATAGAAGTAAACTGAGTAGCCATCCTCACCCGGGGAAGTGCCCACCTTCATCCCGCTGATCGCACGTTCCACCTCGTCCTCGGTTACCAGACCCTCCAACCTCTCCGCCATCTCCCTGGTCAGGGCCGGGATTTGTATGGAGTTCAAGAACCCTTCAATCTCCGCCTCTCCCCCGTTATATTCTGATGAGTATAGTTTTTCATAGTATCTGCGAAAGGCCTCTTCTATGTGGGGCGTGTCATAGCCTATCGACCCCTCCTCGTCCTTTACTGCTTTCACCATTCTACTTCTCTGTACCTCCCTCAGTTTCCAGGCCAGAATCCTGTCCGCCCTGTCCCCCTCATCATAATACTTCTGTCTGACCAGTTGGAGATTCCTTTCTGTTTTGTGTAGGAGGAGATCTTTCAACTGGAGCCTATAGTCGTCCAGGGCGGCTACCCAGTCACGGTCCAAGGGTTCTACGGGGGGGCCTCCCGGCTGGAGTTGAGCTATTTTCTCTCTCAGAGACCTCTCCTGGGCTTCCCTCTCTCTTTTTTTCCAAGCTCCCATTTTGATCAGGACTCCCCTTAGGGTCGCCTGCAAGCCAACCTCCCCACTGTCATTGAGCTCAAAGAATTCCGATATGGTGTCAAGCACCTCCTGTGCGTGGACCTCGTCCTTAAGTAGGGAGTCGTTGCACTTCCATCGTCCCCTGCGGGTGCTTACCCATCCCCTTGTTATGGTGACTCAGACCAAATCATGGTCAGTCCAGGGGACGGGGGTCCACCCTGTGGCCAGTGACGAATGGGTGCAGGGTCTCATCCACTAAGATGTAATCTATCCTGGAAAAGGACGTGTGGATGGCCGAGTAATATGTGAAAGAGGGGGCGCTTGTCCTGGGGGTCGGGACCGTGTCCACCAGGCCTAATTCCGAGTTAACCCTTTGGAAGTTTCGAGCCATGGTCTCATCTGCTGCCCTGGAGATCTGGGGGCCAACGCGCTTCCTATCCTGGGTTGGGTCCAGGACCATGTTGAAGTCCCCCCACCACCACCGTGCCTTGGACGAATAGCTTGAGTCTATCCCTCACCTCCTCCCAGAATTGAATTTGACCTTTGTTTGGGCCATAGACAACGGCAAGGGTGAGTGGGGCGCCCTGCAGGGACCTCCGTAACAGCAAGTAACGGCCCTATGGGTCTTTCAATATGGCCTCTTTCTCGAAGCTCACATTCCTCGCTAACAAAATGGCCACCCCTCTCTTTTTGCCCTTATGGGATGCACAGAAAACCTCCCCAATTCCTCCTCCCCGCATTTTGGGTTCCTTCCCCCTTGCCCAGTGAGTCTCTTGCAAGAAGAGGAGGTCAATATTCGCCTTTCTAAACTCCCTGCAGACCAGGGACCTCTTCGTGGGGGTGTTCAGGCCCCGTACGTTGAGGGAACCCACTCCCAGGGCCGGCAAACTTTCAGCCATAATCTAGGTTTTCCTCTCTCTCGGTCAACATCTTCACATTGTCCCTCCTTGGGTGCTCCCTTAGTTTTGTTTTATGCTCCCCCTCTCCCCCCAACCCTCCCCCCCGGGTGGGCCTGAAACAATTCCCCAACTGCCCCCCCTCCCCAGCCCCTAACTGAACAACCCCAACCTTCGTGTGCACCCCCTCCCCCCACCCCGGCATCCAGACAGTTAGTCCTGCCATCACTGGCTTTTGGCCGAACCACCAGCCTGCCCACCTCGGCCAGGCGATCCATATAAAGCTCATCACTTTGAGCCCCCCCTGCCCCCCTGTGGCATTGTCCCTTCTGTGGACCCCTTATACTTGCTGTTTGTAGGGACGCTGATAATGATAGAACCTCTGAGTCCTCACTCGTCTGTCCAAATCTTGACGGGTCGCCCCCGTTCTCAGTCTTCAGAGTCATTCCGTTCACCCTCCTTTGCTGGTGATGGAGTGTTAATTTTTCTGAATTTCCTCGCTTCAGTTCTTCTTCTCCTGTTTCCCGACGGGCCGGGGCCACTAGGTCTGCCCATCTCCGGCCCCGATGGGCCCCTCCAGGGGTTGGAATCCGTTACATAATCTTGGATAGCTCCCCGTATGTCATCTTCCATGATCAGAGTTGTTCGTTGACCCATATATTCAAAAGCCAGGGAGAAGGGGAAGCCCCATCTGTAGCGCACTTCCTTCCCTTTGAGCAGCTGCGTTAGGGGGTGGCACATTCTGCGCTTGGCCAGCGTGTAGGCAGAGAGATCCTGATAGATTGAGATCTGGGCATTATTGTAGGTGATTTCCCGGGCCTTTCTGGCCTCCTCCAGCACAGGAACCGGACCAAGATCGACCGGGGGCCCCCCACTCTGCCCCCTGCCCTGTGTACCCTGTCGAATGTGAGTCATCTCTTCTGCAAACAGGAGGGTGATAATATCTCACACCTCTCGGGTGATGTCTCTCTCCGTTTCTCCTTCCAGTTCGGGTACCCCAAAGGTTCTGAGGTTGTTCCTCCTTTCCCTGTTTTCAAAGTCATCCATCTGCCGGGCCCATTCCTCGTCCCTTTTTTCCAGAGCATCTAGCCTCATGCCTATTTGTATTTCTTGGGACGCTGTTGATGACTGGTTGGTCTCGACCTGTAACAATCTGTCCTCAACCTTGTCCACCCTTTGGTCCATTTTTTCGAACTTCTGAGCGATGTCAGAGCGCATGTCCCTGATTTCCTGCAGGATCGAGGCAAAGCCCCTTTCCGTTGCTGCTGTGGAAGGTGCCGGGGCCTCCGACTGGGCCATTTCTCTTTTGGGGCTCGTACCTTTTTTGCTACTTGCTGTCTCCTGGAAGCGATATTCCTGCAAGGTTTACCGCCAGTTCATCTGGTGCCTCCCTGTGCCCCGCCGCTAAGACCACCGCGGTCCCGAAGGGCAGTGGGAAACCCCTCTCGGGTCAGTCGGCGGTTTTTCTTCCTGGAGAGCCCAGAGGGGGCTTGTGCGAAGGGGGGGAACCGGGGTAAGGTCTCCCCCCACTCGAATGAAATGTTCTTTTGCTGCCGCGGGGGGGTCGTTGTTGGGCGGGCACACGCCCCACCATCACCAGGCGGGGGCCCCAGACCAGCTTCGTTGTGGCAGTCGGGGGCTTCTATTGGTTTCCTTGTGGAGGACGTGGTGGACAGATGAGTCCGTTGTGGACAGATGAGTCTGTTTGGCCAGTGTCCTCAACTTGTGGTCAGATGCCTGCACTTTGGTCCCCGGGGGGGAGGGGCCGTCACCGGGTGGGCACATGCCCCACCAACACCGGGTGGGGGCCTCACACCCGGATTGCCCCCGAGACTGACGGCACTATCTCTGTGTCCCCGGGGTGGGGGGGCTGGAGTGTTCTGCTGTGGCACTTACGCCGAACCGCCGTGTCTGCCTGGTGCCCTCTGGTCCTTTCTGGGCAGTAGCTCCGGGAGAGGATCCTGGGACCCCCACTCGCCTGAATCACATGCGAGGGGGCCTCCACACCTCTGCTCGCTCACCTGTAGAGTGCGGCTCCTGGGCCCCCCGTGTCGAGGTGTGGGCCCTGCTGCATCGCAGGAGGTTCCCGCCTGTTTGCACGCTCTTCGGTGGGCTACTGCGGCCCGAGCTGGGGAATTCTGCGAGGGGCCTCTGCTCCCGGGACCGCCCTGTGTCCTCCGGCGTCGGGCTGCGGTACCCCGTCCCAGTCTCCCGGTTGCCGGCCTCCAGACAGCGAATTCCCGCTGCCCGCCGATCGAGCCCCGGCGTGTTTTGCTCCGGCTTGGGGGGGGGGGCGAGAGCCCGCTTCCCGCTTTGTGGACGCTCCTTCGTTTTGTTGGGGACCCTGTCTCCAGCCGGGCCGCACCCCCTGCTGGTGTAGGAAGCTGGTCGAGGGGAAGTGGGTGGACCGAGCAATGTGTCCGTGCGGTGTCGAGAGGACGCCTCTTCACCCGTGGCTCCGCGGCCGCCGAGGCCTCGCTTCGCTTCACACAAGGAGGCCCTGGGTCCTGTTCTCGGGTTTCCCAGGGATCCCGAGCATCGCTCTTTCGGGCGTGGGGTGCCCCGGGGGGTCACCACGCCAATCTGTCGAGTTAGGTCAGCCGGCAGGGAGCTCGGGGGGGCTCAATCCCCTCTAACTGCCAGGCTTCGGCGGGAGCAGTACACTCAGGCAGCCATTGCCTGTGCACCCCCTGGTGGCCTCTGTGTTGAGTATTTTGAACAATTGCACGAACAGAAATTATGTAAACAGTATATACCACTTAATGGGGCACAAAGTGCTAAGCAAAGGGTTTTGGGCAAGTTGGAGAGTGGAGCATGGTTGCTGTTCTGCTTTTGGACTTCTCTAAGTTGGCCCTTTAAGGATTGTGGAGGCGTTCCTTAAAGAAGATACATCCCGTGCGAAGAGTGGCCGCAATGCGCTAAGCAAAGTGTTTTGTGTAATTTGGAGAGTGGAGCAGTGTTGCTGTTCTGCGTTTGAACTTCTCTACATTGGCCCTTTAAGGATTGTGGAGGCATTCCTTATAAGATGATACATCCTGCATGAAGCGTGGGTGAGACGTTATAAGCAAAGTGCTAAGAAAAGTGTTCTGTGCAAATTGGAGAGTGCAAAAGGATTGCTGTTCTGCTTTTGGACTTCTCTACAATGGCCCTTTAAGGAATGTGGAGGCGTTCCTTATAAGAAGATACAGCCTGTGCGAAGAGCGAGTGCAAAGTGGTAAGCAAAGTGTTTGTGAAATTTGGAGAGTGGAGCAGGGTTGCTGTTCTGCTGTTTGACTTTTCAACATTGGCCCTTTAAGGATTGTGGAAGCATCCATATAAGAAGATACATCCCTCACGAAGCGCAGCCGCAAAGTGCTCAGCAAAATGATTTATGCACGTTGGAGAGCACAGCATGGTGTCACGCCTTTGCTTTGTTCTCCGCGTCCTTGGAGACTATTACCGTTTACATCCCTATGTCAACGGTGGAGACGCTTTGCTACTACCAAGATGGTTGCGTGCGTCATGAAACGTTGCGTGCACGTCATCACGTTAGCATGCAACCAGAAAGAAACAGACCAGCATTTAATCCCAACACGAACAGGTAAGCTCTGCGTTGCAACTGCCTTTAATGTTGTGAAACACTAATTTGCTTCCTCTCGTTCTGTCAGGTTGCTGGCTTTGCATTCTTCCTTGCTTCTTCTGCAGCATCCCCCTGGGGGTTGTGTGGCACCTTGCTCCTGACTCTGGCTTTGGCCGTGCTGTTCCTCTCTTCTGCTATCTCCCTGCTCAAAGTCCTCGCTACTTTCCTTCTGCCTCGCATGCTCTGGCATTCCACTGTCAGAATGCTCTTTTCATCTCTCCCTTGGCTCTCATTGTCTCCTCGTGGTGGCCTCATTGCCGCTTACACTCTGAAGGTAGCTACTCCCACGGGACCTCATCCTGCATTCTTCATTCATTGGCTCAGTGTGGATTGGGACTCTATTCACCTACCAGCGCTCACAACATTTCCCCTGCCCGGAAACAGATCCTACATGCCATTTACCAGTTATTGGGGATATTTCGTCATGGGACCACCAGGTTTTTCCCTCTGGAGGGGGTTTTTCCTTAGAGACCTAGCTCTCCGGGTGGCCCTCGAGCTGCCCATATCCTACATTGGGTAGGCGCGGTGGTGACTTGGAGCAATAGGCTTTATCTCTTCGTCTCCAAAGAAACAAAACCCAAGAAGACTACGCCAGAGAAGGACGTCAGACCCAGGAAGGTGAGACACAATACTGACACATGGTTTCTGTTCTGCTTTTGGACTTCTCTACATTGGCCCTTTAAGGATTGTGGAGGCGCTTTTTGTAAGAAGATGCATCTTCCGCTAAGCACAAGCGTGAAGTGCTAAGCAAAGGGTTTTGTGCAAGTTGGAGAGTGGAGCAGGGTTGCTGTTCAGCTTTTGGAATTCTCTACATTGGCCCTTTAAGGATTGTGGAGGTGTTCCTTATAAAACGATACATCCCGCTTGAAGCTCTGGCACAAAGTGCTAAGCAAAGTGTTTTGTGCATATTGGGGAGTCGAACAGGGTTGCTGCTCTGCTTTTGGACTTCTCTACAATGGCCCTTTAAGGATTGTGGAGGCACTTCTTATAAGAAGATGCATCCTCCGCGAAGCGCACGTGCGAAGTGCTAAGGAATGTGTTTTGTGCAAGTTGGACAGTGGCGCAGGATTGCTGTTCTGCTTATGGACTACTCTACATTAGCCCTTTAAGGATTGTGGAGGCGCATCTTATAAGAAGATACATCCTGTGTGAAGCGTGGGAACGAAGTGCTAAGCAAAGTGTTTTGTGCAAGTTGGAGAGTGGAGCAAGGTTGCTGTTCTGTTTTTGGACTACTCTACATTGGCCCTTGAAAGATTGTAGAGGCGTTCCTTATAAAAAAGATTCATCCTGCACAAAGCGCAGGGAATAAGTGCTAAGCAAAGAGTTTTGTGCAAGTTGGAGAGTGGAGCAGGGTTGATGTTCTGCTTTTGGACTTCTCTACATTGGTCCTTTAAGAATTGTGGAGGCACTTCTTATTAGAAGATGCATCCCCCGTGAAGCGCAGGCGCGAAGTGCTAAGGAAAGTGTTTTGTTCATATTGGGGAGTGGAACAGGGTTACTGCTTTGCTTTTGAACTACTCTACATTGGCCCTTTAAGGATTGTAGAGGTGTTCCTTATAAGAAGATTAATGTTTCGCAAAGCGCAGGGAATAAGTGCTAAGCAAAGTGTTTTGTGCAAGCTGGAGAGTGGAGCAGGGTTACTGTTCTGCTTTTGGACTTCTCTGCATTGGCCCTTTAAGGATTATGGAGGTGTTCCTTATAAAATGATACATCCCGCTTGAAGCTCTGGTGCAAAGTGCTAAGCAAAGTGTTTTGTGCATGTTGGGGAGTGGAACAGTGTTTCTGCTCTGCTTTTGGACTTCTCTACAATGGCCGTTCAGGATTGTGGAAGCATTCCTTTTAAGAAAATACATCCTGTGCGAAGCGCAGGTGTGAAGTGCTAATCAAAGTGTTTTGTGCAAGTTGGAGAGCAGAGCAAGGTTTCTGTCTGCTTTCGGACTTCTCTACATTGGCCCTTTAAGGATTGTGGAGGCGCTTATTATAAGAAGATGCATCCTCCACGAAGCGCAAGCGTGAAGTGCTAAGGAAAGTGTTTTGTGCAAGTTGGAAGTGGAGCAGGGTTGCTGTTCTGCTTATGGATTACTCTACATTAGCCCTTTATGGATTGTGGAGGCACATCTTATAAGAAGATACATCCTGCCTGAAGCGCAGGAACAAAGTGCTAAGTAAAGTGTTTTGTGTAAGTTGGAGAGTAGAGCAGGGTTGCTGTTCAGTTTTTGGACTACTCTACATTGACCCTTTAATGATTGTAGAGGTGTTCCTTATAAGAAGATTCATCCTGCGCAAAGCGCAGGGAATAAGTGCTAAGCAAAGTGTTTTGTGCAAGTTGGAGAGTGGAGCAAGGTTGCTGTTCTGCCTTTGGACTTCTCTACATTGGCCCTTTAAGGATTGTGAAGGTTTTCCTTATAAGACGATACATCCCGCTCAAAGCTCTGGTGCAAATTGCTCAGCAAAGTGTTTTGTGCATGTTGGGGAGTGGAACAGGGCTGCTGCTCTGCTTTTGGACTTCTCTACAATGGCCTTTCAGGATTGTGGAGGCATTCCTTTTAAGAAAATACATCCTTTGCGAAGCGCAGGTGTGAAGTGCTAATCAAAGTGTTTTGTGCAAGTTGGAGAGCAGAGCAAGGTTGCTGTCTGCTTTATGACTTCTCTACATTGGCCCTTTAAGGATTGTGGAGGCGCTTATTATATGAAGATGCATCCTCCACGAAGCGCAAGCGTGAAGTCCTAAGGAAAGTGTTTTGTGCAAGTTGGAGAGTGGAGTGGGGTTGCTGTTCTGCTTATGGACTACTCTACATTAGCCATTTAAGGATTGTGGAGGCGCATTTTATGAGAAGATACAACCTGTGTGAAACGCGGGAACGAAGTGCTAAGCAAAGTGTTTTGTGCAAGTTGGAGAGTGGAGCAGGGTTGCTGTTCAGTTTTTGGACTATTCTACATTAGCCCGTTAAGGATTGTGGAGGCGCATCTTATAAGAAGATACATCCTGCATGAAGGGCGGGAACAAAGTGCTAAGCAAAGTGTTTTGTGCAAGTTGGAGAGTGGAGCAGGGTTGCTGTTCTGTTTTTGGACGAGTCTACATTGGCCCTTTAAGGATTGTAGAGGCGTTCCTTATAAGAAGATTCATGTTGCGCAAAGTGCAGGGAATAAGTGCTAAGCAAAGTGTTTTGTGCAAGCTGGAGAGTGGAGCAGGGTTACTGTTCTGCTTTTGGACTTCTCTGCATTGGCCCTTTAAGGATTGTGGAGGTGTTCCTTATAAAACGATACATCCCGCTCGAAGCTCTGGTGCAAATTGCTCAGGTAAGTGTTTTGTGCATGTTGGGGAGTGGAACAGGGCTGCTGCTCTGCTTTTGGACTTCCCTACAATGGCCTTTCAGGATTGTGGAGGCATTCCTTTTAAGAAAATACATCCTTTGCGAAGCGCAGGTGTGAAGTGCTAATCAAAGTGTTTTGTGCAAGTTGGAGAGCAGAGCAAGGTTGCTGTCTGCTTTTGGACTTCTCTACATTGGCCCTTTAAGGATTGTGGAGGTGTTCCTTATAAAACGATTCATCCCGCTTGAAGCTCTGGTGCAAAGTGCTAAGCAAAGTGTTTTGTGCATGTTGGGGAGTGGAACAGCGTTTCTGCTCTGCTTTTGGACTTCTCTAGAATGGCCGTTCAGGATTGTGGAAGCATTCCTTTTAAGAAAATACATCCTGTGCGAAGCGCATGTGTGAAGTGCTAATCAAAGTGTTTTGTGCAAGTTGGAGAGCGGAGGAAGGTTTCTGTCTGCTTTTGGACTTCTCTACATTGGCCCTTTAAGGATTGTGGAGGCGCTTATTATAAGAAGATGCATCCTCCACGAAGCGCAAGTGTGAAGTGCTAAGGAAAGTGTTTTGTGCAAGTTGGAGAGTGGAGCAGGGTTGCTGTTCTGCTTATGGACTACTCTACATTAGCCCTTTAAGGATTGTGGAGGCGCATCTTATAAGAAGATACATCCTGCGTGAAGCGCGGGAACGAAGTGCTAAGCAAAGTGTTTTGTGCAAGTCGGAGCGTGGAGCAGGGTTGCTGTTCTGTTTATGGACTACTCTACTTTGGCCCTTGAAAGATTGTAGAGGCGTTCCTTATAAAAAAGATTCATCATGCGCAAAGCGCAGGGAATAAGTGCTAAGTAAAGTGTTTTGTGCAAGTTGGAGAGTGGAGCAGGGTTGATGTTCTGCTTTTGGACTTCTCTACATTGGCCCTTTAAGGATTGTGGAGGCACTTCTTATTAGAAGCTGCATCCCCCGCGAAGCGCAGGCGCGAAGTGCTTAGGAAAGTGTTTTGTGCAAGTTGGAGAGTGGAGCAGGGTTGCTGTTCTGCTTATGGATTACTCTACATTAGCCCTTTATGGATTGTGGAGGCGCATCTCATAAGAAGATACATCCTGCGTCAAGCACGGGACCGAAGTGCTAAGCAAAGTGTTTTGTGCAAGTTGGAGAGTGGAGCAGGGTTGCTGTTCTGTTTTTGGACTACTCTACATTGGCCCTTTAAGGATTGTAGAGGCGTTCCTTATAAGAAGATTCATCCTGCGCCAAGCGCAGGGAATAAGTGCTAAGCAAAGTGTTTTGTGCAAGTTGGAGAGTGGAGCAGGGTTGCTGTTCTGCTTTTGGACTACTCTACATTGGCCCTTTAAGGATTGTGGAGGTGTTCCTTATAAAACGATACATCCCGATCGAAGCTCTGGCGCAAATTGCTAAGCAAAGTGTTTTGTGCATATTGGAGAGTGGAACAGGGCTGCTACTCTGCATTTAGACTTCTCTACAATGGCCTTTCAGGATTGTGGGGGCATTCCTTTTAAGAAAATACATCCTGTGCGAAGCGCAGGTGTGAAGTGCTAATCAAAGTGTTTTGTGCAAGTTGGGGAGCGGAGCAAGGTTGCTGTCTGCTTTTGGACTTCTCTACATTGGCCCTTCAAGGATTGTGGAGGCGCTTATTATAAGAAGATGCATCCTCCACGAAGCGCAAGTGTGAAGTGCTAAGGAAAGTGTTTTGTGCAAATTGGAGAGTGGAGCAGGGTTGCTGTTCTGCTTATGGACTACTCTACATTAGCCCTTTAAGGATTGTGGAGGCGCACCTTATAAGAAGATACATCCTGCGTGAAGCGCAGGGAATAAGTGCTAAGCAAAGTATTTTGTGCAAGTTGGAGATTGGAACAGGGTTGCTGTTCTGCTTTTGGACTTCTCTACATTGGCCCTTTAAGGATTGTGGAGGGACTTCTTATTAGAAGATGCATCCCCCGCGAAGCGCAGGCGCGAAGTGCAAAGGAAAGTGTTTTGTGCAAGTTGGAGAGTGGCGCAGGGTTGCTGTGCTGCTTATGGACTACTCTACATTAGCCCTTTAAGGATTGAGGAGACGCATTTTATAAGAAGATACATCCTGCGTGAAGAGCGGGAACGAAGTGTTAAGGAAAGTGTTTTGTGCAAGTTGGAGATTGGAGCAGGGTTGCTGTTCTGTTTTTGGACTACTCTACATTGGCCCTTTAAGGATTGTAGAGGCGTTCCGTTTAAGAAGATTCATCCTGCGCAAAGCGCAGGGAATAAGTGCTAAGCAAAGTGTTTTGTGCAAGTTGGAGAGTGGAGAAGGGTTGCTGTTCTGCTTTTGGACTACTCTACATTGGCCCTTTAAGGATTGTGGAGGTGTTCCTTATAAAACAATGCATCCCGATCGAAGCTCTGGCGCAAAGTGCTAAGCAAAGTGTTTTGTGCATATTGGAGAGTGGAACAGGGCTGCTACTCAGCTTTTGGACTTCTCTACAATGGCCTTTCAGGATTGTGGGGGCATTCCTTTTAAGAAAATACATCCTGTGCGAAGCGCAGGTGTGAAGTGCTAATCAAAGTGTTTTGTGCAAGTTGGGGAGCGGAGACAGGTTGCTGTCTGCTTTTGGACTTCTCTACATTGGCCCTTTAAGGATTGTGGAGGCGCTTATTATAAGAAGATGCATCCTCCACGAAGCGCAAGTGTAAAGTGCTAAGGAAAGGGTTTTGTGCAAGTTGGAGAGTGGAGCAGGGTTGCTGTTCTGCTTATGGACTACTCTACATTAGCCCTTTAAGGATTGTGGAGGCGCACCTTATAAGAAGATACATCCTGCGTGAAGCGCGGGAACGAAGTACTAAGCAAAGTGTTTTGTGCAAGTTGGAGAGTGGAGCAGGGTTGCTGTTCTGCTTATGGACTACTCTACATTAGCCCTTTAAGGATTGTGGAGGCGCATCTTATAAGAAGATACATCCTGAGTGAAGCGCGGGAACGAAGTGCTAAGCAAAGTGTTTTGTGCAAGTTGGAGCGTGGAGCAAGGTTGCTGTTCTGTTTTTGGACTACTCTACATTGGCCCTTGAAAGATTGTAGAGGCGTTCCTTGTAAAAAAGATTCATCCTGCGCAAAGCGCAGGGAATAAGTGCTAAGGAAAGTGTTTTGTGCAACTTGGATAGTGGAGCAGGGTTGCTGTTCTGCTTTTGGACTACTCTAGATTGGCCCTTTAAGGATTGTGGAGGTGTTCCTTATAAAACGATACATCCCGATCGCAGCTCTGGCGCAAAGTGCTAAGCAAAGTGTTTTGTGCATATTGGAGAGTGGAACAGGACTGCTACTCTGCTTTTGGACTTCTCTACAATGGCCTTTCAGGATTGTGGGGGCATTCCTTTTAAGAAAATACATCCTGTGCGAAGCGCAGGTGTGAAGTGCTAATCAAAGTGTTTTGTACAAGTTGGGGAGCGGAGCAAGGTTTCTGTCTGCTTTTGGACTTCTCTACATTGGCCCTTTAAGGATTGTGGAGGCGCTTATTATAGGAAGATGCATCCTCCACGAAGCGCAAGTGTGAAGTGCTAAGGAAAGTGTTTTGTGCAAGTTGGAGAGTGGAGCAGGGTTGCTGTTCTGCTTATGGACTACTCTACATTAGCCCTTTAAGGATTGTGGAGGCGCACCTTATAAGAAGATACATCCTGTGTGAAGCGCGGGAACGAAGTGCTAAGCAAAGTGTTTTGTGCAAGTTGGAGAGTGGAGCAGGGTTGATGTTCTGCTTTTGGACTTCTCTACATTGGCCCTTTAAGGATTGTGGAGGCACTTCTTATTAGAAGATGCATCCCCCGTGAAGCGCAGGCGCGAAGTGCTAAGGAAAGTGTTTTGTGCAAGTTGGAGAGTGGAGCAGGGTTGCTGTTCTGCTAAAGGATTACTCTACATTAGCCCTTTATGGATTGTGGAGGCACATCTTATAAGAAGATACATCCTGTGGAAAGCGTGGGAACGAAGTGCTAAACAAAGTTTTTTTCGCAAGATGGAGAGTGGAGCAGGGTTGCTGTTCTGTTTTTGGACTACTCTACATTGGCCCTTGTAAGATTGTAGAGGCGTTCCTTATAAGAAGATTCATCCTGCACAAAGCGCAGGGAATAAGTGCTAAGCAAAGTGTTTTGGCCAAAGTTGGAGAGTGGAGCAGGGTTGCTGTTCTGCTTTTGGACTACTCTACATTGGCCCTTTAAGGATTGTGGAGGTGTTCCTTATAAAACGATACATCCCGATCGCAGCTCTGGCGCAAAGTTCTAAGCAAAGTGTTTTGTGCATATTGGAGAGTGGAACAGGGCTGCTACTCTGCTTTTGGACTTCTCTACAATGGCCTTTCAGGATTGTGGGGGCATTCCTTTTAAGAAAATACATCCTGTGCGAAGCGCAGGTGTGAAGTGCTAATCAAAGTGTTTTGTGCAAGTTGGGGAGCGGAGCAAGGTTTCTGTCTGCTTTTGGACTTCTCTACATTGGCCCTTTAAGGATTGTGGAGGCACTTATTATAAGAAGATGCATCCTCCACGAAGCGCAAGTGTGAAGTGCTAAGGAAAGTGTTTTGTGCAAGTTGGGGAGTGGAGCAGGGTTGATGTTCTGCTTTTGGACTTCTCTACATTGGCCCTTTAAGGATTGTGGAGGCATTTCTTATTAGAAGATGCCTCCCCCGTGAAGCGCAGGCGCGAAGTGCTAAGGAAAGTGTTTTGTGCAAGTTGGAGAGTGGAGCAGGGTTGCTGTTCTGCTTATGGATTACTCTACATTAGCCCTTTATAGATTGTGGAGGCACATCTTATAAGAAGATACATCCTGCGTGAATCGCGGGAACAAAGTGCTAAGTAAAGTGTTTTGTGTAAGTTGGAGAGTAGAGCAGGGTTGCTGTTCAGTTTTTGGACTACTCTACATTGACCCTTTAATGATTGTAGAGGTGTTCCTTATAAGAAGATTCATCCTGCGCAAAGCGCAGGGAATAAGTGCTAAGCAAAGTGTTTTGTGCAAGTTGGAGAGTGAGGCAAGGTTGCTGTTCTGCCTTTGGACTTCTCTACATTGGCCCTTTAAGGATTGTGAAGGTTTTCCTTATAAGACGATACATCCCGCTCAAAGCTCTGGTGCAAATTGCTCAGCAAAGTGTTTTGTGCATGTTGGGGAGTGGAACAGGGCTGCTGCTCTGCTTTTGGACTTCTCTACAATGGCCTTTCAGGATTGTGGAGGCATTCCTTTTAAGAAAATACATCCTTTGCGAAGCGCAGGTGTGAAGTGCTAGTCAAAGTGTTTTGTGCAAGTTGGAGAGCAGAGCAAGGTTGCTGTCTGCTTTATGACTTCTCTACATTGGCCCTTTAAGGATTGTGGAGGCGCTTATTATATGAAGATGCATCCTCCACGAAGCGCAAGCGTGAAGTCCTAAGGAAAGTGTTTTGTGCAAGTTGGAGAGTGGAGTGGGGTTGCTGTTCTGCTTATGGACTACTCTACATTAGCCATTTAAGGATTGTGGAGGCGCATTTTATGAGAAGATACAACCTGTGTGAAACGCGGGAACGAAGTGCTAAGCAAAGTGTTTTGCGCAAGTTGGAGAGTGGAGCAGGGTTGCTGTTCAGTTTTTGGACTACTCTACATTAGCCCTTTAAGGATTGTGGAGGCGCATTTTATAAGAAGATACATCCTGCATGAAGGGCGGGAACAAAGTGCTAAGCAAAGTGTTTTGTGCAGGTTGGAGAGTGGAGCAGGGTTGCTGTTCTGTTTTTGTACTAGTCTACATTGGCCCTTTAAGGATTGTAGAGGCTTTCCTTATAAGAAGGTTCATCCAGCGCAAAGCTCTGGAGCAAAGTGCTAAGCAAAGTGTTTTGTTCATGTTGGGGAGTGGAACATGGTTGCTGCTTTGCTTTTGAACTACTCTAAATTGGCCCTTTAAGGATTGTAGAGGCGTTCCTTATAAGAAGATTCATGTTGCGCAAAGCGCAGGGAATAAGTGCTAAGCAAAGTGTTTTGTGCAAGCTGGAGAGTGGAGCAGGGTTACTGTTCTGCTTTGGACTTCTCTGCATTGGCCCTTTAAGGATTGCGGAGGTGTTCCTTATAAAACAATACATCCCGCTCGAAGCTCTGGTGCAAATTGCTCAGCAAAGTGTTTTGTGCATGTTGGGGAGTGGAACAGGGCTGCTGCTCTGCTTTTGGACTTCTCTACAATGACCTTTCAGGATTGTGGAGGCATTCCTTTTAGGAAAATACATCCTTTGCGAAGCGCAGGTGTGAAGTGCTAATCAAAGTGTTTTGTGCAAGTTGGAGAGCGGAGCAAGGTTGCTGTCTGCTTTTGGACTTCTCTAAATTGGCCCTTTAAGAATTGTGGAGGCGCTTATTATATGAAGATGCATCCTCCACGAAGCGCAAGCGTGAATTGCTAAGGAAAGTGTTTTGTGCAAGTTGGAGAGTGGAGCAGGGTTGCTGTTCTGCTTTTGGACTACTCTACATTGGCCCTTTAAGGATTGTGGAGGTGTTCCTTATAAAACGATACATCCCGATCGCAGCTCTGGCGCAAAGTTCTAAGCAAAGTGTTTTGTGCATATTGGAGAGAGGAACAGGGCTGCTACTCTGCTTTTGGACTTCTCTACAATGGCCTTTCAGGATTGTGGGGGCATTCCTTTTAAGAAAATACATCCTGTGCGAAGCGCAGGTGTGAAGTGCTAATCAAAGTGTTTTGTGCAAGTTGGGGAGCGGAGCAAGGTTTCTGTCTGCTTTTGGACTTCTCTACATTGGCCCTTTAAGGATTGTGGAGGCACTTATTATAAGAAGATGCATCCTCCACGAAGCGCAAGTGTGAAGTGCTAAGGAAAGTGTTTTGTGCAAGTTGGAGAGTGGAGCAGGGTTGCTGTTCTGCTTATGGACTACTCTACATTAGCCCTTTAAGGATTGTGGAGGCGCACCTTATAAGAAGATACATCCTGTGTGAAGCGCGGGAACGAAGTGCTAAGCAAAGTGTTTTTTGCAAGTTGGAGCATGGAGCAGGGTTGCTGTTCTGTTTTTGGATTACTCTACATTGGCCCTTGAAAGATTGTAGAGGCGTTCCTTATAAAAAAGTTTCATCCTGCACAAAGCGCAGGGAATAAGTGCTAAGCAAAGTGTTTTGTGGAAGTTGGAGAGTGGAGCAGGGTTGATGTTCTGCTTTTGGACTTCTCTACATTGGCCCTTTAAGGATTGTGGAGGCATTTCTTATTAGAAGATTCCTCCCCCGTGAAGCGCAGGCGCGAAGTGCTAAGGAAAGTGTTTTGTGCAAGTTGGAGAGTGGAGCAGGGTTGCTGTTCTGCTTATGGATTACTCTACATTAGCCCTTTATGGATTGTGGAGGCACATCTTATAAGAAGATACATCCTGCGTGAAGCGCAGGAACAAAGTGCTAAGTAAAGTGTTTTGTGTAAGTTGGAGAGTAGAGCAGGGTTGCTGTTCAGTTTTTGGACTACTCTACATTGACCCTTTAATGATTGTAGAGGTGTTCCTTATAAGAAGATTCATCCTGCGCAAAGCGCAGGGAATAAGTGCTAAGCAAAGTGTTTTGTGCAAGTTGGAGAGTGGAGCAAGGTTGCTGTTCTGCCTTTGGACTTCTCTACATTGGCCCTTTAAGGATTGTGAAGGTTTTCCTTATAAGACGATACATCCCGCTCAAAGCTCTGGTCCAAATTGCTCAGCAAAGTGTTTTGTGCATGTTGGGGAGTGGAACAGGGTTGCTGCTTTGCTTTTGAACTACTCTAAATTGGCCCTTTAAGGATTGTAGAGGCGTTCCTTATAAGAAGATTCATGTTGCGCAAAGCGCAGGGAATAAGTGCTAAGCAAAGTGTTTTGTGCAAGCTGGAGAGTGGAGCAGGGTTACTGTTCTGCTTTGGACTTCTCTGCATTGGCCCTTTAAGGATTGTGGAGGTGTTCCTTATAAAACGATACATCCCGCTCGAAGCTCTGGTGCAAATTGCTCAGCAAGGTGTTTTGTGCATGTTGGGGAGTGGAACAGGGCTGCTGCTCTGCTTTTGGACTTCTCTACAATGACCTTTCAGGATTGTGGAGGCATTCCTTTTAGGAAAATACATCCTTTGCGAAGCGCAGGTGTGAAGTGCTAATCAAAGTGTTTTGTGCAAGTTGGAGAGCGGAGCAAGGTTGCTGTCTGCTTTTGGACTTCTCTAAATTGGCCCTTTAAGGATTGTGGAGGCGCTTATTATATGAAGATGCATCCTCCACGAAGCGCAAGCGTGAATTTCTAAGGAAAGTGGTTTGTGCAAGTTGGAGTGTGGAGTGGGGTTGCTGTTCTGCTTATGGACTACTCTACATTAGCCATTTAAGGATTGTGGAGGCGCATCGTATGAGAAGATACATCCTGTGTGAAGCGCGGGAACGAAGTGCTAAGCAAAGTGTTTTGTGCAATTTGGAGAGTGGAGCAGGGTTGCTGTTCTGTTTTTGGACGACTCTACATTGGCCCTTGAAAGATTGTGGAGGCGCATCTTATAAGAAGATACATCCTGCGTGAAGCGCGGAACGAAGTGCTAAGCAAAGTGTTTTGTGCAGGTTGGAGAGTGGAGCAAGGATGCTGTTCTGTTTTTGGATGACTCTACATTGGCCCTTTAAGGATTGTAGAGGCGTTCCTTATAAGAAGATTCATCCTGCGCAAAGCGCAGGTAATAAGTGATAAGCAAAGTGTTTGGTGCAAGTTCAGAGTGGAGCAGGGTTGCTGTTCTGCTTTTGGACATCTCTACATTGGCCCTTTAAGGATTGTGGAGGCACTTCTTATTAGAAGATGCATCCTCCGCGAAGCGCAGGTGCGAAGTGCTAAGGAAAGTGTTTTGTGCAAGTTGGAGAGTAGAGCAGGGTTGTTGTTCTGCTTATGGACTACTCTTCATTGGCCCTTTAATGATTGTAGAGGGGTTCCTTATAAGAAGATTCATCCTGCGCAAAGCGCAGGGAATAAGTGCTAAGCAAATTTTTTGTGCAAGTTGGAGAGTGGAGCAGGGTTGCTGTTCTGCTTTTGGACATCTCTACATTGGCCCTTTAAGGATTGTGGAGGTGTTCCTTATAAGATGATACATCCCGCTCGAAGCTCTGGCGCAAAGTGCTGAGCAAAGTGTTTTGTGCATGTTGGGAAGTGGAACAGGGTTGCTGTTCTGCTTTTGGACTTCTCTACATTGGCCCTTTAAGGATTGTGGAGGCGCTTATTATAAGAAGATGCATCCTCCACGAAGCGCAAGCGTGAAGTGCTGAGGAAAGTGTTTTGTGCAAGTCGTAGAGTGGAGTGGGGTTGCTGTTCTGCTTATGGACTACTCTACATTAGCCATTTAAGGATTGTGGAGGCGCATTTTATAAGAAGTTACATCCTGCGTGAAGCGCAGGAACGAAGTGCTAAGCAAAGTGTTTTGTGCAAGTTGGAGAGTGGAGCAAGGATGCTGTTCTGTTTTTGGACGACTCTACATTGTTCCTTTAAGGATTGTAGAGGCGTTCCTTATAAGAAGATTCATCCTGCGCAAAGCGCAGGGAATAAGTGCTAAGCAAAGTGTTTGGTGCAAGTTGGAGAGTGGAGCAGGGTTGCTGTTCTGCTTTTGGACATCTCTACATTGGCCTTTAAGGATTGTGGAGGCACTTCTTATTAGAAGATGCATCCTCCATGAAGCGCAGGCGCGAAGTGCTAAAGAAAGTGTTTTGTGCAAGTTGGAGAGTGGAGCAGGGTTGCTGTTCTGCTTATGGACTACTCTGCATTAGCCCTTTAAGGATTGTGGAGGCGCATCTTCTAAGAAGATACATCCTGCGTGAAGTGCAGGAACGAAGTGCTAAGCAAAGTGTTTTGTGCAAGTTGGAGAGTAGAGCAGGTTTGCTGTTCAGTTTTTGGACTACTCTACATTGGCCCTTTAATGATTGTAGAGGCGTTCCTTATAAGAAGATTCTTCCTGCGCAAAGCGCAGGGAATAAGTGCTAAGCAAAGTGTTTTGTGGAAGTTGGAGAGTGGAGCAGGGTTGCTGTTCTGCTTTTGGGCATCTCTACATTGGCCCTTTAAGGATTGTGGAGGTGTTCCTTATAAGACGATACATCCCGCTTGAAGATCTGGCACAAAGTGCTGAGCAAAGTGTTTTGTGCATGTTGGGGAGTGGAGCAGGATTGCTGTTCTGCTTTTGGACTACTCTACATTGGCCCTTGAAAGATTGTTTTTGGCGTTCCTTATAAAAAAGATTAATCCTGCGCAAAGCGCAGGGAATACGTGCTAAGCAAAGTGTCTTGTGCAAGTTGGAGAGTGGAGCAGGGTTGCTGTTCTGCTTTTGGACTTCTCTACAGTGGCCCTTTAAGGATTGTGGAGGCGTTCTTTATAAGACGATACATCCCGCTTGAAGCTCTGGTGCAAAGTGCTAAGCAAAATAGTTTGTGCAAGTTGTGGAGTGGAACAGGGTTGCTGCTCTGCTTTTGGACTTCTCTACAATGGCCTTTCAGGATCGTGGAGGCATTCCTTATAAGAAGGTACATCCTGCGCAAAGCACAGGTGTGAAGTGCTAATCAAAGTGTTTTGTGCAAGTTGGAGAGCAGAGCAAGGTTGCTGTCTGCTTTTGGACTTCTCTACATTGGCCATTTAAGGGTTGTGGAGGCGTTCCTTATAAGAAAATACAACCCGTGCAAAGCGGGGGTGCTGTGAGAAACCAGAGGGTGTCTGACCGGCTAGTCCCCGGGTTCTCTCTCTCAGGTGGCCAGAGCACGCCCATCGCCATTCGATCCAGACCCTGAGGGTCGACCAATGCGGGAGGATCACCTGGGTTAGGGGTCTTCAGGGAGTGGGGGTGAGGCAGCCGATGGTGAGACGCAGTATCCCCCTTTTTTGTTCATCTACCCCATCCTATTTTTTAGGATACTCCAAGGTCCCAAAACCCCCCTTTTTACACAAACACTGGTCCGAGGAAGAGGGTGACTGAGAGTAACAAGACTAAGGGCCTCATTACACGGTAGGCGGTAGGAGATTACCATCACCGGTAAGGGCACCGGTGCTGGTAATCCCCTACCGCCCTACTACGAGGTCCCTTAACGGGTCCCAACCTTAACGTGTGGTCAGACCACACGTTAAGGAAGGGACCCGCTGAGGGACTTCAGAGCAAATAACGGTACCGCTAATAGCGGTACCGTTATTAACTCTTTCCCCATTCCCATTGAGCCCTATGGGGGCTCAAGTGGGAATGGGGAATGGCAATTGGCATGGGGATTTACCGGGACCTCAAGGGTCTGAATGACCCGGTAAGTCCCCATACCGCCTACCCGGACCCAGAAGGCGGTAGGGGGTAGCCATGGTGCTAATTGCGCCATGGTTACTGCCTACCGTGTAATGAGGCCCTAACTCTCATACGTTGTAGTGGACATGTACCATTAATTGGGTCAGGCAAAGTCAGGCACTTGACTTCAAGTGTATACACCGATACCAATTAGCTCTCTTCACACGGATAAAAGGCAACACCTAAAAACACACTCTGAGCAAGGCGGAACACAAGTACGAGCAGAACTTCTGGGGTGAAGGCAAACCTACTGGAGCAGCGGGGTGGACCAATGGACGAGAGCAGCTGGTCCTAAACCCCAAGGGTTCCCTACTGGAGGTCGTTGGCTCCAACAGGCCACGAAAGACACATGAAGGCCAGATCCCATAAGTGAAGACTGCATTGTGTTTCAAGGATGTCAGCGACCCTCCCGGGTGAATGGCGCAGTTGGGGAGGTGAGGTCAAGCCTGAGGTGCTAACCTTGACTCATGAAATGGAAATCGCAAAACCAAGCAAAAGACGCACACAGCCGGGTAGTTTGCAAGCGACCTGAGAGACCGGTGTGCGTTAAAGTTTGAAGTAGCAACATTATATTGCAAGTGAAGGCTGCATGCGTGTGGATGAGATGCGAGGAAAGGCAGACCTCTGAATGAACTTTGAAGAAAGGAGAGCTGCGAAATCAGCGATACTAAGTAATGGAGTGGTCCAGCAAAAGGAACTAGCCCACTCTAAAGTTTCTGTGAAAGGTACATTGTTTAAAGTGATAAAGTGAAAGAACAGCAAAAGTGAAATAAGAAGATTAATTACTAAAGAAAGGGCGAGTGAACGTTAAACCGTGAACTTTGAGATGAAGCGGTCCTGCGATGGCCTATTACAAAAGCCACACACATTCGAAAGTCTTCGACATCTGAAAGTTCTCAGAGCCCGACTGAGGGTGACCCGAAGTATAACAATCTTGGGGCAGGGAGCCCCCTGAAAGATTGTTTTGAACTTTGTCGTGAAAGGTCTGAGCCTGACAAAGGGGGACTTGCATAAACTGTGTAGTGAAAGGTATGAGCCCAACAGAGGGGGACATTTGTGATCTCTTTGGTTAAAACTTTAATTTTGAAGTCAGGAAAATAGACTTTAACGTGGAAGGCCAGACTGGTCTCAATCCACGTCTTGGAACTGTTTGTTGTGTTTGAAGCCGAGCCAGAGTGTGCGTTCCTGCCTACAGGGGCCGCCTTATCCGTGAGGTCTAACGTGGCGAGGAGAGCTGGTTCAACCACATTTATTCTTTTAAACACTGATTTTTCCTTTTTGTATACATTTCTCCTTTTTACACTTTTTTGTACAAGCGATAGGTCAGGCATTAGGTTTTGATAGCATAGGCCATTTTGATTTGACGGACTCCACTAGGACTGCGTTATTTATTATTTGATGGTCGAGACTACTCCCTCCTTAGTTATATGGCAAAGTAGGAGTTTCTCCAGCCCCAACAATTCCAATACATTTTTACAAATTGTAGCTATTGTGTCAGTTTCATAATTGTGATACCATGCCTTCCCTACAGCGCGAAATGCTAAACAAAGTAAGTGTTTTGTGCAAGTTAGATAGTGGAGCAGGGTTTGCTGTTTTGCTTTTGGACTTCTCTACATTGGCCCTTCAAGGATTGTCGAGGCGTTCCGTAGAAGAAGATGCATCCCGTGCAAAGCGCAGACTCGAAGTGCTAAGCAAAATGTTTTGTGCAACTTGGAGAGTGGAGCAGGGTTGCTGTTCTGCTTTTGGACTTTACTACATTGTCCCTTTAACGTTTATGCAGGTGTTCATTGTAAGATTCAGTGTCTATGGACCAAGACTCTGGAACAACCTTCCGAGAACTATCCGAGAAATTAAAATTCTCTGGCATTCCGTGAATCCGTAAATTCTTATCTTTTCTGCTGAAAGAATATCATCTAGTATAACTATTGAATTGTGTATGGTTGTTTCTGCCTTGACTTTAGCTCTGAGGAAGCCTTGTTGCTTTCGTGTTTTTGACATCAGCGCCCAGATACGATTAATTTCGTCAGGTGCGCGATATAATAAATCAAATCAAATCAAATCAAATCAAGAAGATACATCCCATGTGAAGCACGGTTGCAAAGTGCTACGCAAAGTGGTTTGTGCCAGTTGGAGAGTGGAGAAGAGTTGCTGGTCTGCTTTTGGACTTCTCTACATTGGCCCTTTAAGGATTGTGGAGCCGTTCCTTATAAGAAGATGCATCCCGCACAAAGTGCTAAGCAAAGTGTTTAGTGTTTGGTGAGTGAGGAGGCTGCGAGGCAGCAGTCTGCTGTTGGTTGGACTTCCACGAAAGCCCGGAATTGTCCACCTCACTTTGACAAAGAAGGAACGCTGGTAGAAGTCGCCACTTGCTACTTACCGCTAATGAGACTTGACTTGGGACATAGTGCTAAAGTATGAGCATAGTAGTCTATGGCAGTCCATGCTACTTTAAGCGGTGGATGTCCTGGAAGTTGGCAAGCGTAACTCTTCATCAAAATGTGTAATTAGTTCTGCCCGTAACAGAACTATCTATACTCTTGCACTTTCTTTTAAGGCAGCTTGGGAGTACTATTGGGAAACGCTCACTGCAGTCGCAGTAATAGCAGTCGAATTTACAGGATCACCTGGCTGCTGCTTTAAAGAGTGAACTTTATAGATGGCATTGAAAGCAGAGACTTTTCCTATTGTAAATGCCTGTTTCGGGTACTACAGACTGTGCTCAGACTACATTATAAGAGAACAGGGTTGACTGTTGGCTTGGAGCTTTTGAAACCCTCCCGCTTTTACTGGCACACAGTATTGGTTTTCAACAGTGACATGCTTGGATGGTGCCCACGTAAATAAACTCAGGGCTGATCTAGACTTGTAATTGTAATTGGGTATTTATAACGTGCTAAAAACCCAGAGGTTTCTAAGCGTGAACCCGGGGATCAAACCTTTCTTGTTCTTCGTTGTCTTGCTTCGTAGGGGAACATCTAAGTATATTTTCTATAAGGGGTGGTATTGTGATTGGATATAGACTGTCAGGTGGACAATTTATTCCTACCTCTAGCAACATCTCATCTTCAACATTTTTAAGTACACAGTATATCATTGGTTTTCAAACTGTAAGGCCCTCTGCTCTCTATAATTGGTTGGCACGCTCGTGCCAGTCTGGAACTTTCAGTTCACCGAGCAGCACGTGAGCTCAGACCCAGGTGCCAGGAGGTGGACTTGACTTTACCTTCCTACCCAATTAGCCCATCATCTCTCATCACCCATGTCTTCTGCCATGAAGATTGTCTTTGAACTTAGCCTTGCAGAGTATTCTTGTCTCTGGGAAAATAAGGGAGTGCAAGCATGCACTATCATTGTTCTAGAACTCCACTCTCAACTCTATTTGAATCCTTGGCTCACGTGATAGGAGACCACGATTTGGTCCATTTTGCAGCATTTAAATGCCTTAAATGAATAAAACTTGGCACGCTTGGTGTTGTTTCTTTGCACCTTAACAAGAGATGATTCAGCTTCTCACGTTCACTGCCTTTGCGAATAGATCACAGGCCTTGGCTGCCTCAGCTTTGGTACCAGGCCAGACAGCTTCACATTCATTTCCATGATCTCAGCTAATTCTTTGCTGCGACACTGCTCTCAGCCTTTCCTCTTCATGGGTCTGGGCTTACTAGATACATGACACTGATGTCCAGTTTCTATACAATGGCAGCTTTGCCTGCAGTCTATTCAATACGTATAACCAGCTTCTATGATCACGTAGTCTACTTGTGTTACAGCATCTGTACAGTCATTGAACGGCTTGCATTTTCTGCAGTGCGTCACACACGTGCAATCTTCTTTTCGCATTTGAAAGTTTACTCAAGTCTTAACTTCGGCATCAGTTTCTATACGGTACATACATTCTCTTCAACCAGAATTCTCAGTGTATCAAGCTCGTTTTTCCTGACGTCACCAGCTCCTCTTCTTGCTCTTCTTCATATTCCTTCTGGGAGTTCCTCCCTCAGATTGTCATCTCTTTGGGGATACATTTGATAGAGTTTTCTCAGAGGATACCTTCTTTCAAATATTTGCTGTGGTATGATATGATATGGCATTTATAATGCACCTGCACACAAATGTTTCAAGGCACAACGTGGCAAGGGAGAGGGAACAGAGGGAAGACAGAGACAACGATCCTACTAGGCCAGGTGTCATTCAGATCGCGCAGGGGTAGGAGAAAGGGGAAAAGTGTGGGTGAGAGGGTAGTGTGGACAGTGCAATACATGGAATAAATAGAATAAATAAAGAATAAGAGAAGTACGGCCAGCTGGTGACCAGGGCAAGGGTAAGTGCCGACAACAGATGTCAGTGCTGTTGGCGGACCGTAGGGATAGAGAAAACAATCCCCAAGTGCAAGGGTTGCCAGGGAGGCAGCGCAGGGGTGCAACTGGTGGGGGAGGGGACCTGGGCCCAAGATGAGAGGGTGGCCAGGTAACCAGTGCAGTTATAGCAGAGGAGAGGAGGAGAGAAAGCAGAAGCAAAGAATAAGTTTTTAAGGTGCTTCCGGAACCGGAGATGGTTCTCCTCAAGATTCAGGGAGGCAGGGAGGCTGTTCCAGAGGGAGGCCCCAGCCGAAGAAAGAGATCTACCACCAACTCATTGCTTGGAGAAGCGACTGACCCTGAGGGAGTTGTAGGCGGATGAGCGAAGAGCTCGAGAAGGAAGATATTTAGAAAGAGGGAGTTGAAGGTATTGAGGCCCCAGAAGGCCTTGTGGACAATTCAGAGGGTTTTTGAACTTATTCTTCGCAGCCACTGGGAGCCGGTGCAGAGATTTCAGTCCTGGAGAGATACGATCCCTGGGCTTGAGGCCAAGGACAAGTCTCGCAGTCATGTTCTGGATGAGTTGCAGAAGGCGGAGAGTAGAAGCAGGCAGATTTAAAAAGAGGCTGTTGCAATAGTCCAGCCTAGAGAGACATATGGTATGGTCACAACTGCTGGTGTCAAGCATGGCACAATCTGAGGCTTCCAACATACAGGAGGTAGGAGAGCAGGATTTCCTGCAGAGGCACATAACTGCTCCTCTACAGTACTATCGCAGAACATGGGGCTCAAATGCGAACAAATAGTTAACCCAATTGCTGAAAGTGTATGGCAGTCGTATATCACCTTGAAAATGTACCCATAGAATTGTGTAAGTGTACCAGTTCGAGGGGATACAATATCCTGGACATTGAAATTCTGTCATGAAGATCTCGTAGCAGCAATTGAAAAATTAAAAGGTTCCAGGGCTCCGGGACCTAACGGGTTGTCAAACTTAGATTTAAAGAATGATCCCGTTGGTTGGGATCATGTAGTTCTTCTTCCAGGTTTCTTCCAGGTTTGCGCTGGGGGTGATGTCCCTTATTCATGGCGGCAGTCTATAATGATCCTGGTGAACAAAAAGGGAGATCTTACACTCCTGGAGAATTATAGACTGCTGTCCATGTTGTATATCACCAGGAAGATCTTTGCATCCTTTGTTTTAAGGGTTTTGCAAGATTGGTGGAGAGCAATAATATCTTATAAACCTTTCAAACTGTCTTCCGCCCAGGCTCGACGACAACATGCAATATAAGACTGCCTGATAGTCTTATAGATAGGGCGAGACAATGGGAAAGATCTTCCTTATATATAACTTTTGTAGACTTTCATTCTGCATTCGGTCAAGTAAACCGCACTTACCTTTGGAACAAGTTGAGGGATCTATGATGACCAAATAGGTTATTGAACATGATAATAATGTTGCACATTAACACCAGGGCCAAAGTCCGGTAAGATAACCAGGGGCTACTGTCTGACCCAGTGGTAATTAACAGGGCAGTCAAGCGAGGTTGTGTGCTGGCTCCCCTGTTATTCAACTTTTATTTGGTCAATTTACCTACATGACTGGGAAACACATCAATTTACCCCCAAAAATTGCAATATGCTGACGAATTGGTCATTTTCGATCAGGCCTATACAGGTATGAAAAACGTGTTAAACAAACTGGGACTTTAAGCTTTAGAAAATTATGTTTCGAGTAATCTAGATAAAACTAGAGTCATGTTGGTAACCCCTAAAAAAGTTATAATGTCAACAAATCTAGGTATGCTTGATTATACCAACTCCTACCCTTATTTGGGCCTTGACACAACATCCTGCGCAGATTATGCAGATATAAAAGCAAAAAAAACTAGGAAAGCAAGGCAGCTCATACAACTGATTCATAAGTTCACAGGTCAAACCTCCGGCTATTCACTTGATGGAATCCTATTCCTCTATAAACAGTGCTTCTGTCCCACTGGACTAGAGGCATTGGCCATGAAGGATTGTGGATGGCTGAACAAATTAGAAGGTTTTTTTGGCATAGAGTTCTGGGGCTTGCCCCCATCCACTTCCCTGGAGTATCTCTGTTTAGAGCTATACCTGATATCCTTGAAAGGTCAAGCCTTGAAACGAAGAGGGGAATTTTATATTAAATCTAGACTCCACATTTTGACGGGGGGAAAAGCTACGAAATCCTGAAAGATGCCTTTAAATGAAGGCTAGATAGATGGGATTGGAGTAACAGTGATCTACATCTATCTAAGTTACATAGCTATGGAGGGTGATTACCGCAATATACTGGAAGAGGAAACCTCAACTGTATTTGCTGCAGTGCCAGGACCCTGCAGTACGCAGGTTGAGGCTCTTATTACACACAAACCAGTTGCAGTTCTTGGAAACTCGTGGTACACAGTTAAAAGTGACACAGGATCAGAGATTGTGTTGCATATGTAAGATGCCCAATACATTAGAAACATCTAAACGTGTGTTTACGGACTGCTTCAAATAGGGTTCACTTCATATCTGTTCTGTAGGCAATTTTGATCACAACAATGAGGCAATTAAATCGCAAGATTTCTGGAACTACTGCCGGAACACTGACTCAGCATGTATGCACATTTCACTTTACCATTTTGTGGTCTAAGATTGGGAGACGCTTGAATTAAAGGGTAAGATATGAGCTTGAAGATACGTGAACCTTAGTAACGAAAGCTAATCTATGGTACAAAGGGAATTAATCAATTATTTTGATGAGTTTTAGGATGAAAATGAAAGTTTTAAAGTTTTATCTTATGTATTTGATTTATATTTATTAGGTCTATTTGATATTGTGATTGTATAATGAGAATTGTAATTATTTGGTTTTATTGTATTAACTCCTGTTAGAACTAATGTTGTATTTTAGATATTTGTGTTTACATAAGATGTATGCTTAGTCAAATGTTATATGGTGTGAAAAGGCTGAAATGGACTTAACACGATAAATATAAATTAATTAATTTGTCATAAAAGGAGCCTGCATTGCGCAGCTATGTGGAATGTCCTTGCTTCCCACACATCAATATTCATTGGCCCTCATTACGAGTTTGGTGGTAGCCATGGTGCTATTAGCGCCATGGCTGCCTCCAAAATCGTGTCCGGGTCCGGGGTCTGTGAATGAGGAATTACCGGGTCATTCCAATCTTGAAGGACCCAGTAATTCCTCATTCACAAAACCCTGCTCCATTCCCATTCGAGCCTCCATAGCTTAACAACGGGCCCGTTATTAGCTCCCTGGTCCCCTTGCGGGACCCGCAAAGGACGTCTGGTCTAACAGACATTCTGTGCGGGTCCCGCAAGGGAACCTCGTGATAGGGCGGAATGGGTTTACCGGCACCATTACTGGCGCTGGTAAACCCATTCCGCCAACCTCGTAATGAGGCCCTAAGTCACCCTTATCCATTACTCCACCATGAGAATGCACTGCCAATGATTCCAAGAACCTTCTCCAACTGTTTTTACTCTACTGAGTTGTTTATGCCCAGGCAGAATTTGCAAATTTCATTTGTGAATTTGCCATATTTTAATGGCGTTCCAGCCCAAGGGATTGGAGGTACATTGGCTGCAGCAGGTAACTTGCCTTATTTCCATTTTGCCCCCTGCTAACACCAGAGCTGTAACCATGGGAGTAACCATGAGAAGGGGGTTGAGTTCTTTTTAGTCAACATTTTTATAAGATGTGCCTGTACCACTTGCATATATTTCATATGTAAACTTTAACATTTGCCAAGACTGGATGTACAAATTTAGTTATATTGCATTAATATTACAGACCAGTCTAAGGCCCTCATTACGAGCTTGGCGGTAACCATGCCGCTATTGGCGGCATGGCTGCCACCGAAATCGCGTCGGGGTCCGGGTCGTCGGAATGAGGACTTACCGGGCCATTCCGAGTTCGGAAGGCCCGGTAATTCCTCCCTCCAAGGACCTGGACACGGTCCTTCCCCATTCCCATTCAGCCCCCATAGGGCTGAATGGGAATGGGAGAGGGAGCAAACAACGGGCCATTACGAGATGGCCCGTTGTTTGCTCCCTCTTCCCCTCGCGGGACCCGGTAAGCACGCCTGGTTTTCCCAGGCGTGCTTACCGTGTCCCGCGAGGGGAACTCGTAATGCGGCGGTACGGAGTGTACAGCGCCGGCACCTTTTACGGCGCCGTTCACTCCGTACCGGCAGTGTCGTAATGAGGCCCTAGGTGCTTCTCACTGAGTGAGAGCAGGCAATCTGCGGGAGGAATAAGATATTAACATTGAAACCAAAATTCCTTATTCCAAACTTCTCTCACTTGTGTCCAGTTGGCAGACAGGTTATGTTCTTATCACTTCCTCTAAAAGATTGTTTTCGGTCCTAAACTAAAGTAGGCAATTAGCCGTAACAATTACTTCTAGTGCACTCAACTGTAGAACACACTTCCTTCTCTCTATCTCAGGCAGCAGAGATCTGAAAACACTCTTTCAACTGACATAACATAGAAGATGACAGGCTTGAATTAATAGAGAGGAAGTAATAACTTTATAGTCCCTGTAACCTTAAAAACATCCTTATGTTATAGAGCCAAAATGGGGGACCACATGGCGGTGAAGGGGCCTAGTTTGGACAATGTGGACAGAGTTTGTAGAAGGTGCGGATTCGGTGAAGGTGCATAGCCTGCCAGAGGTGGAGTCAAGTTGGGGGGGGGCGCATGGACTTTTTCGGGCCAAGGGCAGCAGAAAGCGTAAGGCTGCCACTGGTGCAGAGAGCTGATATGTGGTTCCATTTTATGCTGGCGTATGGTAGAGGGCTGCTTGCAGGGGTGGACTGCTCACAGGGAACTCTGGAGATTTCCTGGGAGGCCGTTGCACCCTGGCCTGGGCAGGACAGGCCTATAGGGAACTCTGGCAATTTCCCGGGAGGTCTTGGCACCCTGGCCTGGGGAGGACTGGCGTATAGGGAACTCTGGAGATTTCCCGGTAGGCCTCTGCACCCCAGCATGGGTAGGACTGGCCTATAGGGAACTCTGGAGATTTCCCAGGAGGCCTTGGCACCCTGGTCTGGGTAGTACTGGTCCATGGGGAACTCTGGAGATTTCCCAGTAGGCCTCTGCACCCTGGGCCTCTTTTGTGAGATAACGGGCCTCATTACAACTCAGGCGGTAAGGGGTTTACGGCAGCGTTAACAGCGCCGACCCTTACCGCCTGATTACGAGGTCCCCTAGCGCCATGGTGCTTTTAACACCTGCTTTTAGCAGGTGTTAAAATCCATGGCGCTAAGGGACCATGGAGTTAATTACGCCACCGTAATTTACGGTGGCGTAATTAACGCCTTCCCCACTCCCATTATGCCCTATGGGGCAAAAATGGGAATGGGGAAGGGTAAATGGGGATTGGGGACTTACCGCCCCGCCTAGGTCGGAATGGGGCGGTAAGTCCGCCAACCACCATGGCGTAAACGTAGTTTACGCCATGGTGGTAAAGTCACGGCCCAGGCGGTAACTTACCGCCTGGGTCGTAATGAGGCCCAACCTCTTTTATTTCCAAATGTTCTTCTAAGAAAAAGGGTGGGATTTGCTGAAAATATGTAATGTGCGGCCACTTTGGGCATTATTTCCAGGGCCTCCTTTGGTTCCCAGTCCACCCCCGAGCCCGCTTGCTGACAACATTCCGCGACAGTGAGTGCATGGAGTTGTGTTGTGCATGTCTTGTCCTCGAAGCCATTATAAACAAACGCAAAACGCAAACCCACTTGTTCACATCTGTGATATCACAACAATGTTCAGCACGTTTGTCCCCACTCCAATTCAAAAAGAGGCTGCCAGCACCTTCCAAATGACTCCCCAGACCTGAGGGAACTCTCAGAAGAAGACCTCAAAGGCATTAAATGGGGCATTTAATGTGAAGGCACCCTCCCTGTGGAACAAATTGCCTGTCAGATTAAGGAGCCTTATCTCCCTCCAAGCTTTCAAGAAAGAATTGAAAACGCTCCTTTTTTCCTGATACCTTCTTTTCTTTCATCCGGTTTCACCAGGACTCTCGAATCATACCTTCCTGGCTCTTAGTAAGGCAGTTTTACGATGCGATGCCCTGTTTTCGCTTGCTTTGCGAGGGACCCTTGTTTTACACTAATCTGGGTTTTTTTTTTTTTCTCTTGTTCTTTTGTGTCTCTTTCCCTGTTTCTTCATTGTCTGTCTAGTCTGCGCCTTTATGCCTGCGGGCCAATAGTGCGCATAACAAATGTAATGTAATGTAATGATAAGCGTCGGACTGCTGACTCCCCAATCACACGCAATCCTCACTGGGGAAGGAGAGGCGGCCTGGGAACTCTCAAGAGGCCTTCAGCCAACATCCAGAAACTGAGGAACTCAGGCATTGGCGGGTTCAATGCATGGCTGCTTTGAAGCATCAATGCCTCCACGGCTGGTCACACCATGCTTCCCCATGAAGACGAGGGCTGCCTCAACAGCGACAAAGCAGTGCATTCACGTGTAATTACTACCAGTAAAGTACTTTCTGCAGCACCTGTTTCCCACAGCCACAGCTCATGTTCGCCAGCAGCACAAATAGCTCACGGGGTTAGGTGTTTACTGCTGAGTACTGGTGTTAAACTGTATGTCACGTGATCAAGCCCCAAAAAAACAAAGTCCGTTTTTAAATGATACATTTTAGACCATTAAATGGCAAATGTTAACACTACTACTTTGAAGGAGGGTACCCAACACTATATAGCCATATAGTCACGCCTTGCTGTCTGTCTGCGCTCCCACTTTTACTCTTCAGTCTCCCCCCTGGTCTCTTCTCGTCGTTCCTTGTCCTTCCTTTGTGTTTTGCAAAGCTCTTCCTTTTTCTGTACCTTCTCCCTCTTCTCGTTTCCCCTTCCGCTCGTCTCTCAAGACTCACCTTCTTTCTTCAGTGTACTCTGACTTCATTTTCATCATCTGATTTTCGACTCATTCATTAATATGCTTCCATGTTTGCCAATTATGTGTACAGCGCTTTGGTGAAATCGCTAGATTCATTTCAAAATAAATAAATCCAAGCTATTCTCCTTTAGGTTTCCTTTTGCCCCGGGCCCGTGAGTTGTGCCATCACAAATTGTCTGACCTTGCGAAGGCACAGAACGAGAGGCAGCACTCACCAGGACCGGATCATGCATTGCTTTTATCCAGGGAGTCCAAGGCTTCTTTTTCTGTGGCAGTAATTCCAAGCGTAGAGTTGTTCACTGTGTGTGCAGTGCTGGAAATGGACAAATGTACTGGGGGAACCCTCTCCTCCTTGGGTGGTTGAGGCTCTGGGGCTAGGGGCTTGATCTGCAATTCTTCCGCACTAGAACTGGTGGTCCTGCTCTCCACAGCTCGTCTGTCTCAACCTCTTGGTTGAACTGTTCTTCTGGTCATCTCCTAATGAAAGATAAAACAGATTATGTTAGGGAGGCGGATACTCACCCTATTCTGGGAGACATTTTTTCATGAGTACATTTTTATAATTTGACATTAACTCTCCCGTGTATATAGGGTGGGAAAGTAATGCTCGCCTCCTTGTCTTTAATAGATTCAAGACTACCTGCACTATTTAGCAGGGGTAATCTTCATTCTATTTCAAGACGGAGGTGAGCATTATGCTTGTTCAAAGCTTGTCATTACTGTCTCTGCAACTGACTTTACAGGTTTGAAGTAGAAAGTTCTAGAGGTAGTATCACTGGCCCAATTGGCCGCTTGTAGATTATCCCGCAACCTTGCGCCCTGCACTAGCGCTTTTGAAACCATTGCGCCCCTTACAGAATGAGCACCAAAACGTAGCCATATTTATTCCTGCTAACGGCATTACTTCGCTGACCCATCTTTCTATAGTGGCTGCATCTACTGCTTTGTAGGGTTTTCTACATGCTATAAGCAACTGCGTCGTCCCCACCAGTCTCATCTCTGCTGTGCTATGCGCATATTCTTTTATGTAGGCTGCTACGCACCACTTTGGATGCTTCTGCAGGTAGGGGTAGACTATTGTTGCAGAGTCTTTCTTCGTTCTTCTGACTAGAGTGAAGGTTAGCCCTTCTAGTCTGTACGCTCTCTTATTCACGTCTAGGGCTCTGACGTCTGCTACTCTTCTACATGACACTAGGCACAACAGCATTGCTAGTTTCCTGGAAGTTGTTTCAATGATAAATACCTATTCCCTGGCCAGCTGGCCAGTGGTCTCAGGACTACTGAAACGTCCCATAATGAATTATACTTCAGCAATTATACTTCAGCTGTGATGGTTTTCTAAATCTTATTCCTTTCAACAGTCGGATTACTGCTGCATTCTCCCCTATGGGCAATCCCTCTATGGGTGTGTGCCCTGCTGATATTGCTGATCTGTATACTCCAATTGTTCTATAGGCCTTCCCGTCTTTTAGTAACTCTGCTAAAAAGTTTAATATCTCCACTAAAGGTGCTGAAACAGGATGAATATTTCTCCTTTTGCACCACCTTGACCATCTATTTCAAGCTGCATTGTAGCTCCTTCTAGTCGTTGGTGCCCACGACTCCTCGATGAGGCTAGCAGCTTGTGCCGAAATCCCAGGGAGATTCCAGTGTCTCCTGCTATCCTGCACGCCATCAGCGGGAGTGTCCCGCTCACTCTCAGAGGATGATATGACCCAACTGGGTCCATGAGTAGGTTGTCCATTAGTGGTAGGATTCTCGGTAATTGGTCAATAGTTTCATCAATGCTGGAAAAAAATACTGGCGCTACAACTATCATTGTCGCTCTCTACCTGCGCACTTTCGTTAGCACTCTGTTCATCATAACGAACGGCGGAAAGGCGTAGTGCATCTCTCCTCTCCAATATTGCAGAAATGCATCTACTCCTGTTATGCTCACCTGGTCTCCACAGGGGCGCCGAACGAAGCTGGACTGCAGCAGTCTCCACCAGCGTGACTCGTAGCGAAGTGATGAATGACTGCACCTGCCCACTCAGTTTTGTCTTTTTGGCACGAAGGAAGATTTGCCTAAACGTTGAAATGATATGTTAACTAGCCGTAAGGAGGAGGACCAACTTCCACCTCCTGTGACCTCCTTGTGCACCCTTCTACTATGTCTCACCTTAATGTTATGAATGGCGGGCTCTCCATCCTGCGACTGTATGCAGGGGTGCATCGAGTTTCAGGGATCCAGTTAACTTCACTGATCCTGGAGATTTATTGCAGAGTTCCAGACAACGATGACTCTGAGGTAAGTCTTTATGCCAATACTCGATAGTATGGATTGCTTTATAGTTCAAGTTGCCAAAAGTTCACTCCTGTGCACTTTCTTTGCAGATTCCTCTTTGGGATGCATCGGATGAAAAGCGACTCCTCTCAAGAAATGGTGAGTAGAAAGCCAAGGTAAGTTTCTATACTTGCACGCTGCGATAATGTCTAAACATGCGATATTGTTCTTCTGTGCAGCTAATCTGCAGTCCCTTTTCTATTCTGCAGGTGCAGTGCCGCCGGAGCAAAGATCGCGTGAAAGTGACTCATGGAACCGCAAGCGAATGCAGCTTCAGTTGAGTATTTATGCTGCGTGAGATTGGATGTCTTTAGAGAGGCGTAGCTCACCTGATGTTTTCTTTTCTATTCAGCAGGTACATCAGCTCCGGAGCAGCGTTTGCATGCGTGTGCCTCGTTGGATCGCAAGAACGAACAGCATTCAGGTGAGTATCACGCTGCGCAATGCTCAATGTCTTTAAAGTGGTTCTTTACTCTGCACGGTTAACCTGGTGTTCTTTTTCTGCAGATGCGGAGATTCCCGGACAATCGAGATGGAGAATCAGGTAAGGGTCTTGTTCTATTCTCTACTCTCTCTTCCTTTGCAGGCACGGATCGCGATGACCAGGACGGGTGTGGCTGAAGACAGGACTGGAGCTTGCAGACACGGTGAGCGTTACGCTGCAGGAGTGCAGAATAACGCGACGCTTGTTCTGTTCCAAGGGTGTGGTTTAAATAGCCTAAAAAGTAGTCCCTTCAACCACACCCTTGAAAAGTAGTTCAAGGTAAAGTAGTCCCTCCAGTATGCCTCAGATGAGGCTTCACATGGTCCCTCTTCTCCTGCAGTCTGTTTTGCTTGAGAGGGCAGTATGAGCCTGGCGCCAGTGGCGCCAGGACTAAGTCCAGGAAGCCCTCGGGTAGTCCTGTGGGGCCTTAAAGGTCCCCATAGGTGCTAGTACCTGGGGCAGGTTGGTCTGCTTCCCCTGTTGGGGGCAAGTACCGTGACAGCACTCCCCCCCAAGGCCCCTCCCAAGGTGGTTTGATTCCCTGGTCCAGGCTTGGTCAGATGGTTTCGATGGAACCGGTTTACTAAACGTGGCGCATGAACATAGTCACTTGGTTCCCATGACCTTTCTTGTGGTCCATAGTCTTTCCAATCAACTAGATAGAAGAGTTTTGATTTGACAAACTTCAAGTCCAGGATTTTTCTAACTTCAAATTCTGGTTCACCATCTACCAGAATTGGTCTTGGTGGTTTAGTTATCCGAGTTCCAGGTTGTTCTGGTTTCAGAAGAGAAACGTGAAATACGGGATGGACTTGCATGTTCGGAGGTAACTCCAATTTTACTGCCAATGGATTAATGATGGCCTTAATGGTGTATGGTCCCAAATACCTGGGATTAAATGTGTGGGTTCCTTTAAGTGGTATGTGTCTTGAGGCTAGCCAAACCTTGTCTCCGATCTGGTATTTTGGGGCTTAACTCCTGTGTTGATCTGCGGTTTTCTTGTATCTTTCCTTTGCTTGCTTTAAATGTTCTGTCGCCTTTTTGAAGGCTTGTCTAATGGTAGTGTGTAAACTGCTTACGGCTGCCATCTCCAAGTGTTGAGGTGGGTCGAGTTCAGAGGTCCGTGGATGCATTCCATATATTGTGTAGAATGGATTTTGCCCAGTGCTGGAGTGCAAAGAGTTGTTGTAGGCATACTCGGTTATCCATAAAATGTCCTTCCAGTTGCCTTCCGTTTGGTGTAACATGCACAGTAAGTATTGCTCTAACGTTTGGTTGGTTCTCTCGGTTTGCCTATCGGTTTGAGGATGGTGGCTGGTCGAAAGTCTTACGTCAATTTGGGCCAACTGCCAACATTTTCTCCAAAACTGTGAGATAAACTGACTGCCCCGATCTGAAACTAGGACAGAGGGGAATCCGTGTATTCGGACAATCTGTTCTAGGAACTCTTTCGCCAGAATTGAAGCTGAGAGCAAACCTTTTAACGGAATGAAGTGGGCCATTTCGGAAAATGAATACACTACCACTAAAATGGTGTTGAATCCATTACAGGGGGGAAGATCAGTGATAAAATCGAGGGATAATGTATGCCAGGGTGTAGGTGGAATGTCCAGGGGTCGTAGTAGAGCTGATGGTTTCTTTTTCTGGGCTTTGTTCTGTACACAAATGCCACAAGATAGCACAAATGTTTAATGTCTTTATGCCATGTGGGCCACCAAAAATGTCTCTTGATCTTGGCTTCGGTTTTTGCAATTCCAGGGTGGCCTTCTACTAAGGATTCATGGTAATTGGAGATAACCTGTTTCTGCAGTTCCTTACTAGGTAAGTAAAGGCGTCCTTGGAAGTAAGGTAAATGATTAGTGATTGAATGATATTTGCTTTTATTCGACCAAACTTGTAAGGCTGTGGAATTGAGGAGATGCAAAATTTCCTTGTGGATGTCATCCAGGGTCAGCGAGGTAGTTATCCCTAGAATTCTCCCTCCAGGGATTATGGGCACTGGGTCCGGATTCGAGTATGCTTCTTCCATCCCTATGCGGGATAGAACATCTTCCTTGGCGTTTCGACAACCGGGTCGGTAGGTAATTATGAAATCGTATTCTGTGAAAAATAATGCCCATCTGAGTTGACGAGATGACTGGGCCTTGGCTGTCTTTAGATATTGTAAGTTCCTATGATCCGTAATTACCGTAATGGTGTGTCTGGCTCGAAGGAGATAGTTTTGCCAAGCCTTGAATGCTGTCTTGATGGCTAGAAGCTCCTTATCGGTGACGGCATAATTTAATTCAGGTGCTGAGAACTTTAGTGACCAAAAGGCCACTGGGTGGAGTTGACCTGTCTCAGGGTCTTTTTGAGAAAGGACTGCCCACATTGCCAAACTGAAAGCATCAGTTTCTACCACGTACGGGAGATCTTGGCGTGGATGTTTTAAAACTGGGGCTGAGGTGAATTTTCGTTTTAGGTCTTGGAAGGCCCTTTCCGCTTCATCCGACCACTGAAAACGTTTGTTCTTCCGAATAAAGATGTGATGGGATGTACCAAATGTGAAAAGTCTGGAATGAATCTGCGGTAGAAGTTCGCAAATCCAAGCATGCTCTGAACTCCCTTGATTGAAGTTGGGGAGAGACACTTGAGGATGGCATCTACTTTTTGCGAATCCAGCGAACACCACATGGAGTCAGGACAAACCCTAGAATCTCGACCTTGGTAGTGTGAAAGAAACATTTTTCCAATTCGGCATACAATTTATGTTGCTGAAGTTTTTCAAGTACAGCACGAACGTGCTTCACATGGTCTCGTTCAGAAGATGAGTACACCAAAATACCGTCAATGTACACGACGACACAGACATCAATTAGCTCACAAAGGACATTGTTCATAAAATATTGAAACGCTGCTGCGGCATTACAAAGCCCAAAGGGCATCACCTGATATTCAAATAGCCCGTACTTGGTACGGAAGGCGGTCTTCCATTCAACCCCCTTCTTGACTCGTACGAGATGGTACGCCCCTCTGAGATCCAACTTAGTGTAAATACGAGCATCCTTTACTTGGTCCAGCAGTTCCGGGGTTAAAGGCAGGGGGTACCAGTTTTTTACTGTTACTTGGTTTAATGTGCGGTAGTCGATACAAGTTCTTAGATCTCTTTCCTTTTTAGGGAAGAAGAATAAGGGCGAGGTCGCCAGGGACTTGGACGGGCGAATGAAGCCGTTAGCCAGGTACTGATCTAAGTATTGCTTTAGATGAAGATTCTCGGTTTCAGTAAGAGCGTAGATCCTACTGCATGGAATTTGAGCGCCAGGTATAAGATCGATCTTGCAATCATATGGCCTATGAGGTGGTTAAGTGTTGCCTTGGTCTTTCTGGAAAACATCCTGAAAATCCTGGTATTCCTGAGGTAGCAGATTTGTCGGACTCATGACTGTTGCAATTTTCTTGATCAGGGATTCTTCCGGATAACAAGTATGAGCACATTCTGAGATGGTCACTCTGTTATCACACCGGTCTATGCAAGGATTGTGCGTTTCTAACCACAGCATTCCCAGAATGATTTGGAATTGGGGAGCCTTGATTAAGTCGAACACAATGGTTTCTCGATGCCCATCTTGGCCCAACAGTGTCATCTCCGTCATTGAGTGAGTTAGAGGACCAGAAGCGATCTCCGTTCCGTCGACGGTGGTGACTAAGGGCCTCATCACGAGTTTGGCAGTAACCCTTAAATCCGGCAGCCGCGCTATTACCGCCGGATTTAAGGGGCCGCTAAATCAGGGCTTCAGCGGATTTCTCCCCAGTTCTGAGCTGGGGGGAAATCCGATGAAAATTTGCGCTATTACCGCCGGTGGGAAATCCGCCGCCGTTAAGAGCGTGAAAATTCCCCATTGAGCTCAATGGGGAATGGGGCATTCCCGAATGGGCTCAGTGGGGAATGGGGAATTCCATTACCGCCAAACCCGTGATCCGGCGCTAATAGCGCCTTGGGGTTTGGCGGTAGGGCTAATACCGCCAGCGGTAATACCGCCGGCGTTGCCGCCCAACTTGTAATGAGGCCCTTAATCAGTTGTGGTCTTTTCACAAAGAGAAAGATTCATCCTTGTAACCAATTCCCGATCCATATAGTTACCTATGGCTCCGCTGTCGATGTAAGCTCTGACCGCATGCATACGAGACGGTTGCTGGTGACTAATAAGGATCATTGGTAAAGCTAGGTGCGAGGTCTGGGAGTCCTTCTTCTCGCTCAACAAGCAGACCTCTATGCTTGTCGGGCGGGTCGTTTTCTGGCTCTGATTCAGTGCTGATATTGTCGGCGACTTAGACTGCCTTCTTCTGTGGTTTCACAGGACAGTCTCGTAAAAAATGGCCAGCTGTTCCGCAATATTAGCACAATTGCTGCTGCCTTCTCTTGTCTCTTTCTGTTTTGGATAACGGCCCCCAACTCCTCCAATTTGCATGGGCTCGGACATATCTGTGCTTTTGGAGGTGTTGTCTCTTAGTCACACCAACACCCGATTCTCAAATCTAGCTCAGTCAGCCTTCCGGTTCTGTAGTCTGTGGTCCAGCTTAACCACCAGGTCAATGTACTCAGCACAGTCTTGAGGTGTGTTGACCACTTGCGCCAAAACGTCTTTTCATTCGGAGAAATCCACTGAAGCCCTCATTTAGCGGACCCTTAAATCCGGCGGTAATAGCGCGGCCGCCGGATTTAAGGGTTACTGCCAAACTCATGATGAGGACAAGGGGGTCATCTTGATTAACTAGTGGTAAAGACCAATCTGCAGCACTGCCACTGAGGTATGACAGTACAAAGGCCACTTTTGATTGATCAATCGGAAAGGCTCCAGGCCTACATAAGAAGTGTAGACGGCACTGGTTCATAAAAACCGCAAACCGTTTAGGGTCTCCTGCAAAGCGTTCTGGTGGAGCCAAAGGTATAGCTCCTGGTAGAACCACCTGCACTGGGTTGCTTGACTGAGTTGGGGCTGGTGCCCCCAATCCAGGTAATGGCGTGTGGCCAGCTTGGGATTGGAGTAGTTGTCTGGCGAAGTCGTCCGTACCCTCTTTTGCCACAATCAGTTCTCTTCTTAGAACATTGGTTTCTTGTCGTGCTGAATGCACCTCATCTCTGACTTCCCCCAGAAGCTGGGCTCATTGGTCAGTCTCTGAGGTTTCCATGGCGCCCGGGTAGAGGTTTGTGTAGAGCAGGGGTGCACAACTGATTTTGACAGAGGGCCGAAAGTACCTTACATGAGGGCTATAGTGGGCCGAAAAGTAAAAGCGGGCGGGGCGGTAGGCGGGACATGTCAGGAGGCTTTTTCAACCCCCAATTTGTATTAAACACATGGAAAAGAATATGTTTTTGAGGGGTAACGATTTTTATTGCATTTCAAACTTACATTTTGTACTACACATTTTCCATTGTTATCATTTATTTCGATTTAGTCATTGTATATCGTCTGTTTAATTAAATTATATATATTTTATTGACCCTTGATTGGACATTCCGTTATTTTGGACTGCTATAGTTTGCTGTTTGGGTTGCCCAAGAGTAGTATGGCCTTCGTTGAGTCAGGTTTCCTCAAAAAAGCAAAGGATGTACATCTCCTAACTGTGCCGTTTTAGCTTTATTATTGAGTTCACTCTTGGAGTGCAACACTATGCCCCATGGCTCCCACCCCCAACCAAACACTATGCCCCATGGCCCCCACCCACAACCAAACACTATGCCCCATGGCCCCCACCCCCAACCAAACACTATGCCCCATGGCCCCCTCACCCCCAACCAAACACTATGCCCCATGGCCCCCTCACCCCCAACCAAACACTATGCCCCATGGCCCCCACCCCCAACCAAACACTATGCCCCCTGTCCCTCACCCCCCAATCAAACACTATGCCCCCTGTCCCTCACCCCCAACCAAACACTATGCCCCATGGCCCCCTCACCTCCAACCAAACACTATGCCCCATGGCTCCCACCCCCAACCAAACACTATGCCCCATGGCCCTCACCCCCAACCAAACACTATGCCCCATGGCTCCCACCCCCAACCAAACACTATGCCCCATGGCCCCCTGACCCCCACCCAAACACTATGCCCCATGGCTCCCACCCCCAACCAAACACTATGCCCCCTGTCCCTCACCCCCCAAGCAAACACTATGCCCCATGGTCCCTCACCCCCAACCAAACACTATGCCCCATGGCTCCCACCCCCAACCAAACACTATGCCCCATGGCCCCCACGCCTCAAGCAAACACTATGCCCCCTGTCCCTCAACCCCAACCAAACACTATGCCCCATGGCTCCCACCCACAACCAAACACTATGCCCCATGGCCCCCTCACCCCCAACCAAACACTATGCCCCATGGCCCGCTCCCCCCCAACCAAACACTATGCCCCCTGTTCCTCACCCCCCAAGCAAACACTATGCCCCCTGTCCCTCACCCCCAACCAAACACTATGCCCCATGGTCCCCTCACCCCCAACCAAACACTATGCCCCATGGCTCCCACCCCCAACCAAACACTATGCCCCATGGCCCCCACGCCTCAAGCAAACACTATGCCCCCTGTCCCTCACCCCCAACCAAACACTATGCCCCATGGCCCCCACGCCGCAAGCAAACACTATGCCCCCTGTCCCTCACCCCCAACCAAACACTATGCCCCATGGCCCCCTCACACCCAACCAAACACTATGCCCCATGGCTCCCACTCCCAACCAAACACTATGCCCCATGGCCCCCACGCCTCAGGCAAACACTATGCCCCCTCTCCCTCACCCCAACCAAACACTATGCCCCCTGTCCCTCACCCCCAACCAAACACTATGCCCCATGGCCCCCACGCCGCAAGCAAACACTATGCCCCCTGCCCCTCACCCCCAACCAAACACTATGCCCCAAAGCCTCCTCACCACAACAAAACACTATGCCCTATGGCTCCCACTCCCAACCAAACACTATGCCCCATGGCCCGCTCCCCCCCAACCAAACACTATGCCCCATGGCCCCCTCACCCCCAACCAAACACTATGCCCCAAACACATTCAAGCATGCACCCATACAGACCCGAACCCCCCAAATCAGCACACTCTCAAACATGCACCCATACAGACCCGAACCCCCCACCCCCCAACTCAGCACACACACTCTCAAACATGTACCCATACAGACCCAAACCCCCCAACTCAGCACACAAACTCTGAAGCATGCACCCATACATGCATCTCAACATACACAACACAAACATACAAAAACAAACATTCATGCACACCCAAAACCCCCACCACCCCAACTCAGCACACACACTCTCAAGCATACACCATGCACCCATACAGACCCGAACACCCATCCCCCAAATCAGTACACTCTCAAACATGCACCCATACAGACCCGAACCCCCCACCCCCCAACTCAGCACACACACTCTCAAACATGCACCCGTACAGACACGAACCCCCACCACCTAACTCAGCACACTCTCAAACATGCACCCATACAGACCTGAACCCCCCACCCCCAACTCAGCACACACACTCTCAAACAACATGCACCCATACAGACCCGAACACCCCACCCCCAACTCAGCAAACACTCTCAAGTATACACCATGAACCCATACAGACCCTAACCCCCACCCCTCCAACCCAGCACACACTCTCAAGCATACACCATGCACCCATACAGACCCGAACTCCCCACCCCCCAAATCAGCACACTCTCAAACATACACCATGCACCCATACAGACCCGAACCCCCCACCCCCAACTCAGCACACACTCTCAAACATGCACCCATACAGACACGATCCTCCCACTCCCCAAATCAGCACACTCTCAAACATGCACCCATACAGACCCAAACCCCCCACCTCCAACTCAGCACACAAACTCTGAAGCATGCACCCATACATGCATCTCAACATACACAACACGAACATTCAAAAACAAACATTCATGCACATCTGACACACCCCCCACCCCCCCGTTTCAACATACACAACACAAACACTCAAAAACAAACATTCATACACATCCAACACGCCGCCCACCCCCATCTCAACATACACAACACAAACACTCAAAATCAAACATTCATGCACATCCGACCCTCCCCACCCCCCATCTCAACATACACAACACAAACACTCAAAAACAAACATTCATACACATCCAACACACCCCCACCCCCATCTCAACATACACAACACAAACACTCAAAAACAAACATTCATACACATCAGACACGCCCCCCACCCCCATCTCAACATACACAACACAAACACTAAAAATCAAACATTCATACACATCCGACACGCCCCCCACCCCCTCCATCTCAACATACACAACACAAACATACAGCAGAACAGACCCGACACACAAACACAAACACACAGACCACTTACCGGAGACGTGCTGGAAGGCAGGTAAGCTGGAAGTCGCTGGAATCGTATTACGGCTGGCGTGGCAAGCAATGCTGAAATGCATTCCGGCATCAAGCCTTACTGGCCACGCCAGCCGTAGTGCTGGCCTTTCATTGGTGCAGCACACACACACTACGTGGCTCATAGGAGCGACGTGGTGCGTGTGTGCTGAGCCAATGACGGCCAGTGTTTTGTCCAGCCCGGAAGACAACAAAGACTTTCCTAATGGAGGGCGGCCGATGCTGCTTGCGGGCCGCCCTCCATTAGGAAAGTCTTTGTGCCTCGCGGGCCAGAAAAAACAGCATGGCAGGCCACAACTGGCCCGCAGGCCGTATGTTGTGCACCCATGGTGTAGAGGCTTCGCGTTCTGTTACACTCACCTGGTCTCCACAGGGGCACCGAACAAAGCTGGACTGCAGCGGTCTCCACCAGCGTGACTCGTAGCGAAGTGATGAACGACTGCACCTGCCCACTCAGTTTCGTCTTTTTGGCACAAAGGAAGATTTGCCTAAAATGCTGAAATTATATGTTAACTAACTGTAAGGAGGAGGAGGTATGCAGGGGTGCGTCGAGATTCAGGGATCCAGTTAATTTCACTGATCCCGTAGATTTATTGCAGAGTTCCAGACAACGATGACTCTTAGGTAAGTCTTTATGCCAATACTCGATAGTATGGATTGCTTTAGAGTTAAAGTTGCCAAAAGTTCACTCCTGTGCCTTTTCTTTGCAGATTCCCCTTTGGGATGCACCGGATGAAAAGCGACCCCTCTCTGGAAATGCTGACTAGAAAGCCAAGGTACGTTTCTATACTTGCACGACACGATAATGCCTAAACATGCAATATTGTTCTTCTGTCCACCTAATCTGCTGTCCCTTTTCTGTTCTGCAGGTGCGGTGCCTCCGGAGCGAAGATCGTGTGAAAGTGACTCGTGGAACCGCAAGCGAATGTAGCTTCAGGTGAGTATTTATGCTGCGTGAGATTGGATGTCTTTAGCGAGGCGTAGCTCACCTGATGTTTTATTTTCTATTCAGCAGGTGCAGCAGCTCTGGAGCAGCGATTGCGTGCGTGTGCCTCCTTGGATCGCAAGAACGAACAGCATTCAAGTCAGTATCACTCTGCCCAATGCTCAATGTCTTTAAAGTGGTTCTTTACTCTGCGCGGTTGACCTGGTGTTCCTTTTCTGCAGATGCGGAGACTCCCAGACAATCGAGATGGAGAATCAGGTAAGGGTCTTGTTCTATTCTCTACTCTCTCTTCCTTTGCAGGCACAGATCCCGATGACCAGGACGGGTGTGGCTGAAGACAGGACTGGAGCTTGCAGACACGGTGAGCGTTACGCTGCAGGAGTGCAGAATAACGTGAAGCGTGTTCTATTCCTAGGGTGTGGTTTAAATAGCCTAAAAAGTAGTCCCTCCAACCACACCCTTGCAAAGTAGTTCCAGGTAAAGTAGTCCCTCCAGTATACCTCAGACTAGGCTGCACATGGTCCCTCTTCTCCTGCAGACTGTTTTGCTTGAGAGGGCAGTATGAGCCTGGCACCAACGGCGCCAGGACTGAGTCCAGGAAGCCCTTGTTTTGTCCTGTGGGGCCTTAAAGGTCCCCATAAAGTGGTAGTACCTGGGGCAGGTTGGTCTGCTTCCCCTGTCTGGGGGCAAGTACTCTGACAACTCCTGCTGCCGTCGGATCCAGTCTCCAGCTGAAGTATTTGCTCTTTTGTGCGTTCAGTCTGGATGCAAACAGATCTGTATGTGATGGTCTCCATATCTGTTCTATCTGCTGAAAGATCTGCTTGTCTAGCATCCAGTCGCTGGTGTCTGCTAGGTATCTGGAATTCCAGTCCGCTATTACATTTTGCAAGCCTGGGAGATACTCCGCCACAGCTGATGTCCCTGGCTCTAGACAGAAGTGTCAGAAGTCCTTGGCTAGTTCTGCTAATAACTTGGACTTCGTCCCTCCTAAGTGATTGATGTACCTGACTGCCGGTATGTTGTCCATTTTCAGCAGGATACACAAATTCACTTTGTCCTTCGTAAAAGCCTTGATTGCAAATGATCCGGCTAACAATTCTAGACAGTTTATGTGCAATTTGAGTTCTTCTGAACTCCACTTGCCCCCCGTCTCTAGTTCTCCGCAACGGGCTCCCCAGCCTGCTCTGCTGGCGTCTGATTCTATCACCAGGTCGTGTTGATTGCCGAATATGCTTTCCTGTTCCAGGCATCCATGTCCTGCAACCACCATTCGAATTCTGTCTTTGACTCTCCGTCTAGAGGTACTAGTTGATGGTATCGAAAGCCCTGCTGTAAGTGTTTTATTTTTAGCTGTTGAAGGGCATGATAATGTAGGGGTCCTAGAAATATCGCTTATATCGATGCTGCTAGCAGCCCCACTACTCTCGCTATCGTCCTTAGAGAAATGACTGTTTTGCTGAGGCAAATCCTTATTTCTCTCTTCATATCTCTTATTTTCCTGAGTGGTAATTCTAGTGTCCCCTTTCTGGTATCTATGACAAACCCTAGAAATTCCATCCTCTTTGCTGGTGTCACTTCTGATTTCTCTTGATTTACTAGGAAACCTAACAACCTCAGGAGGTCTGTCACCCAGTTTGTCTGGTACAGGAGCGTCTCCCTGCTGTTTGCCATCAGCTAGATGTCATCCAGATATATAATCATTCTATCCCTTTCTCTCTTATCGACGTGGCTATGGGCCTCATGAGTTTCGTCAACACCAATGGCGCTGAGGCTAGCCCGAATGGAATTGTTGCAAACTGCCAGAATCGTCTGCCCCAGTCGAATGCTAGAAAGAGGCGATATTCTTCCTGTACTGGTATCCTGAGATATGCATCTTTCAAGTCTACTCTTGTGAGCCAGTCGCCCTGTCTGAGGGTGTCTCTGTGCTGATGGATTCCCTCCATCTGAAATGGTGGAACACCACCCAACTGTTCATTTCTCTCAAGTTTATCACAGGCTTTACGTTGTCTTTCCTGTGAACCAGGAACATATTGCTTTTAAACCTTGGGGTTGTCCTGCAGGGCTCTCTTGCCCTTTTGCTCGCCAGACTTTGCAGCTCTGTGTTTAAGGTCTCCTTCTCTGCTAAAGCTGAGTATAATGGACGTGGGGTTGGGATTGTGACGGTATCTCTGAAAATTCTAACTGCAGGCCATTGACTGTCTGCAGTACCCAGGCGTCGGTGGTAAGCGCGCACCAATTCTCCCAGAATCTCGATGTTCTCCCGCCCACTGGCGGGTGTGTGTGCTGTCTCACCTGTGGGGAAGTTCTGTCCTCTTCCCTGGCCTCTTCCTCGCCTTCCTCTTGGGCAACAGCCTCTTGGGGGAAAGAAGGCGTCCTGCTCCCTGTTTTCCCAATAGTGGGCACTGTTGTTGTGAGGCCTTCTCGTGGCTTGGTAGCGACCATTCACTCGGCCTTGGTACCGACCAGTCCCGGCAAAAACCCTACCAGGGAATATATTTTCTTTATTGAGGCTTGTGCCTTCTCCAATGAGTTGTAGGTTCCTACGAACCTCCCCATTTCCTTCCCAAAGGTTTCTCCAAATAGCAGACCCTGGGCTGCTTCGCCTGCCTCGTAGGATGCTAGATCGCCTAGCTTAGGGTCCTCTTCTGCGCTCGGAAGAAATGGCGCAATTAGCGTTACCCAGGAGGCAAACCTCTCTTTGGGCCCAGTTAGCGAGTACTTCGGGGTCCACTTCTTCCCCCGTATCTTTTGCTCGCTCGGCTAAATCCATGATTTTCGGTAGCGGTCCTGCTATGTCGAGCACTATTTCTTGGAAACTTCGCCAGGATCTGTCAATCCCTTTTCTGGGATCTCTGGTGGTCTTTGAAACAAAGGCCAACATTTTTGGATCAAGCTCCGGTGTTTCCGACACTTTTCCCGGTAGTTCAGGTTTTGGGCATTCTGCCCTCATCCTCTGGCGCACCTCTCTCTCTAGAGATTTACGTAGCCTGTTGGTCATCTATTGTGTGACCCTGGGTGATGGTAACCATTCGGAGGACCTTGGGTTTTGTATGTCCTCTGGCTGGAACATATCCGATGTCCCTTCTTCCTCCTCAATGTTGTTGAGTTTCCTCAACTTTTTCCTAGGAAGGGGTTGGATCTCCTCTTCCTCTTTACCGTCCTCCTCTTGTGAGGATCGTGGAGACCCTGCAGGTTCCTCTTCGGAGCATTGCTCATTATCGCCCATATTATCTTCCCCTGGGTAGGGGGTATTGAGGCTCGGCACTCTCGACTTCTGGAAGAATGCGTCTCTTCATTTTTGTATGCATCAGTAGCCTCAGGGGCCTTTGGTTGTTCCCTGTCTGTATGGCCCGGGGGGGGTCGGAAGAGTTCTTGCTCTTCCGGGCCTTCTTACACCCCTGTGGGTCCTCTAAAGGAACCTTTGTGGACGTGCTGTCTTTTGGTATACTGCCCTTCTCTTTCTGGCTCAGGTATGGCTCTATTGTTTCCAGTCTTTCTTGGAGGGGCCGTACCCCTTGAGCCACTGCCTCCATTAGTGAGTCCCCCAGCACTTCTTTGAAGCTGTAGGCTAGTTCCTCTGGATAGGCGGCCTCTTGCTCCTCCTCGCTCCATTCGAAGTCTGTCATGTTTTGTGCTGCTAACTGCCTTTCAACACCTCTTCAGGTGTACTGGCATGTCCACTGCTCACTTGTAATTTAGCTGAGGCTGCACCTTGGTCTTCAGTGCAGACTTCTGAATAGTTTGCCCTCTGTGGCACCGTGTGTCAGATCGTTATTATTGCCTGGGTTGTGTCTTATTTTCTCTAAATTGAGGGCTCTGATGTATGATTCCTCCATTTGGGGCTCCGGTGACTCACGCATATTCAAGCGTTATGATAACTCTTGTGTCCGTGTTCAAGTCCCTCCTCTGCGAGGTTGGGGGCTCTTCCCCGTCCAATGAGCCTTTGGCTCTTATTTTCTTGCTGGGAGCTTCCTCGCAATAGCGGATGTTTGACTCCACCCCCATGAAGGTGGGGGCTGCTCCGTGGCTCGTGCTGAGTGCGCGGCTGCGGCTCCTTGGCCTGAAAGGCAGAGCCTTGTCTTCGTTTAGTGGAGGAGGCCGGTGAACCCCTAGAGTGCCGGTAATGCGACACAGGGCCGCCGCCTCGTCTTCTAAATAAATGAATAGCGCTGCTATGCGCTTCCTGATTTAGATCCTGTTATGGATAATGCGTGCACCGCGGTTATGAGTTATTATAACTTTACTCGCTCACCATAAGTCAACATCGCTGTCTAACAATATTGAAGTATAATGCTCGCCTCCATCTTGACATAGAATCCTGGCGATGTGCATAAAAGCAAAGAGCATTATGGGAACATATGAATGTGTACATAACTTCCATACTTACTCTCTGCACTGATGGTACATGGAAACAGTTCTGTATGAAGGAAGGGACATGGGAATGAGATTACCAACACAATATTACCACTTAGGCTGGATGCTGCAACCAATCAGGTTTCTCAGAATGGGAGCTGAATCCAGTAATATGACCCCACGTTTCGAGCAAGATGTTGGTTTCTTCAATGAACTCACCCACTACTCACGCAACCCCCTTTTGCCATCAACCTAACGTAATGTTTTTCACTTCCCTGTCACTTCTTGCCTCTTTCTGCACCGCTGTCTTTCTCTCTCGTGTGCTGCCAAGGAACTAGAAATGCTTCTCTCCATAGAGATCTATTTGCTATTCCAATGGTGGCCATCTTGCTAATAATTTATTTTGCAAACATTCTTTCATCTTCCCATGCAACATCTTTTTTCACAAAAAAAGAAAAGACCAGTGGCTCCCAGACATTTTTCCAGGGTACTATTAGCAATAAGACCTTGGGTGGTGGGTTGCTTGGGGTAATAATACCATGCCGCCCTTGTTAAAGACCCTCACTTCGCTCTTGACTATCATATTCAGTGATGGGCCATCACCGCCTATACAGAACGTCACTCCAGAAATGGTTGTCTAATTAAATAGTAGCAGGGTAGGTACTGTGACAAAGTGTCCTCGCTGATTCTGGGACATCTGGTGTGACTAAAAGGACCGGGGTTCTCCTCGTGCTAACAGAAGATGTGCCTGAAGGAGGTACAGTGGGACACCAGAATACCGGGAAACGGATTTACCAATTCCACCACCCATTCCAGGGGTATTTCCACTGGATTGTAAGTGGTGGTAGACAGTGTTTGTCCCCATTAGATGGAGTCAGGGATGTTGCTGGTATTACAGGTCCCAGTATTACCGGCACCTGTAATACTGGTATTTCCGGCGCTTGTAATACCAGCGATTTTTGCTGGTAAGATGGCGGCATGATCTCCAACTCTTAGCTGGAAGTCAATCTGCTACCTTTTCGGCAAACTCGTATTTGGTCGTTGTGGTAATGCTCCTGTGTATGTTAATATCGGCACGTTATTACCGCACCATCCACCTCGTAATGAGCCATAGGGCCTTATTACAGTTTCCCTGGTACGGTCAAAATGTCAGTAAAATTGGTCATAATTCTGGCACCTGATTTTTTACCGTACCAGAGAAACACAAGTTTGCCAGTGGGGGCCACAGGCCTGACCTGCCGGTAAATCAGGCCCCCACCAGCAAAGAAATGCTGCAATTACTGGCACCGTTATTACCAGTGTCGGTAATTGCAGCAATCCCCTCTCTGGAGTCCTATGAGACTCCATGCAATGAGGATTTCCCGCCATTGCCGGTACATGGAATATACCGATAATACCGGGATTTCAGGTGCTGGTAAAAGTAGGGGCAGTTTGCCGGTATCCCACTGGAATTATAGGCAGGATACCTGCAAACTTGAAATGAGCCCCATAATGTCAAATGGAGACAAGGTGCTTTTAAGGAACGTAGCCCTAATACCTGGGCAGTGGAGACCACCTGGGATCAGGGAAACCATGCGCTCCAAAAACTCAAAAGAACAGTGTGCTCGCTTTCACTGTAGCTGGAGACTCTGTAGCTACTGCCCTTTTGAGGGGGGTCGCGGGCGGTAGTGGACCATCATGAGAAGGTTGGTGAATTGAATAAAGGAGGAAGCTGAGCATCTGGAAATGGCTTGCGAGGTTGACAGGAGTGGTGAAGTTGAAAAGGAGGAGGGCAGACACCAGGATGAAGTCGGTAAAGGTGAGAAAAGGGAGCTGGTTTATCATCAGAAATAAGACGCTGATAGAGGGCAGGAGGCTGGTCCAGCGCTTAAGGAGGAACACCAGTGGAAGGAGCTTGCTAGGGCCAAGACGAGGAAGGTGGAGAATATCAGACAGAGGAAGTGCTAGAAAAATTACCTAGCTTACGGATGTTCCGGCAGGCCTAGGCAGGGACGGAAACAAAAGCAGCTGCCTCTGCCGGAAAATTAGAAGATCTTAGTGGAATATTTAGCAATAGACATAATGCCTTCTGCACTATGTTGACAGTCCGGAGAGCAGTTATCCAAAGTTAGGGAGTACAAATATGGCGTCTTTTGGTTTGACACAGGACGAGGGTTTGAGCTTGACCGCGCATGCTGGAATGTCTGGCCCCGGCTGGAATGTCAAAGATGTCCCCCAAACATAGAATTGCCTAGCATTTCAGTGCTGGACTGCCCCAGGGCAGGACAAAGACTGATATGGAACTGATGTATACTTCAGGGTGATTTATACGCCCACCTTCACATTCTGCGACCTGTCATTATGCACTGATGAACTTGTAATTGTGTCGCATTTGGTAGGAGAGAAAGAGGTACCAGCCCCCACCTCTGCAACCGCTAAAATCTGATTGGGACTCTCCTTTATACAAATGCGCCAACTTGTGTCATAGGTTTAATCCAGAAATATAGTTCATTTTCACATATAATTCTGAGATGTTCTTAATAGGTTATTTGTAAGGTGCCCTTTATGGTAACACGTGTTTCGCCAAACTAAGGTACCCTTCTCAAACCAAGGCTAGTTATTGCATGAATATTTTAAACATAAATTGTAATCACATATTGTGAAACAAACATCAAAGAAAAAGAAAAACATGATGAAAAATACATACAGTTCATCGTCCGAAAATTATGAAATGTCATGGATTGGATATAAGACAGAGATGAGAAGGGATGGGTGAAGGCAAGGAAGTTTAGGGAAACATAAATAACATAGAAGATAAAAATGGATTCTGATTAGTTCCAATGTCTTGTGCCAGACAGAGCAGTTTATGTATTTATATCTAGACATGCTTATTCTGAAGCTCGAAGTGACTGATATATCATATTTGTCCACTTCCCTTTTTGGTTAAGCCCCTTTTTTTGTTTTGTGCTTTGAAACTGAATGATTCAAACAATCGATTTCAACATTAGCAAAAATAAGTGTTCTCAAACTGTAAACCAACACCATTTGCCCATTATCTGTTTGCTATGATGTTTGCGCATTTGGATTAAATTATAATGTTACCTGTTTACTTGGTACACCTGTAATTATTTTCTGCTGTCTGTACTTGAAGTAATAACCGGGTTAGATCCCTGAAGAGAGAGATAACTCTAATTAACCGTTGTTGTTAATAGGCTGGGCCGTGAAACTGTTTGCAACTAAAATTTACAATGTGTTTATTTGAACACAATAACTCAAATGCGTGAATCGTTCTTAGTAACCATTATTTATTGTATTTTTGCGCATGTAGTCAATTTATTTTTGATTCAAAATAGCGTACGGCAGTGCATGCTGCCACATTCTGGTGTTATATGGACTGCTACCTCATTAGCAATCGCGATACACGCTGACAAAAATATGTAAAGCGTTCTTGGTAACCATTCTCAATTAAATCTAGGCACACGTAGTCAAACCTATTTCTGATTCGAAATAGCGTTCGGCTTTAAATAAGTGCATACTGCCACATTCTAATGCTAAGTACACTGCTTTCTTTCAACATTTTAGCGATCACGCGCACGCGTTTCACTTTCTAATGCTGCTGCATTGTTTTAAATATTTCTCATTAACGATAACGTGGCGTTTTGCAAATGTGCGCAAAGAATTAATCTCCCATTGGAGTAGTTTACCGTCCGTGCTGGGCTATTGCACCTCGTCTATCAAACCGCGTTTGTGCGGGGTCGCTAATTTCAAAAGAACATAAGAGTTGTGTTGTCGCCGGGTACCATGGCAACATTGTAGTCCTTCCTTAGTTTTGATGCACCTGTTGGCCATCTTTTGGGACACCTAACATTCAAACAAACGAGGGACATTATTGCAATCCTGTATTAGTGTTATTATGATTGAATAAGCAGTATGATTTACCGCATTACCTCCACGTCCACTCTTCCTCGTCCCAGTACTTACTTCATGAGGCCCCTGCCTCCGACACAGGACCTTCTTCTATTTCTTTAAATTCCTATAACTCCTCCCCCACATCCACGTCACTCAGTTTAATTTTTCCTGCCTCCGGCAGGTTGGACTTTTTCTTCCCGGTGCGGGGCACTGGGGAGCACCGATTGCTGGCCCCCTGGGGGGGGCTGTGTGGCGGGGCCCTCGGCTCCCTCAGGTGCGGCGCTGCTCCTGGGCCACCTGCGGGGCTTGGGGTCACAGTTGAGCGGGATTGCCTCGCTCGATTCTTTGCTGGGCTCCGGGCCGCAGCGTGGGCATTGTGTCCCGGGTCCTGCATGGCCTGGGGGAAGGTAAGGAGAGGGGAGGACTGGGCTTGATGTTTTTCCCCTCTCCTCCTGTTTTGGCCATCTTGATTCGACAGGCCTTTTCCTCGTGCTCTGTGTACACATCTTTATTGGAAATGATGGCAAGCACTTGGCAGTATGGGCTAGCCTTCCCTTTTGTTGTGTGGCCTCTCTGCTTCTTGTCGTGGGGTGACAGTGGCAGAGAGTCTTTGAAAGTGCGGGGGCTCTGTTCTGTCGCAGGCATGTCACATACCACCCGCTCCTCAGACACACACAGCACAGGATGCACCGGATGTTAGCTGCATTCTCTGGGGGAAGGTAAAGAGAGGGGAGGACTGTGCTTGATATTTTTCCCCTCTCCTGCTGGTATGGCCATCTTGACTCCTTCAACATGCCGTTTCCTCGTGCTTTGTGTACACATCTTTGTTGGAAATGATGGCAAGCACTTGGCAGTAAGGGCTAGTCTTCCCTTTTGTTGTGTGGCCTCTCTGCTTCTTGTCGTGGGGTGACAGTGGCAGAGAGTCTTTGAAAGTGCGGGGGCTCTGTTCTGTCGCAGGCATGTCACATACCACCCGCTCCTCAGACACACACAGCACAGGATGCACCGGATGTTAGCTGCATTCTCTGGGGGAAGGTAAGGAGAGGGGAGGACTGTGCTTGATATTTTTCCCCTCTCCTGCTGGTATGCCCATCTTGACTCCTTCAACATGCCGTTTCCTCGTGCTCTGTATACACATCTTTATTGGAAATAATGGCAAGCACTTGGCAGTATGGCCTAGCCTTCCCTTTTTGTTGTGAGGCCTCTCTGCTTCTTGTCGTGGGGTGACAGTGGCAGAGAGTCTTTGAAAGTGCTGGGGCTCTGTTCTGTCACAGGCATGTCACATACTACCCGCTCCTCAGACACACGCAGCCCAGGATGCACCGGATGTTGGCTGCATTCTTTGCGTGCAGCCTGTGAAAACGGCGCATATTTGGACGCGTCTGCAAGCGGCCTGAAGGGTACCGGCCTGGCATAGTCTACACTTTGGGTTCGAGTCTCTGCGGTGCTGACTCGGCATTTCATCCTTCCTAGACCGACGCATTGGAACAATTTAGAGCTTGGGGCAGCTACTGGATACAGGGCTCAAGCCACCACTCAGTAATGTGGCGAGTTAGTGGTGTGTTTGCGTCTGTGCTAGCTATGGACGGAGACTCCTTGTCCTCTTCCTATGAACTGCACGAGGGAAGGTCAAAGGAGATGATTTTCTTTTCCCTTGTCCGGCATGGAATTATAGAAAATGCATCATGGAAGTAATGGCCATTCAGAGGGTTCCCAGTGTCTCTTCTTTTAGGGCCTAGGTCCTCCGGTGCTGACGTGTTGCTTTCACGCCTCCTCTCAGACTTGTGGGAAGTGATATGGCACATGTCTGTGCTTAGAGGGGTTCTCAGAGCCCCTGGTGCCTGTGGAGGGGGATGTCACTTCAGTGGGTTTTTCCAGTGTAGGAATACCCCAGGTGGGGGGTTGCCTTTGATGTCTGCTATCCGGGATGGATTGCTTTGCCCTGCTTTGTGACAGTATTCTGCCCTTTTGACGCCAGCCTGGTGGCTCCTCTGTCGGCTGGGGGGGCCCTGGTCTGCTGGACTTCTGGGCTGTCCTGTGTCTTCCTTTTGATAAGTCGGATCTTTTTGTGGGCTGACAAGCATGCTGTTATATTGTGGCGCAGGCATGCTTCAACGTCCTGTGATTTTCCTCTGGTGCAAGTGTGATGACTGGCGGTTTTCCCTGGCTCCTCGTCTCTATCTTCTCTGAGGTGTATGGGACCGGTGGGGTTCGGCTTCCTGGGTAATGGGCTCCTTCCGGAGGGGGGTATCAGTTGCAGTTCCTGTCTCCTCCTGTCCAGGTTTGCATGGTTAGGACTTTGGTACCCAGCTCACGGTCCAAGTAGTTGGCCATGGGATCCGTTCTCTAGGAAGGATTGTTGTGGGTTACCGCCTTGCCCGTTCCTCTCCCTGTTCAGGGTCAAGTTTTCTACTTGTGGGGGTTCCTGGTCCCTATGCCTTCTAGGATGTGTCACCTGCTTATGGGTCTCAAGACCCAGCACTGCTTGTCCGGACGTCTGGGGAGAGTGTACTCTGGATGTTGTGCAGGGGGGGCGCATGCTGGCTGGTCTGGGCTGGGTTCTCAGAAGGCAGTGTGTCTCGGCTCGCCTGTTGCTGAAATTACGGGGCACGTGGCGTCTTGCATTTTTTTCGGTTCCTTGAGCCCGTCTTCGGTTATGTCCCCTGGTGTCTTATACTCTCTCCCACTGGTTTCCGACGTCTCGGCTTTCGTAGTTGTGTTTTCGGTGTCCCCAGCGCTGCGAGTCTCCCCGCTGTGGTGGCGGGGGGTTTCAGGTCTACAGGCTGAGGTGTGCATGGTCCATCCTCCTGTGGCCTCTCTTACTACCGACGCCAGCAGAAAGGGTCTACATTGGGGGTCCTCTCAGCTCAAGGGTTGTGAGATCTGGGGAGAGCCGGCGATCATCCAATTGGCAAGAGTTGTGCCATTGTCCAAGCTCTGGTGTACTACAAGGAGTTGCTAGACGGTCGGCGGTTTTGATCCGATCGGACAATACGACGGCCTTGGCTTATGTCAACTGCAAAAGGGGTTCCGGCTGTTCCTTGAATGCTCTGGCAGCGCTGATAGGCACCTGGGAGAAATCTCATCTGGTGTCTCTGGTGGCCTCACGTATCAGAAGGGTGGGCAATGTTCAAGCGGATCTTCTCAGATGCCGGTTTTCACTCCTCGGCGGAACTGGTCCTGTTGGCCCAGGTCTTTGCAGTGACCTGTATCAGATTAGGGTCCCCGGTTCTAGACCTGTTTGCATCCCCGGCCTCAGCAGAAGTTCGCCTCTTCTGCTCTCGGTTTCAGGCCGCGGGGATTGGGGAATGGATGCCTCTCTGTACAGTGGCCTTGGGGTCTTCCTTTATGCCTTTCCGCCTATTCCCCTTCTGCACCGGGTAGTTTGGCGCATCAGAGTGTCCAGGGTGACTGTGTTGTTGTTAGCTCAGTTCTGGTCCCGCCGGAGTTGGCTCCCCTCTCTGTTGGAGCTTCGGTCCTAGGAACCTTGGCTGATTCCGAGGTGGCCGTGTCCCCTTCAAGGGGATCTGCGGTTGGAATTCCACTGGATGCAATGGGCAGTGTGGCTATTGCTCAGTCTAGGTTTACATCTCAGGGGTTCTCAGATCCTGTAGTTGAGTACATAATGGATGCTCTTAGACCCTCCACTCTGAAGGTGTTCTGATAAAGGGCTTCCCCCTTGGGATCTCCCTCTTGTATTACGGTTCCTTCAAGGGCCTCCTTTTGATCCCTTTTCCGAGATTGATATCAAACATCTTACACTAAAATCTGCTTTTCTTATTGCCTTCGCTTCTGCCCGTAGGCTTGGGGAGATTGTGGCTCTCTTATGTCACCCTCCTTTCCTGAGGGTGCTGCCAGACTCGGTGCTGCTGAGGTGTGGTCCGAAGTTCCTCCCTTAAGTTGTATCTCGGTTTTCATACCTCTCAGGATCTGGTTCTCCCTGACTTCTTTTATGATCCGAGAATGCATGAGGAGGTGGCTTGGCTTAACATTATGGCCGGCGGGACGTGTTGGAGTATTTGGCTAGGTTTGCTTTTTCCCACCAATCTGATAGTCTTCTGATTGCTTGTCGTCCGGTTGGGGCTGGGCAAATTGCATCTGTGGTTTCCATTTTCCGATGGTTCCGGGTTGTGATCCCAGTGCCTATATGGCTTTTGGCCTGCCTGTGCTTGTGCACGATCAGGGGCGGTCCGCCAGGGGTTTGGCGGCTTCCTGGGCCGATGCAAGGAGGGTTTTTCTCTGCAAGAGATTTGTATGGCTGCCGCCTTGGCTGGTCTAGGGATTTCCATCAACCGCTATGGGTTGGTTTCTCCCACTCGGGGGGTTGGTTCCTTCGTGGTTGGAGTTTTATCTGTGGGGATGTGAATTAAGAGTTATTGTGGGTGTGTTTGCTGCACTGTTTTTAGCTCTGTTTCTCATTGGGACCTTTTCCCCGTTGCTGCTTTGGTATACCTCATGAAGTAAGTACTGGGACGAGGAAGAGTGGACGTGGAGGTAATGCTCTGATTCCTTACCGGTAATCTTCATTACTCCTAGTCCTACTCTTCCTCGTCACAGTACTGACGACCCTCCTCACCCTCCCTGCGGGGAAGGTCCCATGCTCTGGCTTGGTAATATGAAACTGAGTGACGTGGATGTGGGGGAGGAGTTATAGGAATTTAAAGAAATAGAAGAAGGTCCTGTGTCGGAGGCAGGGGCCTCATGAAGTAAGTACTGTGACGAGGAAGAGTAGGACTAGGAGTAATGAAGATTACCGGTAAGTAATCAGACCATTATTTGAAACACTTGTAATGATTATCCCAATTTCGCGATTAATTAATAACAAATCGGGAGCAAACAATACCAAACAATTTTTATATATTTTGCACGGCTGTTTGATGCTAAATAAATCAACTGTATAACCTCCTTTTTGCATACGTCCGAATTAGTGCCTCGTTACTGAGATATATCTATACTCGAACTGTGATTAATGTAACTTAGGTACTAGCGAACAGTTTTATGTTTCAAAATTGCTGTATAGCATGGCTAAACACTATCTGTTGTGTCCAATACCAATTATTTCTATATATATTGCACTTGTCCTATATTTGTTTCTAATTCTCGACATATGTGCTGACTCTGGTTCCATCAGCAACTGCTATGCATAAGTTGTTAAAGAAAAGACTTACAGTAGTATGTGATCTGTGGTTACCTGTCAATTACATGTTATTTCACAATTGTTGTAACTGCATACACTCATAAGAAACAGTACATTTCACTGTCGATATTCAAACCAAATTTAAGAGCTTGAAAATGAGAGATGAGTCTTGCTTCTGATTGCCGCAATGCAATTTCTAAGTTTCCACCTCTCCTGCCAAGACTTTCATGTTTCAAATCAATGAATCTGATGTCTTTTTTATCTCCCATTTGATGCTCCTGTTGCCAATGTATGGCTAGTGGCAATGTCTGATTTTGTCTGCAAATACCGGACAGATGTTCTCGGATACGTGTCCGTAGTTGGTGAATCGTGCTTCCTATGTATATTCTTTGACAAATACAGATAATCGCATATACTACATGTTTAGTCCAGCAATTGATGTTCTGTCTGATGTTTATGTAATTTCCATGATTTTCTCCAAACATTGTTGATTTTTCACAGGTGTATTGACACATGGAACAGGTACCACATTTCCTAAATCCATGGTTATCCGTTGTGAGCCAATTTTTTGCTGCTTATCACTTGTGATGGGAAGAAGTGAAGGACTCAAATGGTTCCTTAATGTTTTTGCTCGTGTGAAAACAATGTGTGGTCTTTTTTGCGTGAAAGCTGTCAAATGTGGATCTAGTTGTAATAAATGCCAGTTTCAGTTCAATATTTGCCTGATCTTAGCGTGGTCATGAGAGTATGATGTAAGGAATCTAACGTTTTCAGATTGTCGTTCTTTGGTTGGTTTTGGGACCAAGGTTTCTAATTGATCCATGGATGATGTCTTGTCTGCAGCCTTCCGAATATGTTTGGATTTATAGCCTCTTTGCTTAAAACGTAATGTAAGTAAATCACACTCCTTTTCATACTGGGATTGTTCTTTACAATTGCGTCTTGCTCGTATGAATTCTCCGGCCGGAATGTTATCTTTGACTCTTTGTAAATGACAGGTAGTCGCAAACAATGTGGAATTTACCTCTGTGGGTTTTCGAAAAGTCTTGGTATACAATTTGTTATTCTTTACATAAAAGGTAAGATCCAAAAAGTTGATGGATGATGTATTTGCTTCTGATGTGAACTGGATTCCATATTGGTCATTGTTCAAGCAGCCTGTAAATTGTTCTAATTGGTTCATTTCACGTCTCCAGATCAGAAGAATATCATCACTTTAGTGGGCCCACATGATAACGTGCTCGCTATATTGAATATCGTATCGGTGTAGACTATGTCATCTTCTAACATCCCCATAAATAAATGTGTGAGTGCCGGGGCATATTTTGTGCCCATTGCTACTCCTTGGCATTGATGATAGTAATTGCCATCGAACATGAACACATTGAATTCCAGTGTTGCTTTCAACATTTCTTTGAGCGTGTGTATTTGTTGAAAATGTGAAGCGCTGGTATCTTTGTACACATAATCAATTGTTTGGATAGCTAGTTGGTGTTGGATTGATGTATATAAAGCTTGTACATCAAGAGATGCAAGGATATATTGGGGTTCCCATTGGATATCATTGAGAATCTGTATCGCGTGGGTGGTATCTTTAAGATACGCTTTTAGTTTGGGTACCTCCGGTTTTAGAAGGTTGTCAATGTACTCTGCTATATTTTCTGTGGCTGCTCCATTACCGCTAACAATTGGTCTTCCCTCAGGTATATTTTGATACGCTTTGTGTACCTTAGGCAAAAAATATATCGTTGGCATTCGAGGATGTTGGATAAACAAGTATTTTTTCTCTCCTTCTGTTATGATACGTTGTAGATGCCAAGAATTAATCATTTGTTGGAGCTCATGAAAAATATTTGTTTGAGGATTCGATGGGAGCTTCTCGTAGCATTCTGGAGTAGATAAATGTTGGTATGCCATGGTTAGATAGTCCTGTCGATTCATGATTGTGATGTTGCCCCCTGTGTCAGCCTCTTTTATTACTATATTTTTGTCTTTCTTCAGATTTTCCAATGCAATTCTTTCGGCTCGATTGTGGTTACACAAGATCTTTTTGCTGTCTTTATTTTTTTTGAGATAATTGCTCTATGTCATTGAGAACTGCCTTGTTAAATACATCGATAACATTCTCCGGTGCCATCTATGGTATGAATTTTGATCTAGTCTTGAGCTCAACATCTGTCATTGATCCGATTACCACTTCCAATTCCTGTAACGTATGAGTGATTTCATATCTCTGGCTCTTCAAGAGCCCTCAAAAGGTGTACGTTTTCAATGTCCTGTATACTTAAATGACTTTCTTGCACTCGTGAAGGACCTTTAACATGCTTCTTAACCTGTGTGGCAAAAAACTTCTTGAGTTTCAATTTTCGTATATATTTAAGTAGATCAATCTGTAAATTGATCGAATTAAACCTGCAGGTAAGTGCAAATGATAGTCCTTTATTGAGTACTGCATATTAAGAACCAAATTATTTATTTGCAATTCCTTGCATCTCTTGTGTTTGCCCGTGTTAGTCTTCTGAATTCGTCTTGTGCGGCAGGATTTCGTAATTCTCCCCTGCCCCCTCCTTCCTCTTCTCCTAATATAGGTGGACCACTCTGGGGATTGGTGGGAAGACAAAAACAGACTTGCTTGCTGGGAATATCTCGATTGCCTTTCCTATATCTGCGGATTTGGTTGATGACTCCTAATTTTTCTGAAATTGCGGTTGTTCCTTCCACATTCTTTGAAGCTGGAGAAACATCTTCAGCATCCGATGATCCAGACGAGTTATTGGGTGTGCTAGTCTTAGATGTAGGTTTTGTATATTTGTTGTACTTTTCCTGAAAAGTATACACACAGTCTTCACGATAATCTCTCTCTCAAAAAAATCCTGGTACTCTTTTAAAATTGAATGTCATTTTAAATAGTTCTTTTCTTTAGTAACTTCTAAAGATTTCATTTTAACAATTTCTTTCTTGATTTCTTCTATTAAGGTTGTAACTTTTTTGTGTTCTTTAGTGGCATGCTCAATAAGGAGCTCTAGCATATTTTTTGAACTTCTGGTTAGGTTTTCTTCCCACTGCTCAGCAAGGTCCTTATCATCATCATTAGTGAAATTAGGAAAAATCAATATTCTCAGACCTTTGGATATTTGTTGATTAGTGAGATAATTCTTGAGTGATATGATTTACCAGTACTTATCCATCTCCTTCTTGGATGCTCTTTCTAACTTAATAAATTTGTATCTGAGATCCTTGTATGAACTGAACTGTATGTATTTTTCATCATGTTTTTCTTTTTCTTTGATGTTTGTTTCACAATATGTGATTACAATTTATGTTTAAAATATTCATGCAATAACTAGCCCTGGTTTGAGAAGGGCACCTTAGTTTGCCGAAACACGTGTTACCATAAAGGGCACCTTACAAATAACCTATTAAGAACATCTCAGAATTATATGTGAAAATAAACTATATTTCTGGATAAAACCTATGACACAAGTTGGCATATTTGTATAAAGGAGAGTTCCAATCAGATTTCAAAGACTGATATGGGATGGATATTTCTCCTCTGTGAAAGAGAGTGAGCTAAAGAATCTGGGTAAGGCTCTCGTAACCAGGACTAATGTCTGGCAGACAGACGCCCAGCACCCCCTTGTTAATTTGCATACTTTATGTAGCTTTGGGTCTCACCCTAAGTTACTAGGGGAATCCAGACGTGGACCCCTTCCTCACTATTCTTAGAGCGGCACAGCTCCACCCTACTGATGAGGTCCAACCAGACCGAAACACATGTCTGAGGTTGCTGTTGGTACTCTTGTTCAGAGGAGAATTTCCTAGCATTTCGGTGCTGGACTGCCCCAGGGCAGGACAAAGACTGATATGTTTCGGATATTTCTCCTCTGTGAAAGATAATGAGCTAAGGAATCTGGGTGAGGCTCTCGTAACCAGGACTAATGTCTGGCAGAGAGACTCCCGGCACCCCCCTTGTTAATTTGCATACTTTAAGTAGCTTTGGGTCTCACCCTACGTTACTAGGGGAATCCAGACGTGGACCCCTTGCTCACTATTCTTAGAGAGGCACAGCTCCACCCTACTGATGAGGTCCAACCAGACCAAAACACCTGTCTGATGTTGCTGTTGGTACTCTTGTTCAGAGGAGAATTGCCTAGCATTTCGGTACTGGACTGCCCCATGCCAGGACAAAGACTGATATGTTTTGGATATTTCTCCTCTGTGAAGATAGTGAGCTAAAGAATATGGGTAAGGCTCTCATAACCAGGACTAATACCTGGCAGAGAGACTCCCAGGAACCCCCTTGTTAATTTGGAGTAGAGATAGGTACACATAGTTTGTACAACCGAGGTGGTTAGAGCGGCAAAGAGCTGAGGAGAAAATTGATCAAGGAGCTGAATGCTGATGCTGACAGCTTGAACTTAAGTAATGGCTGCCTGAGTAGAGCTGACAGCTAATGTCAGAGGAGGGATAGGAGGGACCAACTTATCAAGCTGGAGTTGAGGGCTCAGATTCTTAATGGGAGTACCTACCCCCTCTTGCATACCTCCTGTCATGATCCCTGCCCCCAATCCTCATAGGCAAGGAACTGGAGCCAGGCCACGATTCTCCATTATGGCCTTTAAGGCCTTACCATCTCATCAAAGACTCTCCTGTAGTCAGTCCTGGCACCTTTGGCGCAAGGCTCATACACAATGTGAGGATGACATGGAACCTGGACTTGGTAATGAACTTTTATGCAATATGGATGCGCCCGCATAGCTCAGTTCTAAGAACCGTGCTATGCGGTCTAGTGTTTTGGGTGTGGTCAGTCCTGGGGATACCAGGGGCTATATAAGCCATGCCCGGACAGAGGAACACGCTTTGCGTTAATCTGCGATTAGCAGCGTGACGCTCACCGTGCTCAGCTCGGTCTCCTTACTTCCTCGCCTGCTTTCCTGGAGCCGCGTACCTGAAAGAACAAGAACATCTTTAGCATGACACTTACCTGCGAGTAACGTTTTGTTCGCAATCCATCTTCCACCCGTTCCAGTGAACACAGCATCTCGGCGCCACCTTCATCTCTGGAATGCCTCAACCTTGGAAGAAGAGAGAGTGAAATCAGCATTAGTAAGCATCTCCGCAGTATAATTCAGAAAGCAGCAAGAACAATCAGACGCTTACCTGGATTCGAGCCGTTCTTGGTCAGCATCCGCTCCGGAACCTCACAACGACCTACAAAAGAGAGGAAACACAGATTAGCACATGAAAATACAAGAAGGTGCCGTGTACTGCGCATCACTCACCGCTTAGTGCTCTCTCTGTCAGCGTTCCTTCTGGGACTCTACAGCGACTTGCAAGAAAAAAGGGAGGACGCAGGTCAGCACAGGAAAAGACGTATAGCGCCGCGAATTGCGCATCACTCATCACCTTGTTCCTAATCCCAAGCAGCACAACAACAGCAGTAATTCCTTCCTGCACCTAGAGGAAGAAGAAGAAAAGACATTATCAAGGGACAAGAGAAAGAGAGAAGGACAGATTACTAAGACTGCAAAAAACAGCAAAACTTACCTTAACAAACTGGAGTCACAGCAGGTCTGGACTCGAACAGGGCTCGCACCAGTAAAGCAAAATAGGTTGCGACATGCCCACACCAACAACGCACCCCTGCACCAAGAAGCAGGATGGAGAGCACATCATTCAAAAAAGCAAGGTGAGAAAAAGGTTGAAGGGGAAGGTTTGGTCCTCAAGGGAGGTGGGAGCCAAAACAACAAGAAACAGTAAGGTTAAATCCGATATTTCTGTATTGCAGGCCCAATCATCGGCCGGACAGATTCCAAGGGAGGGGTTCGAGAGCGCAGGTGGTCCAACCAGGGCTGAGTGGCCTCCCCGTGGATATCATAATAATAATAATGATTTGGCGTTTATATAGCGCTATGAACCCTCAGGTATCTGAGCGCTGCTTGTTATTACCCACGGTGTGTGGTGCTCATTTATCGACCTCAGAAGGATGAAAGGCTGAGTTTGGCCCCGTCGGGATTCGAACCTGTGTTAGCAGGCTATTAACAGATGTCAAAGCGAGCGCTCTACTCGCTGGGCCACTTTATCAGGTGAGTGTTACGTCTCCAAGCTTCCCTGGTCCAGACCCTGACCACAGGGGGCTGCCAAGTCCAACGCCCAAGCGGTTCAATCTCTAGATTCTCCATACTGAGGTCCACATGGAAGGGGACTGCCTCGGGAATGCTGCTTAGCAGAATCCCAGACAATGGAATCTCAGCAAACAGCAGGCTTCTAAGAACGAGGACAAAGGGACGAAGAGGAAAAAGGGGACACAACTCTGTCAAGCCAGAGGGCCTAAACCCACTTGCAGGGAGGGGAAACCTTGTACCATAGGGACTCTGAGAGACAGTGTAAACTTTCGGTTACTCTACATTGTAGTTAGAGGACACTGGAGTATCCTGACCCATTTGAGTTAACCTTTATGACTTCCCACTCTATTATGTTGGCCTTGCACTGTAACCATTCCCAAATAAGCCATGGTAACCTTAAATTGTCAAGTGTGTCTGGTTTGTTTATCCTACCAGCTACTTGACAGGGGCCAACAATATAATGCTTTGTACCTCAAGGTTCTAAGGCACATTACAGATAACTTGACCTTCACTCTTGTTGCCTATGATGTCACTCTCAACCTCTGTGTGGAAAACATCCTTATCCTTGGCCTCAAGACCAGGACCGTTATCTCTGCAGCCCTAACATCTCTCCACCGGCTCCCGGTTGCTGCAAGAATCCAATTCTAGACCCTCTGCATCATCCATAAGGCTGTCTGGGACCTTAGACTGCGCTATCTGCAGCTCCCTCTTACTAAATACTCTCCTTCAAGATCCCTTCGATCTGCTTGCTCCAACTCTCTGCTGATCATACGCTTCTCCAAGCAGAGAGCTGGGGAAGATCTCTCTCCTCAGCTGGCTCCCTCCTCTGGAACAGTCTCCCTTTCTCTCTCCATCTTGAATCAGATCTCCTCAAGTTCTGCAAACATCTCACGACTTTTCTCCTCCTCCTTCCCTCTCCCCCTCCTGTGCTAACCATCCCCACAGTCGCTGCGACGGGCGGGCTGGTCCCTCAAGAGTCCACTTGGGTCCTGGCCACCTGCCCAATCGCCACCAGCATCCGCACCCCCCTGCACTGGCCTTTGGGCCCACACATGACTGTTATTTAGTGTTTGTCTCAGGCCTGCACTTACCTTGTAGGTGGTTGACCTTAATCTTCCCTTGGGACGTCTCCACCCTTGCACTTATCTGTTGCCTCTGCAAGTGGCACCATTGGCACTTCCCCCCCGGGGGAGCCTCCAACACTTACCCTTCGCCCCCCAGCCCCTTCTCTTTCTCTGCATGTGCACATTCCAAATGTGACAAGGCCTAGTAGCACTGCTGTTGTTTTATGATTTATTCGTTGTCATTATTATAGAGTATTTGTTCCCATGCTCCCTTTCCCTTTTGCCTTGTGGCGCTTTGAAACACTTGTTTTATAAGTGCCTGATGAATGCCCGATGAAATATAATAAATAAAATAAATCCCTGTTGATAGCTATGCGCTATAATTCTTTTTTTAACAAATGTGTTTTTTACATTTTGTGATTTCTCATACAATGACAGTGATGAACTCATGAAAACCATAAAACAAAGAAAAAATGCAATCAGTGGTGCAAAAACAATAGCTTCCAAGCACATATGGGTCGCACATTCTGTACCTTTTCAAATTGTCCCTTAAGCTCAATGACAGTCAGCTTTGATCCCCCCATTTGTCCCGAATTTTTGAGTTCACTAAGGTCATAAATCAAAGAACACAACCAATCAATGGTGTAGGAACAATAGCTTTTCAACACACGTGGGTAGTACATTCGATGTATATCTTTGTTGGCCCTCCCACTCGTCATGTAATTAGTTTTGGTTTCTCCATTTGTACCAAATTTTGGCAAACTTATATGGGCACCCCCGGACCGATACAACTGTTCTTCCATTGACATGCAGTAGTCCATATCGTGTACCTACCTTAAATGTTTTGGTGGGTCCCTAGTTCCCCATTTCATTGCAATGTTTTTATTAGTGATGATCATAGCATTGGATATAAAAAGCTTTTGGTGTCTGGTGTAGTCAGTCGCCCTCCCATAACCCCAGTAATGCGAATTTAGTATCATCTCGACAGGAAGTGAAAGTGACCCTGATGTCCGCCGTTGGATCACGAGCCAAAATCTTCTAATTCTCAGGCATTGCGATAGCATTTGGTCATGAGTACCTGGTGTGTTACAACAGCGTAACCAGTGTGTATTATACCCCATCGCGACTGTCAAAATGGGGTCACACCCTGTCCTTGGGTGTTGCCCCATTTGGACAGTCGCGCTAGGGTTTAATACACCCAGTGAAGGACTTAAAGCTGGACCAGATAGCACTGGGCCGATATTACAGTTTCCTGGGGGGACATTAGCGCCTCCTGGAAATTCTTTTGATCAATGGGTCCGACATCCCCTTCCCGCCTTAATTTAAGTTTTGAGAGGTCATGTGAGGCAAAATTTTGGACCACCTGGTCCAAGGTTTCAGGTTGGCCTCTAGCAGGGTTTGATCCGGACAGTCGTACTCCCAGCGGAACTGTTAATGCATAGCATGTCTAAATCATATGTATCAGTACCTATCTGACGGTAATAGGCAAAAAAGTACCTGCATGCCTAAGAATGATCTGAGTCCCCCTCAGCTGGCACGTCGCCCACAAGATGGATGCACATCTTGGGCAGCTTTTGTTTATTCCATAAAGGGCAGCAAGTGGTGCCACCCCTTCCTGGCCCATCGCCTTTGCCGCTGCCTGGGTAAAAAGAACTATTTGCTGTGACGTGGTTGGAAATACCCAGATAACAAGTCCCCCATATACCGTGGTGAGGGGATCATCTTTCCTCTGCCAATGTCTATCAAGTCTGATATGCAGGTATGTGGGTTTGCCTTGGAACCACTTATTGGCTACAGTCAGCGGTGCCGCAGAGTAGTATTTTTGGATTGGGTGTGTTTGACCAAATTTGTTTTGATCTCAGCAAACTGACTTCAATTTATCTGCTCGGGCCCAATCTAAACGCACATGCATTTAAAAAAAATGTTTTGGCCCCCGCCTCCAAAATTGCAAAATATCAAACATGGGGAGCAGGGGACACACCTGCAACCCCCGCTCTCCAGGGCTGGTCTTTTACAATTTATGCAACCAAATTGCCCCGAAGGCCAAATCACCCATGCAAAATTCAATCAAATTGGTCATTCGATCAATTGTTTTAGGTCAAATAGGCTAATACCAATGCCAACCTCCCAGACTGACTGGCACAAGGTTTGAAGGGCTAGTCTGGGTTGCGACCCACCCAACTGTAGTATTCCTAGACTCTGCTGAATCTTGCAGTAAGTCTTAACTGAAGTATTTTGGAGGACGTTTAAGTACCTGGGAAGAGTTGTCATCTTAAATAGGGCTGCGTGGCCCAGCAAAGAGGGAGGCAGAGCCGACCAGGAACGAGAATCAGCCAGGAACCTGTTGGTAACAGGCACCAGGTCATGTATCAGGAAGGAGTTGGGGTACCGGCAAACATGAATGCCGAGGTACTTCAAGGTATCCCTGGCTGGTTAAAATACACCACCAGCGGGCATCACGTCCGGGCCTCCTTGAACTGGCAGTAGCACCGATTTGTCCCAATAGACACAGAGTCTGCAGAAGAGCAAAACAATGCAGAGAATTTCCATTACTTTGGGGTTGGATTTACAGAGGTCTCCCATATACAGTAGGATGTCATCAGCATATAGGGACATGCAGTCCTCATGACCTTATGGCCAATCAAAACCTTTCAGTATGGTCACCAAGCAGTCACATGACCAGGGGTTCCATAGCTAAAATAAAATGCAGAAGAGAAAGTGGACATCCCTGATGAGTTGCAAGTTCTAGTGGGAAGTACCACAAAGTCACCCCATTGACTCAGACGCAGCCCCTGGTCGCTTATATAACAGCTTAACCCACTGTAGGAAGGTCGGGCTGAATCCCATGTCTGTCATTACCGCCCAAACAAACCCCCGGTAAAACGTGTCAAACGCCTTTTCAAAGTCGATGTTTACAATGGTGAGAGGCCCTCAAATAGCTTCTGCTTTGTCCAGCGCTACGGGAAGTGTGCAGATATTCAAGCGATTAGCAAAAAACACACTGATCCGTGTGGCCCAGTGAGGGAAGCATGGTTGTTAATCTCTGGGCCAGAAAATTGGTTAGTATTTCGGCTTCAATGTTGATGAGCGATATCAGCCTATAAGAGACACAGGCCCTCATTACGACCCTGGCGGAGTGGCTTTACGCCAGCGGTATTCGCGGCGGACCCGTCCGCCCTACTACGAGTTCCCGTAGCGCCATGGAGCGTTTTCCGCCTGGTTTTTCCGGGCGGAGAAATCCATGGCGCTACGGGACCTTGTTGTTAATTACGCCACCGTATTTTACGGTGGCGTAATTAACGCCTTCCCCACTCCCATTATGCCCTATGGGGCGAAAATGGGAATGGGGAAGGGTAAAATGGGGAATGGGGATTTACCGCCCCGCCAAGGTCGGAATGGGGCGGTAAATCCGCCAACCCCCATGGCGGTATCGGCAGCTTTCCGCCGTGCTCCATGGTGCATATTGCACCACGATTTCCGCCAGGGTCGTAATGAGGGCCACAGTGATTTGGCAGCCTATCATTTTGGGGAATTACAATGATGTTCACCTGACACAGGTATGAGGGCAGCCCCCCGTGCTTCTTGCTGGCCATCATTATGGAAAGCAGCTGTTTAGAAACCATGTAGTCTTTTCCAGAACTCTGCAGGGAAGCCATTGAGCCCGGGGGATTTGCCCGGCTGGAGCAAATGAATAGCCAGTTTAATCTCTTCCTCTGTCATTTCTGAGTCTAAGTCTTCCATTGCTGGACAGTGGGCATAAGGAGAGCTATCTCTACTAGGAGGTCCGTGTATCTGGATTCAGTCCATTCTTCCGGCTTCCCGTAAAAGCGGGAATAGAATTCTGCAAGAGCCTCACGTACTTTAGTGTCGCTGGAAGCTGTCCTATGTCTCTCAGTTATGATCTCTCAAACATCTCCCGGAGCGGCGTCCAGTTGCTCCAGCCAGGCAAGCCTCCTCCTCGCCTTGTCAACCGTTTCATACAGACTGGCTCGAGTGTCCAGGTAGGACTGATGAGCTGTGTCCGGTGCGCAATTACGGTATGTGGAATGGGTTTGTAGCAAGGCCCGTTGTGTCTTCTGGGAGCGATCTCAGAGAAACGCCTGTTATATGTGTTCGCCCTCCATTATTTTTGACAGCCTACTTGGTTCCCTAACCGTAAGCAGAGGTATGGATTCCTCTCGGATCACAGCCTTGTATCCCTCCCAGAGCACCCTAGGGTCCTCCACAGTCAGGGTGTTTCATTCAAGGTATCCTTCAGTTTTGTCGAAACATCTGAGAATCCATGGTAGTATGGGTTGAGTCACCGTGCCGCTGAGTGGGTGGGAGTTCGATCGTCCAATTGAAAGCAGACTGGGGGAAATGATCTAAGATGCCTTGCTGGAGAAATCAGGCCCCCAAGACCCTACAGAGCTTTGTGCTAGGCACTAGGAAATAGTCTGTATGGTATAGGGAGAGATGCACACTAGAGTGGAATGAGTAGCACTGTCTACAAGGATGAAGAGATTGCTACATGCCTACCATCTCTGTAGCATGGGCGAAGTTGTGCAATTTGGTGTGGGTATATGGCTAACGTTGGGTGCATCATGCTGTTAATGTCAGCCCCTACCACCCATAACTCTGCTGAGCATCCATTAACAGTCCTTGCAATTCATGGAGGATGTCAATGCCAGGTGACGGGGTAGGAGGTCATAACCATTTAGAAGACCTATCGTTTCCCCCTTGAACAGACCGGTCACCAGCAGGTACCCTCGTCTGTTGTTCCATGTTACAGATGCGACATCAAAGGGTGTGCTTTTACGAATCAGAATCCTGACTCCTCTGGAGCATCTAGTGAACTCACCATGCAATAATTCTCATAGATAGTTTTCCTAAAAAACACAAACACACTCTTCCCCTGGTAGGTGAGTCTCTTAGAGCAGCACTAAGGATGGTTTGTGTCTGTTAAGTAGCTGCAACACTGTGACCCTCTTCATTTTATCACGCAACTCGTTGGCTTTCCAGGACATGCACAGGAGTACATTATTATCTGTGCCAGGCATTGAAGCATAGTAAGGAGGGTGTATGCAGAACTGCCCACCCTTCTCACAAAAGGTATGTTTTATGCATGCTATTGAAAACCCCAAAATTCTGATGTCGTGAAAAACCAAATCATCCAACCCCACAACATACTCCCACCCCATACATGCATTAAATTCAGTGTATCTATCACCCGAACAAGAACAGTTAACTTTGTAGTGCAATAATGGAGGGGTTTAGTAGCAGTGGTAAATCGGTAGCTATTAAGGTGTCCCTCCGTGTGCCCCTATATCTAATCGCCCTGACTCTGTCTTAGTCAACCAATTTATAACCCAAACAAAATGAATCAGGTGTGTAGTGTGTATATGTAGACCCCCTCGCTCATCATGGTAGAAGACAATCTTATAGATTTGGCAAAAAACAATCTATGGTGGCCCGTCCACCTCCCGCTGATCTGCAGGAGACACTGCCCTGGGTTGCCGCAGTTGGAGGGTCCCTTCATTGCCCCCCCGTTCCCAACACCATTCCCATATGTTGTCTTAGTCCCTTCCCATGCCTGCTTAGGATCTGAACAGAAGATGACATGGCTTATTTGTAAGGTGGCTGGGTAGAATATGCCATATTTGGTGCTTAGTGTCCTTAATTTTGTCCTTTTTACATAGTCAAATGATTGTCTGCCCCTCTGCACTGATCAGGGGAAGATAGCCTCTATTGTGCTGTCTATTTCCTGGATACCTTTGCTTCTCGCCACCTGCAGAGTAGAGTTTCTGTCCCAATAGTTATGGATCTTGGACACCAGCAACCTGGGCGGTGCCCCTGTTGGCAATGGTCTAGACGCCACTCTGTGTGCTCGCTCAATGGAAAAGAGATGGGGAAAGGTTAGTTGGCCCAACAGAGCATGACTCTAGGAAGAGATTCGCCGAGGGTCGCTCCACTCTCTGCAGCAGGCAGACACGCTGACGTTGTTGCAACGAGATCTTCCTTCCACCTCTTCCACCATTTCCTCTAAGAATTTCATCTGATGTAATGAATCAGATAGTTGAGTTTTAATGGTGTCGGGCTACTTCTCCAATGCGGGCTGAGACCTTGTGTGAATCTTGTTGGAGAAGTCCCACATCTATACCCAAGGTGTCTCTTTTGCTTTCTATAGAGGATCTAGATTCCTGGATAGCTTTCAGGACATCTGTCATTGAGGGGGAGTCTGACAGAGTCTCAGTGCTCACGGGTGCATCCTCCACTCCCAGGGATGAGGGGCAGAGGGCGGACACTAGTGCGCAGGCTTCCATTTTGCTGTGTGCTGTTTTTATGCCCTTCGTCCCTGGTCATGGCAGCTTGTGTATAGTAGTAGTGCCTCCTAAAGTGTCTGTGATTTATCAGCTACAGGGTGGAGCTTAGGTATACAAATCTGTGTGATTTTCCCGCAACGGAAATGTTCGAGGGAGAAATGACCAAAGATTATTTGCTCTAAATAATCTTCGGTCATTTCTCCCCTGAGCATTCCCGATGTGCCCAAACCCCTACCCAAATCCCTACCCCCACTCCAACACACCCCAAACCCCACCCCCACCCCAAACCCTTAATTACCTTGCCTTCCATCTTGCTGGATCCTGAGACGCCTGTTCCCTTTCACTTCCGTGATCGGGAACCGGTGCTGCAGGGTCCTTTTCTTTTTGCATTTTTTTTCTGGCAGCTGCAGGGGTGTTCCCCCGCAACTCCCGCTCACTATACTGTATAGTATGGTGAGCATGGTGTTGTGAGGGCCACCTCTGCAGCTCCCGCAGCTTTTCTTATTATAATTTTTTTAAGTCAGGTCAGCTGCGGGGGGTGTCCCCTGCAACACCCGCTCAATGTACTGTATAGTGAGCGGGGTGTTGCGGGCGACACCAACAAAATATACATACCATAAAAAGATTCAAGCATTTTGTAGTTTGATCTTTTGGTGATATGTATTGTAGGTCTTTTGGTGGGGTCGGTAATTTGTATTTGGTAATTTTGGCCTATTCCAGGTATACAGGTGGCACTATCAACCGGTGGATGCAAGGTGGGGCTGGTAGTCACAGTGAGGGCAGTTCCATCATGCCTGATCCCTGCTGCACCTCTGATCCATCGATCTTCAGGGCCTTTGCCCACCACAGTGGGGGAGACTGGTGCAGCACACTCCTGTTGAGCCCCAGATGGGTCCACTTCAGTCATCAATCCGGGCAACCGCCCGGTGCGGCCCAACTGTTTCAGCAAACCCCCGTTCACCATGGTCCAGTGGCAGCAATGTGTGTATAGTGTGGAGTTCTGGACTAAGGAGTCGGACAAAGGGGTGGCATGTTTACAACAATCTCTATTTAAATAATAATGAAAAAGGCCTATCTTCCCCTATCTCTAAAGGGTTTTCCCTTCTGTGATGAATCCTTTGAAGTCATCACCAAACCCCAGTCTAAAGTTTCTTCCCATGTGGCCAAGGAAAGACAGCGGCTACCTGGTCCTAACCCTGAAGCTGGTATCAGGGGAAGAATCACATGGGAGGAGAAGGAGGAAGGGATGTCTCCACTAGGAGAGACATGCTATTCACCTTCCTCTGAGGATGAAGATGAAATCATTCCCAGATATTTAATGGCACACTATCAATGTACCAATCCCTCCAATGTGAAATTGCAGACTCTTTCCACACGCTCAAGCTCCCCCTAGTTTAGTAACCCTCAGTATATAGAACAATCTGATGTAATTAGATGCTACACCTTTTTCTATGGACTTCGATTCGCACAATGCTAAAAGTACTGGGACAAAGAAGAGGAGCTGAGAGGGAATGAGGACTCAGAATGGTGAATACTGAAAGGTGCAGTCGAGGACAAAAGCCTGCTTGCAGGAGCCACCCCAACAAGGGAAAACAAGGAAGACTAGACTACACGCAGCAGAAGAAAGCATACTAAAAGGAAGCCCAGGTGAGAAGACCGGCTTCCCGAACAGCGTGCGACAGATGGGCATCGCATCGGAAGATCAACGGGGCAGGTGTCGCTCCCGGAGACCGCTGCATCACTTACCAAATACTCGGAGAGGTGAGAAAGAAAGCAGGAGGACTGCCATGATGCCAAAAAGCCAGCAGGTGCAGCCGCAGAGCACCGGTGAGTTGGCAGAGAGGCAATTCTAACGCCGAGCACTCTGTGCTCTAAGACTGTTACAGAAACCTATGTTTGAACACCAAACTGTTGATAAAATAAAGCAGAACTTATTTGGTGAATATCAAACAGTTAAGGAAGACGAGATGAAGTGGCAAAAAGGAAAGGGAATACAGGAGGGGGAAGTTTGTGAACAACATTACCCACAGCCAACAGGCTGTCAAAAGACCAGTGAAGGAAGCCTGAGACCAATACTACCTACATCCAACAGGCTATGAAAAATATGCATTAAGAGAAACACATGGCAAATCTCACAACCAACATTTACATCAGCCAAGAAGTTGTGAAAACCCATTAAGAAAGCAACTGAATTGTAAGAACCCTTTTGAGAGATATACTTTCGGAAAAACCTATATTTCACCCTGTCAACAGCCAAGCGATTGTGAATTAGACTACGGCGACATGGGATCAACTCTTTTTGGGATTTAAATATGAGGAATCTTGTAACCCAAACTACTGTCAATCCAAAAGCTGTTGAGAAGCCATTGATAAACTGTTTAAGAATAATTCTTGCAAATGTTGTTCCCAGTTTAGGAAAACTTGAACACAAGGTGTCAAGAGCCAAAAGAGTATAAGAAGTACAATTGTTGGTTAAAGCTCCTTCCAAGAGAGAATGGTGTGGAGAAGATCGGAAACAATCATAAAATCAAGTTTGAAGTTAGCTGCAGGGCATTTCTTCCTGGCAGGCCGGGATACCAGGAAAGGGCTCATAGTACTTAGTCCTGGCAGGGAAGCGGACCGGGAAAGAAGATGATGGTTTGCTATAATTGTGGCAGAAATATTTGCGGGAAGAACATTTGTTGAATGAAGATAATCTATGTACTTTATTATTTATTAATAAGCAGTAGAATCAAAAAAGACAAGTTGTTTTTTGCAATCCTGACAAAAGTGTTTTATTTTATGAAGAAGTATTGAAAAAGTATTGAAAAAGAAGATTGTGCTACCTTGACAAGAAGAGGTTTTCTTTTGAAGAAAGTGTCATATATTAACAGAAGAATTGTATTTGGTTTTGGAACCTGTGTATTGGGGGAGAAAGTTAATCTTCCCTTGCAAGAGAGATATTGTGGAAGATATTGAGTTGGTTGGACTGTCAACGTGAAAAGAACATCGGTTATTTCTCTAAGAAAGACTTTGTGGTTGAAAAGGACTTTTCTAATTCCTTGAACTGAACTTTGTTGAACCAGAGCTATAATCTGAGTGCTGTCATGATCACTGTTTCCAAGGAGCCAGGACCAGCCCAACGTCCTTGGAAGCAGGCCCCTAACCCTAATCCTAGGCACCAGCCGGTCCCTACTGGGACCTTTTGGACCCTGTCCTGGCGCCGGTGGCACCAGGCTCATCAAAACCATCGGTCCCGGCACTGGAAGCGCCGGGCTCATAATTGGTGTGAAAGTGCTTGGGTGGACTTACCTGCAGCAGACCATGCTGCTTACTTACCAGCCACTTAGAAGCCCTCTGTGAACAGGAACTACTTTCTTACCTGGGTGGGGCAGCTCCACTCCCTGGATACAGCACTGGAACTCTTCTGGAAACTGGAACTCTTTTCTTACCTAGGCAGGGCCGTGGAAGAAGACGCCTCATCACTCCAAGGCTATTTAAACCACACCCGATAGATGAAACGTGCTTCGCGTTATTCTGCATCTGCAGCAGAACGCTCACCGAGTCTGTTCCAGCCTTTCTTCTTTCGATCCTGAACCTGCAAGAATTATACTTACCATTCCTGTATCCAGTCAACATCAGCACCTGCAAAAGACAAGAAACAACAGGTTAGCAAGACAAACTTTACACGCAGTGCTTACTCACCTGATCCATCGGCAGCGGCCGTGTCTCATGCTGCACCTTCGCCTGCAAAGACAAAAGCATTGTTATACTTACCGGCACGCCGTGAATTCCGGATTTCTTCATTCTGCATCGTCGCCTGTGAAGACAAAGTATAGTTAAAACTTACTAGCATTCCGCTGACTCCGGCGCTGCAAACCAACATCTGAAAGACAAAACAAAAAGACATTAAGCAGGTATTTACTCACGCCCATCAAGCTCGTCGCAATAAAACGCCTGCGAATACTCCGGCGTCTCTTTAACACGAACTAAGCTGCAAGGAAAGAGACAGTTAGAGCGCTTGCCATACTTACGAATTTCCAGGCGCTTCACTCCATCTTCCATCTCAAGAGTCCTGCAATACATAAGAGAAAAGCATTATACAGAGTCTTCAATATTAACGTGCCACGCATTTAAAGACTATAAAGACAAAAGGTGTCCTGAAACTCACCGCTCGTGCAGATAACGACGGTAACCATCCTCTGAATTCAAGAGGCCAATGTTTCACCAGTGAAGGAACTGGCAACGTCACCCTGCACCAGACGCATATGGAGAGCCCAGCATTCACCTATCTAAGGTGAGCACGTTGACCTGGGGGGGCTCTACAGAAAAGCTGGGAAGAGAGAGAGAGAGAGAGGGACATTCAACAACCCAGACCATTAACCCCCATATTCTTTCACCTGCAGAAACCTCACTCTTCGAGTTCGACACACAGTGCGAAGAGGTTCGACCCCAGAAGCCAATCGAGTCCTGCACATCACTTTTCGAGTCACAGACACCTTCCTGCCAAGACCCGCGCCTCTGTGGGAATCAGGTGAGTGTTACAGTATTCCTGAATTGATCCAGGTCAAGGAATACAATCCTGGTCTCAAGAAATACTACTAAAGAACATTTAAGATTGAATTACAAAACTGCTTTGTTGAACCAAAAGTCAGCCATATTATCCTTGCATAATTTGATTGTGTGAAGGCCAGCAGTATTTTGGACACTTGGTCATTTTTCTTTAGTTTTAGATTGCTATGTAGGGACCTCTCTGTTAGGTTAGGGAAAGGTAGGCATTCATCAAAACCCTTTTTACTTTGAATAGATGGTAAACTTCGAAGAAACTTTACTTGTGTGTCTGTATCACATTTCTGACCCCTCACACTACCTAACTAAAGAAGAACTTGGGTGCTCATAGTCAGGGTGGTTGTCAAACTTAAAATGTCCATCCTCTGTCCAAACTAACCTACTCTAGCCCTACCACTAGCAAAAGACATTAACATGAACAGTTCCTGAAGAATGACTCCCTTCTCCTGGTGAAATGTGATCATCCCTAGGGGCGTATTTCTATTAGTCTCTGATAATAGTTCACGTTCTGCACTTGTAGAGAATGCCACAAAAATAATGCCCTTCTCCTGGTCCCACAGTTCAGCAACTGCTACCTCCTGCTGGTTGACTAGACCAGACTCCAAGCTGCTGTTTAGTAAGCTTTTGCCTTAATTTCTGAATCAACAATTTAGATGAAAGAACCAGGAGACAGGCTCCATTCCCCTGGTTCAGTTGGTTAGCAGTTGGCTAACTTTGGATAGTTACCTGCAACTGTTTTTATTAACTTTTGTACTTGTTTAAAAATAAAACACTGCTATTGTTTCTAACACACAGTTATTTCTCTTCTTTCTTTCCCCTCCTATTATAGGTAAAAACAAGGGGAACGTTTCCTGCAATGTCCTTGTTCTCTTCTAACACTCTAACAAAGAAGATTGTTCTCAATGCACTCTCTAGCCTGAATGTCTGTTTTGATGATAAAGTGTTGAGAGAGACTCCCGGTAAGTTCTTCTCTCTCAGTCCCTTTCACACAACTAGTGATGTAATCTTCACACTTGATACTTCTATGCCAAGTTCAGACATGAGGGAGATCACTCCTGAGGCTTTTTTTCCTTTCAATACTCTTGACACAATTGCTGAGACAAGGGAGATTACTCTGGAGGCCTTCTTTCTTTTCAATATTCTTGATACAATTATTGGGATGAGGGAAATTACTCATGAAGTCTTCTTCCCATTTGGTACTTCTGGCACAAGTGTTGAGACAAGGGAGTTTTCTCCTGTGACTGCTGTTTCCTCTTGTTTGTTGGAGCCACATCACCGGTTCTTCCTGGGTTGTCGGGTGGATGCATTCCTAAGGAACATTCTCTCAGCTTCTCGTTCCGCTCCCCGCTGCCGTACTCTGGCTCCACTGGGTCCCTGGCCTGATGGTGTTGGCGCAGTTGATGGACCATTCGGTACGCCTCCATTAGGTCATGCCACCATCGGTCGGTCTCCAGCTTCCAGTCAGGTCTGCTATGGGTCGGTCTGAAAAAGATTCCTGCAATCTGCTGTCGGAGGCCTCCAGACTGGAGGCTTGCTTTCCCTATATAGCTTCTTGCTCCCAGGTTTGAACTTCTCGGGTCTGCCAGGCTTCACATCTGCTTTGCCTCTCATTGGGTCCTTTCTCTATTTTTATTTCCTTCAGGTGGGTCCTCCCCAGCGGAGTCTCAGCTTCCTTTGTTAGTGTCCATTGGGCATTCTTCATGCCTCCTTGAGGCCACCTCTTCCCAGTACCTTCTGTACTTGCCAAAGGAGTAGTTTGTATAACTCCATCAATCTTCTTCACAGTTTTCTTGGAAGATGACTTGAGAGCAGACTGTATGTCCATTATAGTCTTCCTGATCTTGGTGGTTTCAATATTTACAGGAAGACTGGAAGTAGTATTACAATAGCATATAATAGCATACAGTAGTGCTTTCAGACCTTTTGAATTTCATAGACATAGGGCAAGAGGGTTAGGGAGTTCCATCATGAAACGGGAGTCCTTGTCCCCATGAGGGGAGTCTCACCCTGTGAGGTCCCGCTTTCCGCCACCCCTAGTGGGAATGTTGCATAGTGGGCTCACCTCTCTAGCCTCAGAGGGAAGGGATCCCTGTGGGGAGAGGTGATGTGATCCCATGAATTGTCCCAATAGGCAATCCTGAGGGGGCGTCAGTACCGCCTCGGGTCTCACGACAGACAGGTAGACTCAGCTTTCCGGCCCCAGTCGTCAACTCAATGGTAACACAGTATGGGAGATCAGTGCAGCCCACACTTGCTGAGCCCAACGGGCCCACTTTAGTGCCTACCCTGGTCGATGGCTCAGTGTCACCTTGTTGTGTGCCGCTGTGTGCTTTCGGTGAGCTCACACTCACTGAGGTCCGGTTCCAGCAATTTCGGCGGCAAGTGGGACGTTGGAGCCACCCTAGGCCCCATGACTGGGGGTAGGTTCAGCACTTCAGGACCCTGTCACCACCTCGATATCGCCAGCAGGGTAGGAGGAAGTCAGCAACAGACAGTGGAACAGCATGTACAGTCTGCACCAGCCAAGCCTCCTCCTCTTTCGGGAACAGGCATGGTCTTTCGTGCCTCTGTAGCCGCAGCGGGCTCTCTCTCCAATCAGATCCCTTCACCTTGCAACCTCGCAACCTCGCAACCTCGCTGAGGTTGTCTGGCTATGGGCCACAGGCTTGTGCATCTTCTGTGACCTTGCTCGGTCTGTCCGGACCGTCAATCGGGTGTAGGGCTTTCACCCTGGGTTCGGCACCACCTGGATCGGGCGGGATTGAGAGCAGGATATTATTTTCTAGGGTGAGTGTAGGGGAAAAACTGAGCTGCTTAGATTCATGTCCACATCCCGCTGCTGTGCTCTAGCGCCCCCTCATGTGCTATAATTTGAATATAGCATGACTGCTCGGTTCGGCACCACCTATTCTGTATATAGTATGCACTGCATAACAAATCACCTTGAGGCTCAGATCTGCCAGTTCACAGGGGAATCGATCACATGGCATCCAAAAGAGATGATTTTGGATGATCTACTGAAAATCTTTGCTCAAGTTTTCTATTCTCATGCTCAAGGCAAACGATTTCCAAAATGTGAATGTTAGGATTAGTTGCTACCTCTTCCCTTTGTAAAATAGGAGCAACTAACAGTCGCCCTTTTTGCACCTCTCCACCGTGCTTCATAATCTCACTGCTTCATAATCTCACTAGGTGCTTAATCTGCAACAGGAGTGGGTTCACTTAATCACCCTCAGATAACCTGAATCATCTTTAAAAAACCTTTAGCTCCTAACAACAGCTTCTATTCTGTGCTCTCCCACCTTGATACATAATGGGCTGTCACACCAAGCGCCAAACAAGTAACCCCAACAACAAATTAGTGGCTCAGAGCATAGACACACACACACAACACATAACACATCGTCCATCTCAGTATCTGGATAAGAGGGGCCCACCAAGTTCCTGGATCGTCACCTAATGACCGCCTGCTTCATTTGAGTTAGTTAGGACATACCCGTGCTTGTCAGGGTCTATGCAAAACAAATAGTGTGCTAACCATAAACATTCAGATGGGGAAACACACATCACACTTTAGGGGAACACCTCCTTCCAAGCGCCACTCATCGACCGGCGGAAGACCTCCATTTCCAAACCTCTAGCAGAGGGTCTCCTCTGTTGCGGTCCTACTGTATTTCTAGCAACAGGACATGACCTGGCATCACACAGACAGTCATTTCACCCACTCTCCTACCCTTTCCTGCCTCTCCTAGGATTAGTTCCAGACGTGTGGAAACAATTGGTTTATGGACCCACTTTTCTGAATTGCCATTCTCAGAGTAAGGGCCAGGTGGAGCACTGCCCCACTCTCCTCCTCACGAGTCATCCCCACTTCCTCTGGCAGGAGTCTGGCACATCCCTTAAGCCCTGTGCTGAGGAAATTGAAAATTGAGGCAATGGTCTGTTTAGGGAGGGTCTTGCAGAGGTTACCACTACACCAGAGTCCCTAACAGCAATCTTACCATTGGTCACAACCAGTATGAGATGGCCACTCAATGCTCCAGCCTCACTGCTTCTCTCTGTGCCATCCTCTCCTCCTCGTTCCCTAGGGTCACGCGCCAGAAATGTGTCACTGCCCTACAAGTGCCTGGCCGGGGGGAAAATGCTGAAGACTTCGTGTCTAGACTAATCAGTTCCTCAGCGATGTCACCCTATGTCGTCATGTCCCTCAAAGTCCCAAAAAGATTCACCATCCACCAGTGGCTGGATCTAATATACACTAGCTCTCTCTGCATTTAAACACATGGGTGGTGGGGTTGGGGGGTCATTTTCAATGGCTCGGAATAGTAAGCCAGTGTAAAACCAAGGCATGAAGTGGTTTACGCCATGTATTGCTCCAGGTCCAACGGAAGAATTTGTGGGAGTCCGGACGAGGCAACCGTTTCTTCATTGTCCATCCTGCCCTGCGTGTAAAACCTCTTAGTTGTAAGCCTGCATTGGACTTTTCATGCAGACGTGCAACAAATGGATTCCGCCTGCATTTAGCACCTGCTAAAAGCGCCGATTCCATAGGAAACCATCAGAACGGCCATCGTCAAATCTGTATTTGCAGTCGACATTTACATCGTCTACAAAAAGGAGAGAAAAAGCAAAGAGGAAACGCGGTATCCCCTTTATGTACTCTATACTTTTTGCACTGTTTTACAAAAGTTGCAAAATTGCATGCAGTTCACCCAAGCACCCTAGTGCTAACGTTGTCAGGTCCCTGCTGCAGGCAATTAGCATTTCTTGCAAAATTATCCTGATGATCCTCTGTACTGATTGGCTAACCACTGGTATGTGTACTCTCCCATGCGTTGGATTGAGATAAGTCTTTCAGGTCTCCCTTCAAAACATACAAGCACACTGCTACTCCGGACTAACTCTCCTCTGCACCGGCACCAGGGAAAGACCACAGGGCAGAGCAGATTTCGTAGATCATTCACTTAGCAGATGATTCTGCCTGCAAAATGCTCCAGTTAATCCTTCCGACCGCTATGGGCACTCAATTTCTACCCACCATTCCGTTCCCTCCCATCTGTAAGGAACTCATGGTGGCAAACGTAAAGACAGACACAAGTGATCTCAGTTCAAGGGTGTTTATTGAACTTTATAATGGGTGAGATGAATGTCTAATCTAAACCTAAATCTAAGATGGGAGCAAGCTACGACCATCAAAAAATAAGAAGGCAGTCTTAGTGGCGTCTTGTCAAATAAAAAAGGCCTAAACTAAAAAAAAAACTATTGCCAAATAGAGTGTGGGATAATGTTCACCGGAAAAGAAAGAAGTGCTCAAAAATGATAAGTCAGGATGGTACAGCTGGTTCTCCCTTCCCCACGTTTGAAGCACGGGACAAGGCGCGACTCTAGAGCACAGCACACGACTTGGCCGCGTCAGCATGAGGTTCACAGTTCAATTCAACAATATCAAAACTTCAGAGGCTAAGTCTCCTTCTTGCAAAAGTCTCTTGTCTTAGAAGGCCTGCTGATTCACAACGACAAACAAACAAACAAAAGTTTGTTAGCTGGTTTTGCACCTGAACGATTGCTCTTCGCCTCCACCGGGCTTGGATCCTCCTTGCAACTCGGGCCTCACTGCATCGGATTCACTACAGCCTTTCAAATGCAACTTGCAATTTTCTAGAGTCTTAATTTCCTTTTGAACTACTTCTCACTTTGGACCACCCTCCGCCGGGTTCACTCTCGTCGACACAATGTTCATGGGTGTATTAGTCTCCCCCTTGCACTTTAGGCCTCCCTCCATCGAGTTCACTACAGGCTTTCTTTAATACAGTTCATTTACTTCTTACACAGTTCATGTATTTCCAACACAGTTTATGTATTGCTCATTTCCATCAGAAAGCAGGATTATCCTTGGTATCCCTCCATTAGGTTGACACTTGCCTTATTCCACAGTTCCCAATCTTATCGGAAAGTGGGGGTTCCCTTCCCCTAGGTTTCCTCTGGCAACAGGTCAGAGACTTTAGATTGTATAAAGGATTTGACGTGACCCTTATAGGAACACTCTGACGCCTCGTGGCACCCTTTCCTAGGGCCTTATGGTACATGAAGTTTCTTAAACAGGTCCCGGTCAGAGTCTTTTGAATGAACGCCTTCGTGGCGTCGGACCCTTCTGCACCTGGACCTCAACTGGGCTTTCTTTAAAGTTCGAACACATACACAAGTTCTTTCTCTTAAGATTCCTTGCGTTCAAAATTTTGCCACTTGCAACCTTGGACTCAACAGAGTTTGGTTTGCTGTCAGTCTCCTCCGACTCACTGGCTATGCTGAACCTGTTGGCTTCTTTGTTCTCTGGAGTCAAGGATAGTACCACGGTAGCCAGCTTGCCTCTCCACCTGTGTTATCAAAGCGGGAGGCCCCCGTGTACCATTGACGTCTGCTGCTTAGCACGCCAGCTTTACCTCCCGGTTTTATGATTTCCCTTTCAGAGGCTTCGCAGTTTTGAGGTGAAAAGGACAAGGGCAACTTCCCCTTCATCATCCTTCCAGGTCTCACCGCCTTTCTTCTCAGTTTGGTGTAGCTGTCTCCTTGTGCGTTCAGCCTTGCTCGAAGTGTGCTTTCGTGTTCTGCCTTTTTTCCCTGTGTGGAAGGTAAAGGGCTGTCAGGTGTGCGTGATTATTGTTAAATGCCTGACTCTGCCTGACCGGTGTGTTGGGACATGTCAGGTAAATGGTTCTAGTGTTAGTCCATTGTCTGTTACTGTGTAAGAAAGTGTTTGTGTGGGAAAGGTGGGGGGCGCAGAGCTTCTGAATATCCTAGCAGGTAGAATGGGGAAAAGCTGTTACAGGGAAGGGGATACCATGTCTCAACCCTCTGTGTCCCACTTCCACTCCCTGAAGGCCCCTTCGCCCAGGTGATCCTACTGCACTGGTCTATCCCCAGGAACTGGATCCAATTTTTTTTTTTTAATTGTTTTGGCTGTTTTAAACAACTTTTCAATATACAATTCATAATTTTTAAATTTAAAAGGCATACAAAATATTCAATTTTCAATATTCAATTTACGATATTCAATTTACAATATCCAGACTCAGGCAGCCGAAATATGACTTTTCACTTAACAGCAAATTCATATATATACATAATACTAGTTATTAGAATTAAGGCAAACAATCGGACAGTAGGTAACAATCAAAAGCTTAAAACAAAATGATTATTACATACAACTAGTTCCTAAAAGTTAAGGCAAACAAGCAGACAGTAGGTAACAATCAAAAGTTAAAAAAAATGATTATTACATACAACTAGTTCATAAAACCTGAGTTTATCGATTGCTAGAATAATTCGTTATCACAGTTTTTATTTGTCTGATCGGCTTAGTTGCTGCTTGAGACTTTGTAACTTTCACTCATAAAGTGTTAGCCAAATCCAATGCCAATAAAAATGTAGTCAGTGTTATCTGTGGCAAATAATTATTAGAACACAGTAAAAAGGACCAACGCATATCATGGTCAACAGTTTCTATGAATGAAATCACTTTTGAGAAGTGCATTAATCTTTGAGCAGTTAGTTGAGCGCAATCACAGACCAAATGTTCTAAAGATTCGATGGTATTCGGATCTCTACAGAATCTACAGAACACAAGTTCCTGAGGTCTCAAGTTACGTTTTACCTGGACTTGATAAGTGGGCCATAGATCGAGTCGTGCTCTCAAGAACCCTGCTCTTAATATTACAGATGGAAATTTTAACAAATAAGTCTCAGGACTTTTTACTGCTTTAGGCCAGAACCGAAACTTACATGGCTGACGATACTTTTCACATTTATCTATGGTGGTAATCCAGTCTAATTGATACATGTTTTTTTTCGTCTTCTCTGGATTAGTAATAAGCATATGGATAGTTATATTTGCATTTTCTAGATTTTCCAGACAAAAATTAACCCATAGTTTTACAAATACCTTATCTGAAGACAGCATATAGTTGGCAATTGTCGATAGCATATTTACTTTTTGATTTGCCATTAAACATTTGCGAAATAATATACAACAACGCCAAGTATAAACTGCATGCATAGAAACCAGTCCTAATTCATAACGCAGCCATGCGCCGGGGATACATTGAGGCAAGTTAAGCACTGCCTGCCAATATTTTGCTTCAAATCTATCCAAATTTAGATTTTTACAATTCAGGAGTGTTTCCGCCCCATATAAGATTGAGGGGATTGCTTTCATTGTCCAGAAGATTATTACTGGTTTTATAGTAAATTTCCCAAACTTGTGTAGTATAATTTTAGTCTGTGAGATGGCCGTAGTCAACTTGGCCTCCATGCGTTCCACTTGACTACATGGTTTAATGGAACCTCCAAATTCAATCCCCAGATAGGTATAGGTTGTCACAGTTTCTAAGGGTATGTTATTTATTGACCATTTAAACCTGTACTTGTGGAGACGATTTGCCTGGTAGACTACAATCTCGGTCTTCTTAGTATTAACTACCAATTGGTTCTCGGGTAGGTACAGGTTAAACGCATCAATCAGATTCTGTAAGCCCTTCGGCGTTTTTGATATAAGAACTATATCGTCTGCATAATTCAGGTTGGTAATTTTTTGCCCATTAAGGGCTGGGGCATCAGATGAAATCTGCAAAAAAAATGAACTTAGGTCATGTATAAAATAATTGAAAATTGCAGCGGCTAGTAAACAGCCTTGCTTTAGACCACGTGCTGTCTTAATTGGAGCAGACAGCAAACCCTCCAGAGTTAGTCTTATGCGGATCGATGTTTCAGCATGGAAAGCACAAATAATATCTTGAGTATCTGGAGGGCAGTTGTCTCTTGTTAATTTCGCCATTAGTAGCGCACGGGATACAGAATCAAATGCAGCGTGTAAATCAATAAACGCAAAATAAACTGATTGTTTGTGTGATTGACAAAGGGCTTTTATGGCATTCAGGGTGAGAAGGTTAACGCAGGTACCTAGACCTGCGACAAAAGCCGATTGTTGGCGATCTCGCTTGCCACTAGATTCAGTCCCTTGATTAAATTCTGCCAATACCAATTTTGCAAACATTTTTCCTGGGGGTTCCAGTAATGCATTCAGACGATAATTTCGGGGGTCAGAGCGGTCACCCTTCTTATATATTGGAACTATTACAGAACATAGCCAAGATGCCGGCAGCTTGCGATGGACCATCACTTGTTGGAAAATTGCATTAAGGTTTTTGGCCCAAAGCCTTGGGTGTTCTTTCAAAATGGCATTATGAAGACCATCAGGGCCAGCAGCTCTCGATGAGCTTAACTTTTGGATCAGCTCTTCGAGTAAAAGAGGTGAACATTGGATATTCCAAGTGATGGTGGATTGAATCTTATAATTATCATGCTTAAAGGTTGGATCTCGATATAAATCAGAAAAGTGTGATATCCAATCGTCTTCTGATACCGCACTAGTTTGTACATATGCTTGTGACGAATTTGAGTGAAAATTAAGAAGACGCCATATTTCAGCAGAGTTTTTTGACCGGATTGAAGTAAGCATGGCTTCACCATCTTGTTGGAAGATCCAAGCTTGACGCCCACGAATCCAGTTCAAATATTTGCATTTAGCTGCCTTCAGGGCGCAATTTATGTTAACATTATTTGTAGCAATGATTTGTCTCTTTTCTCTGCGGTATTCGGCCTTACGTAATTTAATTTCAAGGTCAAACAAATGCTTTTGGGTTTTTACATTTGGGTTTTGCACAATGGTATTGCGAATTGGTTCCAGAAAATCAGTATATTCAATCAATTTGTATGAACTGTCTGACTTATTTATTGCATTCGAAAACTTTATTAAGTTGCCATGCGACCATTTTAGGCGGATTTTGGTATTATTAACCATTAGGTGTTGGGTCAGCCATTGTTTTGTGGGGGGGCAGGTTACCATTTAAGCTGTAGGGAAAGGAGGTGATGATCACTTAGTGACTGTGGAATAATCTCGAACAAAGCTACTCTGTCAAGCATTAATTGTTCGACATAAATATAATCAATGATACTTTGACTTTGATTACGCTGCCACGTAGGGTTTGGGGGAATGTCTCGTTCTACTGAGCCATTTAGAACTCGCATATTTCGATCACTCACAAGGCGGGACCAGATTGAACAGGCCTTAATTTTAGTTTTGGTATCGAGAGACACACAGTCCATATTTAGATCACCCACTATGATGGTTTCAGTAATACCAGTTGTTATAGATATTAAGTCTAAAAGCCCCATTAGCCCCTCAAAAAAGGCCACGTCAGATAGCCCTGCTGGATTACGATAGATATTGATAAACGCAATTACATCATGGTCATTGCATATAATTTTCACTAATTGCATGAAGATGTTAACATGCATCTATGCTTCAATTTTAAATCCAATTTTCTTATTAACAGCCCCCATTAAACCAGACGAAGGCCGGCCACGAGGTCCCATCCTTGCAGGTAATAGTACAACATCAAAACTGTCCCAAGATGGAGGGTCCAAATACCAGGTCTCTTGAAGAGCAATAATAGCATAATGAACTAACAATTTTAGAGAAGTATGCAAATGGGCATTACCTTGCGTGTTCCAGCAGGCTACCTTAATGACATGAGGTTGTGATGACGTTGGTGGTTAATTCCTAGGTGTCTGCAAGTCATCACGTGAACTAAAGTAAATTTGAGGTTGGTGATCAGATGGAACATCCTCACGTTTTTCAATGCGATCTGGGTCTTGGGCAAGTAAAAATCCTATATCCCATAAGGTCATCTTGGCCAGCCATATGGTGTTTAAAACTATGCCGGAGGGGATCCATAATCTCACAATCGCTGTTGAGGCTTCAGTAAGATATTCAACTTGCGCGATGTCATGAGAAGTTAAATCCTCCAATTCAAAGACATCGTTAAAGATATTCAAAATGCTTTGTCTGTTTAAATTGTAAGTGGGGTAAGGGCCCTCACAGCATTTTAAGATTAATGTGTGTCAAGCAGAGGCAAAAGGGATGGAATGCTGAGATTGATAATTGTTAGTATTTTCCAGCCCATTATTACTTAACAAAATGCTGTTTCTTTCCTGGTTATATTTTGGATTTAATGGTGTCGGGCAGGAGGTTCGTATAGGTACATTCTGGCCTCCATTAATTATTGGGTTCAAAGGATTTGCTTGTTGTACCACCGGAGATGTCCAGGATACTGGTTTTGATTGAATTTCAGAGGCTGGGTTCTTTGACTGCTCATACGCATTTCCCTCAGAATAATAGATCTTTGTAAATCTATTTCGTTGGAATTTGGCATTTGTAGCGATTTATCTGAGGGTGTAGCTAATGGTTTAGATGGAATCGATTTTTGATTTCTGTCATTGTGCCCTATTTCAAGCACTTTGACCAAATTGTCCAACGGTTCGTAGACCGCAGGGCTAACAGAGAAAGACTGATCGACAGTTATCGGTACAACATTAGCAGCCGTTGCTGGAGTAATCATTGGAGGCTCTGATTCCACAGAATGACTCATAGTTATTTTTTTTTAAAAAGCGTTTAAAGACGCTTCTTTTATTCTTGCAGCAGGCATGTTCTTGGTTTTTTTAAGGTTGATGCTCTTGTGATCTTCTTGACTTTTGAAGAGATTGAGAGTGCAGTGTCTGTTGTGGATGCAGTACCGGTCGAAGTGGGTTGTGCATTATCCATCATGGGATCAAGTACTATTGAATCCTGCACACTCAGCCACGAGTTATTTGTTGTCGGTGGTTGGGTGTGAGGCAATTTTTGAGAACTTGATGTATTTATGTGAGAAATAATGGGTAGCGCAGGTTGAGGGGCATCAATAGGAATGTCTGGCCCTGTTACATCCCATCGCACCAGGTCTTGTCTTTGGTGATATTCTGAGGGGGGCGGGGGCGGTAGGAGTCTGTAGGTCCCTGAAGATAGAGAAGATCTCTTTGGTATCTGATTTTGCATCCGAGATCCTAGATTTGAATGAGGTGGCTTTGGCTCGGATGATGCTTTTTTGTATTCTGTGGAACGGTTTTGGAATTCTAGCTTGGCCGAGTCCGAGTGATTTGCTTGCCATAGGAATAGGGCAGCACGTTTTTTGGAGCTGAGTTCTAGAAGGTCTGTGGTGAGCCAGGCGCTGGCATGATTGGCATTGCACTCTCAGCCTTGCTGTAACTCTGGGCAAAGCAGAAGATGCAGTCAGAATACCTTGGGAGACCTTTGATTGCCCTGGCCCATGCTCCCACCTCCCATTCATCCTGGTGAAAAATGAAATTGACATCAGTAATTCCAGCAGAAACATTAAATCAAGTCTAAACAGAGCTGGAACATTTACATTTTGGCTGTTCTTTTCGGGGCAGCAATAGATGGAGGTGACCCTTATCCGCATTGCATTTGAAAATCCACATCATTTGCAACAAACGCTCCATTCACAGAGATGTGCTCCGATTTTCCCTCCCTGAACGTTTTTGGGTTTTTCGATCATGCCTCGTGCAGGCAGATTCAACAAATGTGTATGTGAAAAAAAAAAGAGGGCCAAGGGCCGTGGAAGCAGGTGCCCTGCAAGCTACAGACGGGGGTATTCCTATCGGCCAACGTATTAAAACATGAATTTTAAAATCGGTAATACATTTCTTATCAGTGTGGCTTTTAATTCGGGGTTTTCTCGGTGTCGACTGCCCTGAACAGGCATGCCCCATGAGATGTACGTTGATTGTGTAGCCGGCATTACAAATAAGTGGCATTCAGCCAGGAACGGACATCTGTCTTCCAATTCTCCAAAAAGAAAGAAGGGTTTTTGAAAAAGATTTTAAATGCACGATTGGCGTCCTTTGCTGATTAAATACAAAAAAAATGACTCCCATCGCTCTGCAATTAACAAAACATTGCATTAGCAATAAGCAACCTTCTTAATTATCCCTCGTTCACCCCCGGAACACTTTTTTTTTTTGCAATGTACTTTAAAGGTACGTTTAGTCTTAATTGGCACACATCACGACCGGCTACAAGTCGGTCATCAATTAACATATTTATTAAATGTCATTTAATTTATTCAGCAATTAATCTCATTTAGTTTTTGCAGCTAACTGGTGGAATACCCCGCGAGTGCCTAAACACCAATTAATAACTGTTAGCGAGTTTCAGCTACAGTCGTTATTAAAGAGACGCTTAGGGGGTGTTCGGAAAAGGGTTCACCCCCTATCTTACCCGAACAAGGCGCACATTCTCCTAAGAGATCCGAGCCCCTCAGGCCTCCTCTTCTTTAGATTCTTGTAGAGCAGCAGTGAATTAAGATTACAGTTTCCTTCGAAACCATCACAACTTCTTTTTAAATAGCACTTTCTCATACATATGTTGCCCACCCATTGCGCTGTAAGTACTGGGGTGGTATTACAAAAACTTTGCACTGTGCAAGCGCAAAAAACGCGTTCTTTCAATGCATCTTTGCACTGGCCTGGTGCTAGACCTTTGACCTGATGCAAAAAAGCATTGAAAGAATCTGTGATTTGCCCATGGTCAATTGTTGCCCTTTTGCCATTGCGCTTGCACTGTTGCATTGTTTCTATACTATCCCTCCAAGGGCAGGATTGTGGTACATATGCGCAAGTGCAAATAGTGTTTGCGGGTGCATAATTGTACCATAATCCCGCCCCAGTTGTCACTCAATTGATTGAAACTCATTTTGCCCTCTGGAGGATGAAATATTTTAATCGGCTGCTGCCCGGATTTGAACCAATGGCCTGCATGTTGCACGCAGATCGGAGGCCTGATCATAGGACGTACATGGCTCACTATAGTATCCGAGGAGTTTTTCAAATTTGTTTGTACTTTTGTAATGTGTTTGTGTATTTTTGTGATATATTTGTGGGTCAAGTAGCATCTCAGAAACCTCTGGAATAGTATTATAATAAACTGTCGAAAATAATTAAGGCAGAGCCACGGTAGAAAGGTGGAATGGAGTCTGTTCTACAAGAAAGATATAAGGTCACTAAGGATTGGGCTATGCTTCAGTGTAAATCTAAAAAAACCTGCCACTAATTATAATTGTTTTTTTTTTTTATTGCATATAATCAGCTTGTGATTTTTACAAAGATGAGTGGTTATGTTGTGAATTTTCTTCGTATAGGTAGAAGTATAGGAGATGGTGAAGGAAAGGAAAGGAACATGGTTATTCTGATTGTTTCAACCTTCCGTCCTGTATGTTGCACTTTCCTTCATTTTATCAAATGCGATTGTCAGAAGATTTGCTGTCACAATGGTCCATTTGGTCTTTTCTCCCGACATTAGTCTGTTCCACCAAATGCCTCTGTCTAAAACTGAGGCCGGCATCCCAAGAGGTGAAAAATAGGCGCTTGTTTCTTGACAGAGCGCCTTGCAGTGTAGCAGCAGATGCTTCAAGTTATAATTGTTAATTTATGACGTAACGCACTTAAAACCAGCAAGATTCGAACCATTCGAAGACAAACACTTTGCCCGAGCCATCCTTCCTCCCCATTCCTGTATTATTCTGCTATGCATTCTTAAAAAACTGAATCCAACTGCTAATGCCTGCATTATTCTGCTATGCATTCTTAAAAAACTGAATTCAACTGCTAATGCCTGCATTATTCTGCTATGCATTCTTAAAAAACTGAATCCAACTGCTAAGGCCTGTATTATTTTGCTGTGCATTCTTAAACACTGTATCCAGCCACTAAGGCCTACATTATTCTGCTAGGCATTCTTAAAAAACTGAATCCAACTGCTAATGCCTGCATTATTCTGCTATGCATTCTTAAAAAACTGAAACCAACTGCTAATGCCTGCATTATTCTGCTATGCATTCTTAAAAAACTGAATCCAACCGCTAATGCCTTCATTATTCTGCTATGCATTCTTAAAAAACTGAATCCAACCGCTAATGCCTTCATTATTCTGCTATGCATTCTTAAAAAACTGAATCCAACCGCTAATGCCTTCATTATTCTGCTATGCATTCTTAAAAAACTGAATCCAACTGCTAATGCCTGCATTATTCTGCTATGCATTCTTAAAAAACTGAATCCAACTGCTAAGGCCTGCATTATTTTGCTGTGCATTCTTAAACACTGTATCCAGCCACTAAGGCCTACATTATTCTGCTAGGCATTCTTAAAAACGGAATCCAGCCACTAAGGCCTGCATTATTCTGCTGTACATTCTTAAATATGGAATCCAGCTGCTAAGGCCAACAGTATTCTGCTGGGCATTCCTAAAAACTGAATCCAGCCACTAAGGACGGAATTAGTCTGCTATGCATTCTAAAAAATTGAATCCAGCTGGTAAGGCGACACTATTCTGCTTTGCATTCTTAAAAACCAAATCCAGCCACTAAGAGCTGCATTATTCTGCTGTGCATTCTTTAAAATTGAATCCAGCTGCTAAGGCCTATAGTATTCTGCTGTGCATTACTAAAAACTGAATCCAGCCACTAAGGACAGCATAAGTCTACTATGCATTCTAAGAATTGGAATCCAGCTCTCAAAGCCTACGCTATTCTGCTATGCATTCTTAAAAACAGGATCCAGTCAATAAGGTTTGCATTGTTCTGCTATGCATTCTTAAAAACTGAATCCAGGCACCAAGCCCTGCATTATTCTGCGGTGCATTCTAAAAGGTCGAATCCAGCTGCTAAGGCCTACATTAGTCTGCTATGCATTCTTAAAAATTGAATCTAGCTGCTAAATCCTACATTATACTGCTAGGCAGTCTTAAAAATGGAATCCAGCCACTAAAGCCTGCATTATTCTGTTATGCATTCTTAAAAAAACTGAATCCAACTACTAAGGCCTGCATTATTCTGTTATGCATTCTTAAAAATATAATCTACCCACTAAGGCCAACATTATTCTGCTATGCAATCTTAAAAATTGAATCCAGCTGCTAAGGCCTTCATTATTCTGCTATGCATTCCTAAAAGACTGAATCCAACTGCTAAGACCAGCATTTTTCTGCTATGCATTCTTAAAAACGGAATCCAGCCACTAAGGCCTGCATTAGTCTGCTATGCATTCTTACAAATTGAATCGAGCCACTAAATCCTGCATTATTCTGCTATGCATTCTTAAAAAACTGAATCCAGCCAATAAGGCCTGCGTTAGTCTGCTATGCATTCTTAAAAATTGAATCCAGCTGCTAAAGCCTACACTATTCTACTATGCATTCTTCAAAACTGAATCCACCCACTAAGGCCTGCGTTAGTCTGCTATGCATTCTTAAAAATTGAGTCCAGCTGCTAAGGCCCACACTACAACTCTATGTATTTTTAAAAGCACAATCCAACCACTAAGGCCTGCATTATTCTGTTATGCATTCTTAAAAATATAATCTACCCACTAAGGCCTTCATTATTCTGCTATGCATTCCTAAAAGACTGAATCCAACTGCTAAGACCAGCATTTTTCTGCTATGCATTCTTAAAAACGGAATCCAGCCACTAAGGCCTGCATTAGTCTGCTATGCATTCTTACAAATTGAATCGAGCCACTAAATCCTGCATTATTCTGCTATGCATTCTTAAAAAACTGAATCCAGCCAATAAGGCCTGCGTTAGTCTGCTATGCATTCTTAAAAATTGAATCCAGCTGCTAAAGCCTACACTATTCTACTATGCATTCTTCAAAACTGAATCCACCCACTAAGGCCTGCGTTAGTCTGCTATGCATTCTTAAAAATTGAGTCCAGCTGCTAAGGCCCACACTACAACTCTATGTATTTTTAAAAGCACAATCCAACCACTAAGGCCTGCATTATTCTGCTATGCATTCTTAAAAAAACGGAATCCAACTACTAAGGCCTGCATTATCCTGTTATGCATTCTTAAATATTTTATCTACCCACTATGGCCAACATTGTTCTGCTATGCATTCCTAAAAATGAATCCAGCCACTAAGGCCTGCATTATTCTGCTGTGCATTCTTAAAAATGGAATCTAGCTGCTAAGGTCTACACTATTCTCCTATGCATTCTTAAAAACTCAATCCAGCCACTAGGGCATGCATTATTCTGCTATGCATTCTTTAAATGGAATCCAGCCACTAAGGCCTACATTATTCTGCTATGTATTCTTAAAATCTGAATCTGGCCACTAAAAAACAGACTCCAACCATTAGTTCCTGCATTATTCTGCTATGCATTCCTAAAAACTAAGCCTGGCAACTAAGGATTGTGTTATGCTGCCATAGAAGTGTAGAAACACCAAATTCGAGTCACTGCGGCCTGCGTTAGTCTGCTACACATTCCTCAATAATAATTTGGCCACTAAGGCCAGTGTTATTCTCCCATTTATTTCTAAAAATTCAATATGGCCTCAAATGCATGTGCCTCGCTCCTCTGTATTCCTAAAAAAAATGAATCTGACCACTAAGACCTTTGTTATTCACCCATGTATTGTTAAAAACGGGATCTGGCCACTAAAGCCCGTGCTATGCTCCTAGGTATGTCTAAAAAATTGAATCTGGCCACTGAGGCCTGCATTAGTCTGCTATGCATTCTTGCAAACTGAATCCAGTCACTAAGAACTGCATAATTCTGCTGTACATTCTTAGAATCTGAATCCAGCCACTAAGGCTTGCATTTACCTGCTATGCATTCTTAAAGATGTAATCCAGCTGTATAAGCCTACATTATTCTGCTGAGCGTTCTTAAAAACTGGATCCAGCCACGAAAGCCTACATTATTCTGTTATGTATTCTTAAAAACTACATCCAGTCATTAAGGCATACATTATTCTGCTATGCATTCTTAAAAAATGAATTCAGCTACTAAGGCCTGCATTATTTGACAGTGCATTCTTAAAAATGTAATCCAGCTGCTAAGGCCTACATTAGTTTGCTATGCATTCTTAAAAATTGAATCCCGCTGCTAAGGCCTACACTATTCTGCTATGCACTCTTAAAACTAAATCCAGCCAGTAAGTATTACAATATTCCGCTATGCATTCTCAAAAACGGAATCTGGTCACTACGGTCTGTGTTATGCTCCAATGCAATTCTAAAAAAACTAAATCCAGCCACTAAGGCTTGCATTATTCTGCTATGCATTCTTAAAACTGAATCCAGCCCCTAACGCCTACATTATTCTGCTATGCATTCTTAAAATCTGAATCTGACCACTAAGGCCTGTGTTATGCTCCCATCTAAGTCTAAAAAACAGACTCCAGCCATTAATTCCTGCATTATACTGCTATGCATTCCTAAAAACTAAATCTGGCAACTACGGACTGTGTTATGCTCCCATGTAAGTGTAGAAACACCAATTTTGAGTCACTGCGGCCTGCCTTAGTCTGCTACACATCCCTAAATAGTAAATGTAGCCATTAAGGCGTGTGTTATTCTCCCATTTATTTCTAAAAATGGAATATGGCCTCAAATGCATGTGCTATGCTCCTCTGTATTCCTGCAAAAATTAATCTGACCATGAAGACCTGTGTTATTCTCCCATGTATTTTATAAAATGGAATCTGGCCACTAAGGCCTGTGCTATGCTTGCACATAAGTCTAAAAAATGGAATCCAGCTACTAAGGCTTGCATTATTCTGCTATCCATTCTTAAAAACCGAATCAAGCCTCTAAGGCTTGCACTATTCTGCAATGCATTCTTAAAAACTGAATCCGGCTTCTAAGGCCTGTGTTATGCTTCCAGGTAAGCCTAAAATGGAATCTGGCCACCTATGCCTGCATTAGTCTGCATGCATTCTTGCAAACTGAATCAAGTCAGTAAGGCCTGCATTGTTCTGCTGTGCATTCTTAAAATCTCAATCCAGCCACTAAGGCCTGCTTTAGTCTGCTATGTATTCTTAAAAATGTAATCCAGCTGCGTAAACCTTCATTATTCTGCTAAGCATTCTTACAAGTTGAATCCAGCTGCTAAGGCCTACATTTTTCTGCTATGCATTCTTAAAAACTGAATCCAGCCACCAAGGCCTACATTATTCTGCATGCATTCTTAAAAACTGAATTCAGCTACTAAGAACTGCATTATTCGACTGCGCATCCTTAAAAATGTAATCCAGCTGCTAAGGCCTACATTAGTCTGCTGTGCATTCTTAAACATTGCATCCAGCTGCTAAGGCCTACACTATTCTGCTATGCAGTCTTAAAACTGAATATAGCCAGTGAGGACTACATTATTTTGCCATGCATTCTCAAAAACTGAATCTGGCCACTGGGGTCTGTGTTATGCTGCCATGCAATTCTAAAAAATGGAATCCAGCCACTAAGGCCTGCATTTTCTGCTATGCATTCTTAAAACTGAATCCAGACACTAAGGCCTACATTATTCTCTTCTGCATTCTTAACATCTGAATCTGGCCACTACGGCCTGTGTTATGCTGCCATGTAAGTCTAAAAACACAAAATGTCATCACTGCAGCCTGCATTAGTCTGCTACACAGTCCTAAATACTAAATTTGGCCACTAAGGCCAGAGTTATTCACCCATTTATTTATAAACATGGAATATGGCCTCAAATGCATGTGCTATGCTCCTCTGTATTCCTAAAAAAATTATCTGACCAATAAGACCTGTGCTATGCTCCCATGTAAGTCTAAAAAACGGAATCCAGATGCTAAGGTTTGCATTATTCTGCCATGCATTCTTAAAAACTGAATGCAGACTCCACGGCCTGTGTTATGCATCCAGGTAAGTCTAAAACAATGGAATCTGGCCACTTAGGCCTGCAGTAGTCTGCAATGCATTTTTACAAACTGAATCCAGTCACTAAGGGCCTCATTACACGGAAGGCGGTGAGCCATGGCGCTATTAGCGCCATGGCTCATGCCGGTAAAATACTGGCACCGCCTTGGCGGAAAGGGGATTTACCGCCCCATTCCAAGGTTGGTGGGGCGGTAAATCCCCCTTCCGCCATTGCCCTTCCCCATTCCCATTTCTGCCCCATAGGGCTCTATGGGAATGGGGAAGGCGCTAATTACGGCACTGCAATTTTGCGGTGCCGTAATTAGCTCCGAGGTCCCTTAGCGGGTTGGTTTTTAACGCCTGCAAAAAGCAGGCGTTAAAGCACCAACCCGCTAAGGGACCTCGTAGTAAGGCGGTAATGGTTAACGGTCACCGTTACCATTAACGGTGGCCGTTAACCATTACCGCCTTCCGTGTAATGAGGCCCTAAGACTTGCATTATTCTGCTGTGCATTCTTAAAATCTGAATCCAGCCAATAAGGCCTGCATTAGTCTGCTATGCATTCTTAAAAATGTTACCCGACTGCTAAGGCCTACATTATTCTGCTAAGCATTCTTAAAAACTGAATCCAGCCACTAAGGCCTACATTAGTCTGCTATGCATTCTTAAAAATAAATCCAGCTGCTAAGGCCTACACTATTCTGCTATGCAGTCTTAAAACTGAATCCAACCAGTTGTCAGTCTAGAAAAATGGATACCTCTCATATGTGACGGCAAACGTATTTTGGTGGCCGTGGGCCAACCGTCTCATGCACAATATGACAGACATATAGGTTTCCGAGTTTGCAATGAACGGCCATTTTGATGTAACAAGGATCACCATTTTGTTTTCTAACCATTATTCATTGCTTTCTGTTCTTATTGCTTCGCAGTACATTTTCTGCTTACACTGCTCGACTGTAAAACATTGTTGTCTGCACGTGAAAGGACAAGGCTGCAGGGCCGCGAGGATAACAAGAGTTTGTTGAAACACAACGTAGGCAGCGCCAGGAAAGAATGCCCGGCTCCCTCTCGAATGTAGCCTTGAAGCAGAGCTGCAGGGCATTTAATAATTTCGCAGCTGCCAGCCAGTCTCGTTATATGGTAGAATATGTTCAGAATAAAGCAGCTAAAGGCTTGAATGATGCTCTTTTTACGGCCCCCCTTTACTGAGCCCTGTTACTGCGTGTCAGCTCCCAGGACACGAATAGCACCTCATAGATAGCAAGGTCTGGAATGCAACTCTTCCCCCGTATGTAGCTCGCTTCCAAGAACAGAAGCACTGTGTTCTGTTCAACAACTGAAAGATGCCTCCGCACTTGCAAATTGCATATTGTTACTAGAATAGATATTTGAAGGTGTCATAATTGTCAGAAGTGTCCATCATCACACCGAGTTCAAAGAAACCCAATAAAGGGGGGTGTTAAACATGTCATAGCTGATTGTATGATATGCATTTTGTATATATGTAACTGATGTACGTAATTCACTCTCTTGCGTCCCTAGAGGTCTAGAGATACATGTCGCGGGGCTTGATACCGAGTTGGCCAACTGAGACTTTTTGCTTTGCAATAAACCCTAGCTTTGGGAATACAACCTCGTGTCTGGCGTATCTATCGTGTGTGGTGACTCGCCTTGTTTCCATAGACGTAAAGACCCCTAAGGGCCCCTTTCAAGATGGCGCCCGAATAGGGACCCTCCCCCACTTGTTCCATTGCATACGTTGTAATTGAGTCAAGGCAGAGAACGGCGAGGACTGGACGATCGAGCCGGGATCAAGAGGTGTTCGGGCGCCCTGTAGAAGTGATGAGAGATTCCTTTGCAGATCTGCACACATCTGATCCCTGATCGACGTGCCTGGCTAGAGAACAAGGAGGCGAGGGTCTCGAAACGAGGCGGAAGCCAAGAAACGCAGACACAACGTCATTGGTTGCGTCAGTATACAGATGACTTGTGTCCGAAAGGACAAATTGATTTATCAGGTGAGTCATTCCCCGTTTCAAAGTAATCCTGATATTGGTTGAGAGTTGACTTTGCAAAATCAAACGCCCTAGGTAAGGTTGATTAACCAGGGGGAAGGTTGAAACATGCCTGGGGTATTGTCCACACTAGCGGGGTTTTTCAGCTGTGGTAGACAATCTTTGGAAGATGGCCAAATTGCACCACCTGGGGGAACACCGGCATATGAGATGTATGTGAAGTATGGAGTGGGTGCAATAATATTCTGTGTGACTTGGCATAGGCAAACCAGAACGCAACAAGACCATCAGTGGCCGATTAATGGTAGTTTTGAGATAGCGAGAATAGATAACTTGGAAAGGGTGTTGATAAGAAAGAAAGCGCGTCCTGCAGCATTTGATATCGTTAAGGACTGGAGAAGGGAAGCAATGCTCCGATTTAGAAGTAGAGCGAAGCATGCGTGCAGGCATAAATCGAAAGGTGAAGTAGCGGAAGAAAAGGAAGAGCAGGAGTGGACTGAGAGTCTAAGGAGGTCAGGTAGACGTGACCAGTTGAATGTAGAAAAAATATACCCACAACGAGAATTACACATAGTAGATGAATTGATAGAAAACATATTGACCCATACAAAACAAGGCCCAAGATCAGAAGTGAGGCCAAACACGTCAGTAACTAGTGCCCAAACCCCACCCACAGCCCAAACTCTCCCTCCTGTAGCTCAAGCCCTCCCACAGCCACAGATCGCGCACGCAACACTTCCTATTAGCCAACCAGGCCCACAGCAGACACTCCGTGTTCCCATTGCCCCATCCGTACCTCCCGCCTTAGACAAAGACTCAGTACCGTCCGTTCCTCCCGGGGTTGAATTTGAAACCACGGGGGCGAGAGGCAGGACTGAACAACGGGGATGCACGAGGGTAACTCGCACTGCGATCAGCAAAGAAAGGAAGGTGGAATTGCAGCAACAGGCAGAGATGTATATAGACGGGAATGATGGGACGACAACATTGGCTCCGATATATGACTTCCAAAGAAGCAACGAAAGACAGGTAGTGTTGAATGTATGGGTGAATATTTGGTGGAGAAATGGAAACAGTTTATTGGGAAATTACCACCGCAGCGATTGTTAGATTTGAATGCATTAGCACGCTGTAGGGAGAGGGATGAAGAAGTGAGAGAACATGTATATGGACTTTTTGAACTTAAAAATGAATTAGATAATGATTATGCCGAAATGTTTACTACACCTGGGTACAGGGGTAAGGATATCGGGAGACATAGGAAGGGAATGCAGGGGTCACATAATGGACGGCAGCAGTTACCATCGCCGGGGCAGAAGGCGATGGTGGACGGATTATCGTTGTTAAAACAGGTGGGGGAAGACTTAAAAGTATGCCTACTAAAAACACAGGTTCTACTGCAGCAAGTAGCAGGACACAATAGAGGGAGAGGAAACGCACAAGGGAGGAGTAATTCGAATATGCATGGGGGAACAGTGGGACCAAATCAGTGTGCGTATTGTAAGGAGAAAGGACACTGGCGAGCGCAATGTCCGCATCTGTAGAATAGAAATGGGTCTGGTCAGAGGAGACAGCATAGAGGGCATCAAGGAGCGAATGGACCAAATAGGAATAGTATGCAGCAGTACCACAATAATAGAGGTAATCAAAACCAAGCCCAAAACCAAAGTGCCCCTAACCCGAGTCAGGGACAGCAAAACCAACAGTATGGAAACCAGAGTGGGGGAAATAGAGGGAAGAGTAGGAACGTTTTCGATACACAGCCAAACATGTATTACAGTAACAGTAATGATTACACATCGGACAATGTGTTATTTCCCCAATAGGACAGCCCAGGACGGGGTCGGAACCAGTGTCTATTCCCATGAATCAGAGAGGACCCTATGTAGAAATGAGAGTCGGGAATGAGGAGCACCGCTTTCTTGTAGATACAGGAGCGCAACAGTGTTCCATAGACCATCACTTGGTTCCGGATATACCACTGTCAGGGCAAAATAATGTTTCCGTAGGGTTCGTAGGTACACCGGTCATAAACCCAGTGTCCCAACCAGTCCCAGTTACTATAGGACCATTCCCTGAACATTGTCCTTTCCTTTTAACAGAAAATTTTGGGGAGAACCTGTTGGGATTAAATTTGTTGAAAAAATTAGGTTCCGTTATACATTGCACGGCAGACGGGGTGTTCCTAACGATTTGGCCACAAGATGCCCCTGTGTCAGAATTCATGTCTGAAACTTTACCAGGAGAACTAAGTAAAGTGCCAACCTGTATATGGGCAATGCATGACAACGATGTAGGATGCTTGAAAATAGAGCCAGTAAAGATAATTTTGAAAGAGGGTGTTACCCTACTGCGAATTCCCCAATACAGAATTTCGGCTGAAGGTGAGAAAGGTTTGAAGAGTATTGTTACAGATTTGGTGAAATTAGGGGTAATTGAAGAAATTACAGGCAATACATGCAACAGCCCGGATCTTCCAGTTTATATAAAAGGAGGCAATGAAGTACTATACCGTTTCATAATTGATTTGCGTACGCTAAACAAAGTAGTAGATCCACAATTTCTCTTAGTGCCAGATGTCACTACAATATTGACAATGATACCTGTTTCAGCAGAATACTTTAGTGTAGTTGATCTAAAAAATGCGTTCTTTAGCAGATATGACAAGGACAGCAGATATTTGTTCGCGTTCACATTAGGAGGATGATCATTTACATTCACGCGGATTCCACAAGGTTACACGGAAAGTCCAAGTATTAACAGTAGTGCATTGAAAGAACAGCTAGACATGCTAGACTTACCAGTAGGTTGTGTACTCTTGCAATACATAGACGATCTATTATTAGCTGCTGACACAGAGGAGATTTGTAAAGAAAGCACTGTATTACTACTGTCACACCTAGCGGCACATGGCCATGAAGCTAGTTTGAAGAAATTTCAATATAATCGAAAGGAGGTGGCTTATTTGGGCTACCTACTTTCGAAAGAAGGGAGAAGGCTAACGCCAGAACGCATAGAAAGTATTTCTTGTATGCCTATTCCAAAGACACAGAAAGGAGTCAGAGCCATAATAGGCATGGCTTCATATTGCCGACAATGGATCGGTCATTTTGCGTTAATTGTGAAACCGATGGTGAATTTGACTAGAAAGGATGCGGTTATGCCTTTACAGTGGGATGAGGAATGTCACAAAGCATTTGATCAATTGAAAACTGCATTATGTTCTGCTCCAGTTTTGGGCACACCAAATTATGAGAAGGTTTTTAGACTGTTTGTGTGTGAAAGTGAAGGATGTGCATTGGTGGTTTTGACACAGGAACAAGGTGGAAGAAATAGGCCATGCGGCTATTTTTCTTCTGTGCTGGACCCTGTAGCACGCGCACTACCACAATGTTTGCGATCTGTCGCAGCGGCTGCTGCGTCAGTGAAACAAACGGAAGGGATGGTATTGGGGCATACTTTAATTCTGATGGTGCCACATGCCATAGACGTTCTATTAAATAGAAAACAGATGCAACACCTCTGCTAGATTGTCAAGATATGAGATTATCTTGTTTGCGCCCCATATCCAAATTATGAGGTGTAGCGCTTTGAATCCTGCAGAATTAATGCCACTACCCATAAAAGAAATTGGGGAGAATGAATCACCCCCCCATGATTGCTTAATGGTCACTGAGGAAGAAACCAAGGGGAGAGTTGATTTAAGTGATACCCCACAGAAAGAGCCAGATGGAGAGTTATTTTGTGACGGCTCTTGTTTTAAATTACCTGATGGCACGACAACCGCCGCGTACGCTATCACTACCCTAGAGAGCGTTGTAGAAAGCAAAAGAATCCCCTACAACTCGGCACAAGCCGCAGAGATAATAGCATTGACCAGAGCCTGCGAGATTTCTGAAAATTTGAATGAGAATATATATACTGATAGTCAGTATGCTTTTGGGGTGGTTCATAACTTTGGTCGACTCTGGGCTGAGAGAGGGTTTTTGACATCACATGGTGCCAGAATTCAACATGGCCCTTTGATTGTATAATTGCTGTCTGCACTCACGCTTCCAAAGCGCCTAGCAATAGTGAAATGCGAGGCACACAAAAAGGTAACATGCAAAGTAGGAGAGGGAAACGCGTTTGCAGACAGAATTGCGAAACAAACTGCCACTGATTTAAATACCAAAATGATGACGGTTCAGGCTGAGGAAGTACCCTGTATGATAGAAAATGGAGTTGCCACTGTCAAAGAAATGCAGGCCGAAGCTACGGCCGATGAAATACAAGGGTGGGCAGAGGGCTCTGCTGAGTTAGATCTGGAGGGTTGTTGGGTGGACAAGGGAACTAGAAACTGGATGTTGCCAAATTCGTATGCGACTGCAATGGTCACAATGGCCCACAGACCTACTCACATCTGTGCAAAAAAGATAATACAGCACCTATCTACAGTATGGCAGAATGTAAAAATAAAAAAGAATGCAGAGAGGTTGGTGCAGAACTGTATCACGTGTTTACAACACAATGTAGGAAAGGGAACAGTGACTACAATATGCAGTTTTGGCCCGCCCTCTATGCCTTTTGAGGTGATCCATTTTGATTTCATAAAGATGGAGAAATGCCAAAATTTGAAATATGTCTTAGTGGTGATCTGTGCATTCAGCAAGTGGGTGGAGGCATATCCCTTAAAAGACTGCACAGCAAGGAGCACGGCAAAGGTAATGCTTAAAGAATATTTTTCCCATTTTGGCTTGCCCCGTGTCCTATGGTCAGATAATGGCCCACATTTTGTGGGCGCAGTGGTGTTACAGATATGTGCGGGTCTTTAGATTGATAAGAGATTCCATAGTTCAAGGCATCCGAGTTCGGCCGGTCTTGTGGACAGGCACAACGGGATACTCAAGTTAAAAATCAGAAAGATATGTGCAGGAAGCAAGTTGAGTTGGGTGGATGCATTACCAATAGCGCTATTATGCATGCGTACATCTGTACAGGCTAAAACTGGGCTCTCCCCGTACAAAATCGTAATGGGGAGGCCGGCAAATGTTTGGTGCGCACCTCAGCCAAAACGAGGTAGAACATCCTGTGCTTAGTACTTATTGTGGCCTTTTAATTCAGAAATTGCATTTGATTCATCAGCAGGTGCAGGAGGCTCTACCAGTAAGATACACCGGTCCGGGGCACGCGCTGGAGCCAGGCGACTGGGTGCTGCTTAAAAATTTTGAAAGAAAGTCATCGTTAGCACCCAGGTGGCGCGGCCCCTATCAAGTACTCTTGGCAACGCAGACGGCGATACAGGTGGATGGACGGAAATCGTGGATCCATGCCACCCATGACAAAAAGATTCCAGCTTCACTAAAAGACTTGCCTGACCCAGACGACCGGAAAGAGACAGCGGTCCCAGAAACGGAAGAAACTCTTGCCAGTAAGCCACCACCAAATCTGCCCAAGCGAGAAGTGAAACTCGAGACAAAGCCTGAGACGATTGCCAAAAAGTGGGGAGGGCAAAGAGTGCCCCAACGCTGCCCAGCAGAATCTACATCACTGTTGGCCGACACAAAATCTGCCTTGCAAATAACAGCAGAAACTAAACGTGTACCCCTTTGGCGCCCACCAGCACTTGCCAGCACGCCAAAGACCGAATCTGCATCACTGGTGCGGCGCACACCAGCACCTGCAATAGCGCCACAGGCTGACTTTGAGCCTGAATCTGGAAGTGCACCGGCACTGTTCACGGATCACACAATACCAGGAGTGAGGCGATACAATTTGCGGCCTCGAAAGACAAAGTGATCCACTGTTCTTTGGTATTTATGTCAACCTCTGGTTATGCTCATGGACGGAGAAGGAACTAGAGGTGTAGAGGAGAGAAGCGAGAGAATTGTGCAAGTCGGACAATTCAAGACTCGCGGCTCCTCGGTGCGATCATAAAAAGTACATGTGTCTGGAACCAGAGCGGACAAGCTGGGCGCACATGGTACTAAGGCAATAAGATAACTGATCAAAAGTCCTCTGAGCAGTATGAGAAAGGACAAGTGATCTTGCCTAAAAATAAATAAGCAAATCGAGGCTATAAAGGACTGGCAGAACTGAACTGTGACAATTCCGTTGAACTTATTGACATCAGAGCAAGTGCAACGAAGAGAGATATCCACGACGAACTCTAATAAGGAAGAAGAAGGTCGATGAGAAACATGTCGGGACCGGTTACAGCCTCCTCCTGCACCACTGCTGAGAATGAGTCAATTGTAAAGACTGTAAGCTTAAGAAAAACGCATGGTAAAAAGAACTGTATGCTGGCACTGACAATAATTATGTGCTTTATGAGCGTGGTAGCACCAATAACGACAGCCCTAGTATTATGGTATGTGGAATCGATACACCCATTGGGAATGTTTTTACCAATAGTTAATATATCCACTACTGAAATCCCGGTTCAGGTGATTACTTATACCCTGTCCCCAATGGAAGAAAGACACAGGGAAGGGTTTGGGAACAACATGTTGTTATTCATTATGAATATGACAGATGCAATTCTGAAGAAAACAAATTGCTGGGTATGTGCCCATTTACCGTAGCATGCTGGTAAAGGAATAAGTTGGTATGTACAGCCATTACCACTAAGTTCTGCTTGTAGTGCATCTTTAAGTGCAATGTTCTATGGGAAATGGAATAAGAGTAGTACGGGTCAGTTAGACGGAACAAACTTGAATGAGTTTGAGGAAATAATAATGAGGCCTGTGGGTTGTTCCATATTCCATAAAGCACAAGTAATGACCCCAGAGCCCACGAGGAAAAGTATGTGAAAGATAACACGACAAAATAGACAAGATAGATTGTCCCCACCAGTTAAAACATCTGTGATGACGTTTCGTGTAAGAACAGACGGGAACAAAGATACAGTTCCCCCTTCTTACACGGTAAATTATAACCCAAGAACTGTCCCTTTTTGTCTAAAAAAGAAAGGCTCCTTTTCAGTCGGAACATTTACTGGATGCATGAATACAGCGGTATTGAAATGGCAAATAGAACCAGTATATGTGGGAGATCCAGTTTATTTTATATGTGGAGAGAAAGCATATCCTTGGTTGCCCAGAAACTGGGGAGGTACATGTTACCTAGGTCTACTATTCCCAGGAGTGTTCCTCTTAGAAACAGCTGACATGGCCAGACTATCCAGATCTAGAGTCAAAAGGAGTAGCGAAGGTGTTTCGATACCGACTGACGTAGCAAAATCATTCATTCCATTCTTGTCCCAGATAGTGAACTCCTATAATATAAGGCAGCTGTCCAGAATACTAAAAAAATACCATAAACACAACGACAGATATACTATTTAACATGATGTTGGAAGAAAAAGGAATCAGGTTAATGATGCTGCAAAATAGAATGGCTCTCAATGTGATCCTGGTTGATCGTGGGGGAATTTGAAAAATAGTGGGATCAGCGTGTTGTGTATTTGTAGATGACTATTCCACTACAATCTTTGAAGCAATAAAGAAAATGCATGTCCTAAGTTCTGAACTCCCTACTGGAGAAGGAGGCTGGGGAATAGAGTCCTGGTTTTGGGGAATACTGCGTTCTTGGGGATGGAAGTTGATTTCGATATTAGTAGCGGTGTTTGGAATATTCATAACGTACTGTTGTTGCATACACTGCCTACCAATAGTTTGCACTGAGGTAACGGAGGAATGTACTAAGGGATGTATGCATATGATGACAAAAAGAAAACAAACTCATGGTCGGGCTGACCAAGACACAAATGAGATGAGAACAGTAAAATAATTGATGGCTATAGATATTAATGAAGATGATGATGCTTACAATAGCATGCAAAATTCAGACATAAATACTTCAGACTTATCGTCATTAGAGGAGGATACAATGAATGGATGAGACGTTTGGCATATGGCCAAAGGAGGGTTTGTCAGTCTAGAAAAATGGATACCTCTCATATGTGACGGCAAACGTATTTTGGTGGCCGTGGGCCAACCGTCTCATGCACGATATGACAGACATATAGGTTTCCGAGTTTGCCAATGAACGGCCATTTTGATGTAACAAGGATCGCCATTTTGTTTTCTAACCATTGCTCATTGCTTTCCGTTCTTATTGCTTCGCAGTAAATTTTCTGCTTACACTGCTCGACTGTAAGACATTGTTGTCTGCACGTGAAAGGACAAGCCCGCAGGGCCGCGAGGATAACAAGAGTTCATTGAAACACAACGTAGGCAGAGCCAGGAAAGAATGCCCGGCTCCCTCCCGAATGTAGTCTTGAAGCAGGGCATTTAATCATTTCACAGTTGCCAGCCAGTCTCGTTATATGGTAGAATATGTTTAGAATAAAGCAGCTAAAGGCTTGAATTATGCTCTTTTTACGGCAGCCCTTTACTGAGCCCTGTTAGAGAGTGTCGGCTCCCAGGACACGAATAGCACCTCATAGATAGCAAGGTCTGGAATGCAACTCTTCCCCGTATGTAGCTCGCTTCCAAGCACAGTGTTCTGTTCAACAACTGAAAGATGCCTCCGCACTTGCAAATTGCATATTGTTACTAGAATAGATATTTGAAGGTATCATAATTGTCGGAAGTGTCCATCATCACACCGAGTTCAAAGAAACCCAATAAAGGGGGGTGTTAAACATGTCATAGCTGATTGTATGATATGCATTTTGTATATATGTAACTGATGTACGTAATTCACTCTCTTGTGTTCCTCGAGGTCTAGAGATACACGTCGCGGGGCGTGAGACCGAGTTGGCCAACTGAGACTATTTGCTTTGCAATAAACCCTAGCTTTGGGAATACAACCTTGTGTCTGGCATATCTATCGTGTGTGGTGACTCGCCTTGTTTCCATAGACGTAAGGGACCCCTAAGGGCCCCTTTCACAGTAAGGCCTACATTATTCTGCTATGCATTCTTAAAAACTGGATCTGGCCACTAAGGCTTGTGTTATGCTCCCAGGTAATTCTAAAAAAACTGGATCGAGCCATTAAGTCCTGCTTTATTCTGCTATACATTCTTAAAAACTGAATCCAGCCACTAAGGCCTGAGTTGTTCTGCAATGCATTTTTTCAAACTAAATCTGTCCACTAAAGCCTGGGTTCTGCGCTAATGTAATTCTAAAAAAACGAAATCTGGCCACAAGGCCTGCATTAGTCTGCTACCCGTCATTTCTACGGTTCATGAAAGAGCTGAAGACCTTCCTCTTCAAGGAATGGCTCTTCCTTAATATGTAGGGCCACACAACCTGCTCTCCTCACCTTACCTGAGACTCAGTGATATGCCCCCCACTGTCTTCACCCCTGGTTTCTTGTAGATCCCTTATCTACCAATTGCCCACCCTCGCCTTCCGCTGCAAGCTCCCGACTCATTTTTTCAATGCTTCCCTCATTGTGTTCTTCCCTCTTTGATTGTAAAGCACTCTGTTGCTTCCCAAAGATAGATTTGCACTCAATAAATACACTAGTAATAATAACAATAATAGACCTGTTGTAGTTTTAAAAACTAAATCTGGACACTAGGGATTGCATTATTCTGCTATGCATTCTTAAAAACGGAATCTGGCCAATAAGGTCTGTGTTATGCTGCCATGTAAATCTAAAAAGTGGAAATCCGGACACTTAGGCCTGCATTATTCTGTTATGCATTCTTAAAAATGTAATCTACCCACTAAGGCCAACATTATTCTGCTATGCATTCTTAAAACCTGAATCCAGCCACTAAAGCCTGTATTAGACTGATAAGCATTCTTAAAACCTGAATCTGACCACTTAGGACTGCATTGTTCTGCTACGCATTCCTAAAAACATTGGGGCTGATTCACAGAATTATTTGCGCTGAAAAACAGTGATTTGTGCGCCATTCTGCCCGCAAATCCCTGTTTAACAAATGGGGATTTGCGGGCAGAATGGCGCACAAATCCCCGTTTTTTGGCGCAAATAATTCCCTGAATCAGCCCCTTAATCTGGCCAATAAGGACTCTGTTATACTGCCATATATTGCTAAAAACTAAATGTAGCCCCTGAGGCTGGTGTTATTCTCCAAAGTATTTCTATAAAGTGGAGTATGGCCTCAAATGCCTGTTTATGCTCTTATGTATTCCTAAGAAACGGATCTGACCACTTAAACCTGTGTTATTCTCCCATGTATTTTTAAAAACTGAATATGGCCACTAAAACCTGTGTTTTTCTCCCATGTATTTTTAAAAACGGAATCTGACCACTAAAACCTGTGTTATTCTCCCATGTATTTTTAAAAACTGAATATGGCCACTAAAACCTGTGTTATTCTCCCATGTATTTTTAAAAACTGAATATGGCCACTAAAACCTGTGTTATTCTCCCATGTATTTTTTAAAACTGAATATGGCCACTAAAACCTGTGCTATGCTCCAAGGTAGGCTTAAAAAACCGAATCTGACCTCTTAAGAGTGTATTAGTCTTCTATGCATTCTTAAAAATTGAATCCATCTTCTAAGGCCTGCATTATTCTGCTGTACATTCTTAAAAGCGGAATCCAGCAACTAAGGCCTACAGTATACTGCTAACCATTCCTAACAACTAAATCTGGCCACTAATGACTAGGGCTGGGCAAAATGTTTAAATTCTGTTCCGCCTGCCATGGGCGTAATTTTAGGGGGGGACGGGGGTGTTCGTCACCCCCAACTTTCATGGCACACCATTTTGTCCCCATTCATTTGGCTTGGCCAACTTTTCTTCAGATGTCATGTCCCCCCCCATACATTTTCAGCAAAGTAACTGCCGCCTGCCGTGTAAGCGAAATTTGAAAGTTCCCCAAAATCTGCCGTTCCGCCACCCCTGGGTATCGACAAGGATGGCGCAAATTTTCTGGTGCTGTCTCACGAACCTAGAATGAATCGAAAAGGGCAGCACAACGTTTCGCAAATTTAAAAGAGAAGCACAACGTTTTTCCTGCCGCTGTGCGAACCTCCCATGAATGGAACAAAAAGCTGAGAGAAGTGTGTCATGCCGCTGCGCTAACCTAGCACAGTTTGAAAAAAAGTGAGAAGTTTCTCGTGCCGCTGCGCAAACTTAGTGCAAGTCGAAATGAGCAACATGAAGTTTTGCGTGCCACAACGTGAAATTATTATGGATCTAAAGCAAGCCCACTCAAAGTTTCACGAGCTGCTATACAAAACTAGTACGACTCGAAAAAAGAGTAGCACGAAGTTTCTCATGTCGCGAACCTAGCACAGATCGATAAAAGACTTGCACAAAGATTCTCGCCTGGCTGCGCGAACCTCTCATGAATCAAAAAACTATGCACAGTTTCTCGTGTCGCTGCATGAAACTAGCGGGGATTAATAAAAAAGACATGTGCAAAGTTTCTCGTTGCATTACATGAAACTAACATGGGAACAAAACACCACGCTATGCGCAAAACCGAATAAAACCGGGTGAAATTTAAGTGGCGACGGAGAAGTAATGCTGATTTCTTGGATTCGGCGGAAGTGGAATAAAGTGCGCATTACACACTATTCGTTCGTGGGCAAAAATGTGGCTCACCCCTACTAATGACTGTGTCTCCAATATATTTAAAAACAATTAATTTGGCCACTAAGGCCTGTGTTACTGTTGCATGCATGTTTAATCTGCCCACTAATGCCTCTGTTACTCTCCCATGTATTTTTAAACATTGAATGCGCCCACTAAGGCCTGTTTTGTTCTCCCATGTATTTTAAAAAATGTTATCTGGCTGCCAAGGTGGTATGCTCCAACTTAATTTCTAATAAATGAATGCGGCCACTATGGCAGGTTTGTAGTAGGTGCCAGCCTGTAGTTACTCCACCACACTGCCTAGTCTTAGGCCTGCACACACAGGTAGAGATATATATGGGAACCCGTTGCAGAAACCATGACATAACTAGGCAAAGAATACTGCATCTTAGCCCCTCCCCTTACTATACACATGATAGAATACTGCATCTTAGCCCCTCCCCTTACTATACACATGATAGAATACTGCATCTTAGCTCCTCCCCTTACTATACACATGATAGAATACTGCATCTTAGCTCCTCCCCTTACTATACACATGATAGAATACTGCATCTTAGCCCCTCCCCTTACTATACACATGATTTGTCAACAAAGGTTAAGTTAAATCAGAGATGCGGTTTTCCATGCAACCCCATGGAGCCTAAACCCAAACTCCTTGAAATAGTCTACCCACACACAACCTGAAACAGGGAAACAAAGGTAAATGCCAGTGCCTCGAGTTCTATCACAAAATATCTATAGCTGACACCAATCGATACCCAAAACAGGGATAATAATAATTTAGCATTTATATAGCGCTACAAACCCTCAGGCATCTGAGCGCTGCTTATTATTACCCACGGTGTGTGGTGCTTATTTATAATCCTGCATCAGCAGGCTCTGCAGAGATGTCAAAGCGAGCGCTCTACTCACTGTGCTATCTGACCGGATGACAAGACAGCTCACTAAAGGGGTTCATTTTACAGACCTCATGAACTGTACGCAGGGGGGGCCGGATCCGTGTGTCCTTACACGGAGAAGGTGCCACTTACATGCACATTTTGTCATTTTAGAAACGGAGCGGAAATGTTCGAGAGTAAAAAAGCATTTACCCTTTGCTTTTCCGATCACTTTCGGCGAAAGAGTAAATGTTGCATGCAAATTACACCTGTAGGCAGCAATTACAAAGGATTTCTAAGCAAAAGTCCTGTTATTAACAGGTGGCAAAGTCAGGCGTATTGCATAGGAACCTTTTGGTTTCCGCCTGCATGAAAACCATAGTGCAATTTGAAGGCAGAGTGGGAGAACAGCACGGAAACGTATACACCATTCCGCCTTCAAATTGATTGAAAGTCCCCTGGAAGATTAACGCGGAGTGCAAAGAACATACACCTGGCTTGTATGCATCATTTTAACGCTTTGGGGGACTATACAATAAATCTTCATAATGTTTGTGAACTGGACCACAATCATCAAAACCTATTTCTAAAAAACTCTAATATCAAGCATTCAAGGAGGGGAAAGAATGACTATATTCGACTACATATAGCAGAGGTCTGCATCCTTTGGCTCTCCAGATGTTTTGTACTGCAACGCGCATCTGTCTTACCCATCAAAGTCAATGGCAAGGGGTCATGGGAATTGTAGTTCAAAATATCTGGAGAGCCAAAGGTTGCAGACTCCTGACCTATAGAAAATAGCTAAAACCACATTCAACATATACAATTCAGGAACTGCCTTATGCAAGCCAGATCTAAGATCTAAACTGCTGGAAACCATGCTTCTATTTTAGCTAACATCACTAAAAAGTCGCCAAATTCCCTCCAAAACTCTGTAGTAAACTTGCTTCCTCAGAAGTAAAATGACCAAGAGCCAACAGATGCAGGGAGACAGCCAGGTGTGGCTTATAGGTCAAACCTATCTAAACCCAGACATGACTCAGACCAACATGGGGCCTGCCCACAGCGTTACAGTGAATCAGACCGAGCCCACAACTCACAACCCTTCAACCACCAATCAGGGAAACAGCTAATTAGACGCTAAACAGTATGGCCAAAAAAGGCTAAGACACTTAATGCTGAAGGTGAAGCCACCCCCACTTTCCCAAGGTGCCAAACAAAAATGCCTGCCTTACTTAATCCGTTAAATTCACATTCTGGAGTCACAGAAGCATGGACTAATAGTAACTTTATGGTACAACACTTGACACACTACTCTGCAAAAAATAAAGAAAGCAAAGGGGGAGGTAGAGTGATGATCCAATGGAGATGCTCTCTGACTCCCATCCAGGGCTCAAGTCAAGGGTACACGTGTGCGGACGGAGTCCCCCCCCCCACTTTTTCAGAGGGCACCTTGTTATGCTAGCTTCTGGTGACACCACATTCAACTGGTATGTCAATGAGCCCCCCGCTTTATTTTTTTTTAGGACTTGACCCCTGCTCCCTTCAAACAATACACCTGGTTCATAAGCATAGCTGTCAAATGCAGTCCCAACCAGACATGAACATTGGTGATCTTGGAGGCTTACAGGCCTCTGGGACGAAAGGGCTCTGTTTTCCCCGGTTAGATTACCTAGTTACAGGGCAAGTCGTAGTTGCACATCTCTTTATTGTGCAGGAACCCACTAAACCCCATAAGGATCTATGGAGAATCATTGGACTGATTGTTAGTGAGCACTTTTAAAAGTCTTTCTCAGAACAACTGCTGTCAAACATACAGGCAAACTGCCTCGAAACACTGTTCTAAGTTATCTTGTCTGCGTTCAGTAGGACCATGGGTAGACTCAACCCAGAATCATTTAGAGACCTAAAATGGGGAGAAAATCACAAATATCCGGTGCAACCTCATAGTAGCCACAGTAAAGAGGGAAAGAAGGAAACCGGAAGAACATGGAGAACCCATGAAACTCGGGAGAATGAAATGTCATGCCTCCGACATGCAAGACACTACCCTAAGGCCACAAAAAGAGCTTTACAGAACTACTAGGCAAATACAATATTTAATGCATAGAATAAAACCAGTGAACTCTTCGCCATGACAAGGGAATTTACAAGCCCCGAACAATCCAGGACAAAGATAACCCCATCTCAGCAGTTGGTGCATAACATTGTAAAGGCTCACTCCCCGACTTACCACTACAAGCTCATAAAATATGACGCATCCCAGTAGGGAATGAGTCTAGGAGGACAGGTTGCAAGATGAATAGGTTTTTATATAAAGTTGGCATCCAGAGAACTCTGCTGCCTCGAGAGCGCTCTGGCAAACAATACACGTACATGAAATTATAAAGCCAAACAGCATCATCGATTACGTCATTAACATAGGGTACTACATTAGCGCAGGATTGGTTGGGGAGTGATGGTGCATATATTGCTGTAGGCGCTGCTTCTTCCGGATAGGCTGCCCAGTTGGCGGGAGGGTGAGCGTCACAAGGTCCAGCTGCCCGTGTCCCGGAGGGGTGAGGGTTAGGTCACAACGAGATACAGTTGACACTAACTAAGCTGGCATGCAAAACTACCACTAGACATATAATAAATGACAATTAATAATACACATTTATTTATTTATTTATTTATTTATTTATTTACTTATTATTTGATTAGTTCAATTCATTGAACCTTTCAAATTTTACAAAATAAATCAAATAGTCAACAAATTTTACATATACCAACTTACAAACAATATATCTGTACAATAAAGAAAAATAAATAATTATGTACTCTTAAGTTAATTTTTAGCATTGCCTTAAAATAACAATTATCAAATATATACTTGCGACACCATATATACAATAACATTTTTCATTCAATTTAGCTCTCTATATTTCTTAATAGACTTACTTATTCAGTCACCTTCAGATTTCAACAATTCATTCAGAAATTCGAACAGTAGCAATTTGTACCGACAAATTAGAAGTCGAGAATAGCCATTTCCAAGCATCAGAGTAATCACTGAGGAAGTAATACAGAGGTGACTCTGCAGAAATATTTCTTTCGCAAGTCATCAAGATTCGAACATTCTATTAGATAGTGCTTCAAAGTTTCTTTTTGGGATTGTACCCTACACCATCTGCAGTAATTTTCATTCTCTGGTATTAGTTTCCTTCTTGCCAGGACTGACCTATTATGCCATAGGTTACATCTAAAGCGCAGATATTGGTTGCGCATATCCGGTGATGGATATTTATGTAAATAACCAGCCATGTTTCCCAATTTTTTATGACCAAATGTGGTTATATCAAAGTCTTTCATTCTGGAGCATTCCTCAATAGTGACAATCATTCCATTTGGAATAACTTCAATTTCGCTCCGACAGGATTATGAAGCAGTATGTCTAGGGAGATGTTAGAGTCTGCAAGAATATTTAAGATATTCTGCGTCCATGTCTTGGAAAAGAAGTCGTTTGTGGTTGCCAAATAAGATGCTAATATTCCAACTATGTTAGAAGATCCAATATTTACCTTTAAGTAAATCTTTGCAAACCTATAAATTGCAATTGAAAAAATCCAGACCACACTAAACAGCCAACCCAATCACGTCATTATACACAGACACACACTCCAACCACTGAACCCTGCACCTTCAACATGTTCTGACTTGCCTGGGAGGCATGAACTTTAAAGGTTGTCACCAAAAGGAAAGCCTCTCAAACACACTATGCAGTCCATGCCCGATCTCAGCCATTAAATATCAAACCCAAACACTGGTGTCCTGTGTATCTAAACTGTGCAATGGGTCCTTTCAAACTGGATGTGTCCCTCCTCTCTTAAAGAGGCCTGTCCAACAGCTGACAGAAAAGAGTATGGATGGTCCTGAAATGCTGACACACTACTGACCTAGCAGTAACCTCCCTTTCATACGCAAGATACTTAGCCGACTAGTCATGTCACAAGTCCAAAACCACAGCGAACACATCCTGTTCTATGATGGACAATCTGGGTTTGCACCTAATTGTAGCAAGGAAACAACCCTAGTTGATATCAAGGAATCAATCCGTCAAGCCATCGACATGAAGAAGAAGGCTGTTCTAAATATGCTTGGCAGTCGGGAAATGGACAGCAACGCTTTAGAATGGAATCAGTCTTTCCATAATTACAGAACAGCACAGGTACAAGAAGGACAATTCAAAACCAAGACAAAATCCCTTTATGTGGAGTCCCTCAAGGGATCCTCATCGCACCCTGGCTGTTCAATGTATATACGCACCCAGTGTTTGCACCGATAAACACAGACACCAACTCATCTCAGATTAGCGTCAACGACATTCAAATCTGTTTTCAACACTGACTCGAGTCGGAAGGAGAATGACACCATCGTGGTCTCTTTGGAGACTATCCAGGAATAGATGCCTTAAAACAAGCCATGCGTTAAGGTAAGAGAAAGTATAATCCTAAATCTTAGCAACAAACCCATAGCTGAAATGCCTTTCAATTGACCAAATGCACTGGGAGCCAAACCTAAGCTACCTGCTGCAACTAAGAACCTGGGACCATGTTCTGCTCACAGCTATCCTTTTAAAGAAAATCTTTTTGTTAGTTTGGTAACAGAAAACAAAACATAAAGAACAATTGAGACAAGTTCCAGCTCCCTGTCAATCCCCTCCACCCTTTCCAACACCAACCTGTTACTGAACCGCAAAATGTATCTTCATTCATGCACTACAAATTAATAGATGCCCGTGTATTGTTAGTACAATTACCGTCTAGTGCGGTTTGTCGATTGATTGAACAAAAAGAAAACAAGGTGACACCACTTTGTAGTTTCTGATGCTCTCAGTTAGCTCAAAAAACTGAGCATGCAAAACGTTGCTTTTACTTTTTCTTTTCACATTCAAAAGCAGAGATACTGTTATTGTCATATATAGCACAAAGTCACTGCAAAAATTGTAGGTGATGTTTAATTCACATTCCTAATTTGTGGTTACAAAATATTGTCTTTAAGGCAGAAATAAGATACAGCGGTCGAGCAATTGCATTTAGCCTATGCATTTCAGTGTTTGACACCATCTTCAAGGCTATGCAAACTTCAACAGATCATCTACAATTCAAATTATATACATACCATGGTATGACAGTCATTTTCGTAGCCGCAAGAGAAACAAAACAAGACAGAAAATCTAGGTCAGCAACTGTCTCAATATCACGTCAAACTGCTGCAGATTCAATTATAAAAGTTGGTCATTCATACCTCATTCCCACTGTCTGTGCCGCTATAAACTCATAGACACGTGTAACCTGTATGCAAAATCATTCGATAGATGCGACAACCTAGGGATATCCATATATTGAGCAATCGAAGGATTGTATATCATCTTTCCTATACGCTCATGTTAAGGATTTTGCTTCTTACCTGCCGTGTCAAATCGAGTATCCAAACCGAAAGAGAGCCGCATGAATCGATTGATTGACCCTTCAGGGACGTCGTAGTGTCGATTCCCTCCTTATACTCGGGGTGGTAAGTCGTCGGGAGAGGTTTGGAAATCATTAAGGAGTGTGCTCCATGTCAACTCTAAGTCATTCTCTTCCCTTCTTTTCCCAAGTTCATGTATTACCAGTTTCTCCGCTGCCACCCATCTCTGCATATCTTGCTAGCATTGGCCCAGTGAGGGGCCTTTCAGGTGTTTCCAGGAGATGGCCATTCAGCTTATCACTAATAACAATTCAAAGGCAGCCAATCTCTTCCTATGACCTAGTTTCTTTCCCTCCTCGTAGTACTCCCAGTAAGCAAACTTTTGGGGAGCATTCCAGTTGTCCTCCTATCAAGGTATCTGCTTTAGTAATCACACTGTGCCAAACGCTTTGTATCATTGGACATTCCCACACCATCTGCCAGAATCCAGCTGAGTCCTGCCTGCACCTAGGACATCTGTCTGGGTTATCCGGATGTATCGTGTGTGGTTGTCCATGAAAAGATCAAATAGAAAATACAGAGGCAGAAAATGCTGAATTATTTTAATTCAAATTTTCGACTTGAAATGCGGGGGGTGGGCACAGCCCCCTCAACATCCCCACTAACCTAATATATCCTCTTACCCCACTCTCCGTCTATTAATTTGCTAAAAGTTTAACAATTCGGATACAAAAAAATCTGCATTTTCTGCCTCTTTTTTTCATTCAAATTTTTCTGCGGATATCATCGTGCAATTTCTGGTGGGTCATGTAAACGCGATGTAGGGTATTAAATTGTATTAATTGAAATCGGGCGTTCCTTGATACTTTACCAATCTGTGAACATATTTGAGGCCATGCCCTCTCTTCTATTGCTTCTCCCATATCTTCTTTTCCATTTCTCTTTCACCTTTAGCTGGGGTTGGGTTTCGCTGTCTTGTAGTACAGTCTATAACCTTGTTATCGTGTGTCTTTCGGTTCCTATGTTTAATATAGCATGAAGAATTGGGGCAGTCGGGGGTTCCTCCGGTATAGAGCTCCATTTGGTCGCTAAAACCTTTGTCAGTCTCGCGAGAATTCCAGAACTGCCCCGTTGGGCATCTAAGATTTCTCGGCACACTCCATGAAATGTAACAATTTCCCACCTTCAAGTCTCCTAGTGCGAGGAATCCTGTGGTGATGAATTTGGCATCACCCATATCATGGATGACTGCTGCCACTTTGGTATCCACTCGTAAGGGTATGCCGGGGCTGTAGCCTGCACCTATGCGCAATCTAGCACGTGTTCTTTCCACACTTGTCGAACCCCCCCCCCACCTCCACCCTTCTACAGGATGTTTATAATCTTCCTACATCACACCAAAGTAATTCCATCCCTGTGTAATGTTTGCAGGGTTTCCCTATTAATAGTATGTCGGCGCCGCATCTCTGTTATCCCATCTCTGTTATCCAACCTACACCCACCCACCTAGCGTGTTGTAACTGGGATGCTAAAAAGTATAGCTCACTAGCTCACAGTCTGGGAGGGCAAGCCCGCCATCTAAGCTCACAGCTATCCTTTAAATAACAAATCAATTCTCCGAGTAAAAACTCACACTTACAACTGCACACCCTAAAAAAGATGCTACCCTTCTCAGGTGTGAATCAAAAACCCGAACTTGTACAGGCATTGGGTTTGAGTAAGCTGGACTGGGGGACTGCCCTTTACCAGCGCTTACCTAAACACATGCAGTTAGCACAGAGAACAGCAGCAATGCTGGTCTTTGGACTGGAGAAAACGCGACCACATTTTACCTGCTCTAGAAATTCTTCAATAGCTCTCAGTAAGGAAGCACATTACTCTACAAAATCCACTGCATGACTAGACGGAGATATTGGAGAAAGGGATACTGGATCCAAGCTTGGGTTCTAATGACAGCTTTTATAATTGACCAAAGAATTGAGTTCTATGCGGTTTCATCAACTACACTTACCACATCGACCTTTAGTTGCATTTTTGTTAGTCGTATTTTTTGTCTATTAATGGCAGCGTACGCCCTATAACCCGTCGCCCCTATGCCCACCAAACCTCCCATCGCCTCACACCCAAAACCCCCTAATCATACACATACATATATATGTACGTTGGGCGTATGAGCTACAGGAGTCTAACCAAAGGTCAGCTTGGTAAGTGTGGATGACAGATTAGCAAAACATTTTCAAGGTGGAAAATGTATTAAGAAAACAACAAAACGCTGTTGTGACCTAGTCCCATTCATTTTCCTATAGAGAAAAGTTGCTTCCATTGCACACCCGTAGCGCTAAAACCACACATACATGATATCGCAAAAGGGATTCAAAATGACATACAGAATGCAGGGATCGAAATAAAGATTTGATGAGGCGGAGCTAAAAGCAGCTCCTGGGTATCCAACATTAACGAGTGACGAGGAGCTAACACTGGGGAACGAGGAGCTAGTGCAGTGTTCCGCAAATCTAACTTCCACATAAGATGCAAATATACAACTTTGTCAAATATTTATGCCCCGTTTGCTTTAAATGTTGTATAGATGTGTCCTAATGCCTATTTATAGATTGTCACATAGGTGTGTTTGTTCGGTGTTTGCCTGCAGAGCCAAAAGTAGCTCCTGGTAGATGTTGGTGTCAAGCTAGCCAAGCTGCGCTAATTCAGATCACCTTATCCCTCTATTAGGTTTTTTCACTGAATTTTACGTATAAAGCTACAGCGCATTGCTGCATCGAGTAAGTGCTCAACAGTATGTTTTGCACCCTGCTTCCCATCACCTCTAGGATTTTTGAAATAATGTTGGGGTCCTTGACACCCCACATTTTATGTACAGCAGCCCATGTTCGAGTTGTTCTTTTCACAGTGCATTTCATCATAAAACGCGCCAGATAGTTGCTGAGAAGGGGTAGGAGCCGAATGTGACATGTGGCACATGCCACAGTGTGCCATAGCATGCCACCAATCTCTGGACTGGCTGATGTAAAATGTACAGTTTAAGGGATTTCAAACACATTCAACAAGTGAAAAATACCCTCTCAATCATTGTGGGATTGTTTTTATATTAAAGCACTTTCAGCAAATGCATAGTTTAAGCACTTATCATGCCCCAGCATGTCACCAATCTCGGGACTGGCTGATGTCATTACTTCAAAGACATTAAACAAGTGAATATAAAGCCTCACAACCAGTGTGAGATGTTATAAATCAAATTTTTAAAAAAGGAATTAACTAAATTCCGATAGCTGTCTTGAATTTACAACCTCATGGGCTGTAGTCAGAAGTTCAACCATTGCAATAATGCTACAGATGACAAAACCCTGGTGCTAGTTTATATGACCTAATCAGACAGCAGGGTCTGCAAGTTCCTTTTTAGTATCAATTCTAACGAGGCATGCCTCCTAGATATTTCTTTATATCTGCTTCAGATCTGTTTTTTATTGCTTCAAAATTACTTCAGGCATCTCACCTCTTAGGCTCCTGTCTTATATTTCATAACTTACAGCAATTGAATGGTTGAAAGCACTTGGAACTCCAGCATGCCACAGCATGTCACCACTCTCGGGACCAGCTGATGGCAAATGTACTGTTTAAATGACTTCAAAGACATTAAACAAGTGAATATAAAGCCTCACAACCATTGTGAGATGTTATAAATCAAATTTAATAATAAAAAGTCTGTGCGTCACCTTGCGGCTGCTAGCTGTCTGTCTCCTGTGCATTGCACAATATGGCCTGGGTAGAAGTAGAATCCTCTGACAGCAAGTAAAGCAGAGAAGGGCCTTCAAACATTCTGCAGGACCCCTCTCTGGGACAGCTGATGGAGAAAGCAGCATGGGCAGGTCTAGGGCCGTTATACCATAAGCTGGACTTTCTCCTGAGCCGGGTCGACTTTTCGCAAGGGCCGACAACTGTGAGGCCCAGAGCCTGCAAGAGACAATGGCAGGAGGAACATAAGGCCAGTGGCAAACCACTCTCCGAATCGTGCAAAGGATACACAAAATAGCGGCATGCTAAGGGAAAGGCGTGATGGAAGAGACAAGGTGACATACCCATAGCTCTCAACTCACACGCTTTTGGCGGGTGTCACCCGCCTTGTAAAGACTGTGACTAGGGGGTTGTCCTTCCCTCTGTAGTTTACGAAAATCGGGTGATTTTACCCGCCTTTGCAAAACAAATGGTTGAGAGCTATGCATACCCCTTAGCCCACAGGAAGACCAAGAGGGCACTGAATGGGATTCCAGCAGCACTGAGAGTTCACACCTTTCTGTGTGCTTGGCCACTCCTCAGGAAGGAGAACCGTGCAAAAGGCACAATAAGAGCGTTTAAAAATGCAGAGATAGTTCCCTGGTCGACCCCTTTCATCCAGACCTGCTACTCCACCTGAGATCCTTGGAGGGGAAGCCCCCACTTAAGGCCAAAAGGTACTTGAGCAAGCGACTAGAGATGAGAGTCTAATTGAAGGCACAATATCCCAGACCTTCTCTGCCGGATAAAGTAGTGGACACTCTAGAGGTGGACTCATTCATGGTGAAGCATAGCAAGGACCTGAAAAAGGTATTGACCGCTCATGGATAGCATGCCAGGACACGCTCCCCGATTCCATAGGTCCATTGACCAAGATCATTAAAATGGTGGAAGAGACCAAAGAGGCTCTGCCTATGGATGTGCATATTCTGGCTAATTGCGCACAAAGAGCAGTTTGTTTAATAAGTAATACCAACTGTACGATAGCAGCGGAGTGCAGATGAACGATTTTAGTAAAGATAGTCCTGAAACTCAGGAAGTTGACATCCTCTGAGGCCGCTGCAGCAGCTAAACGGATTTTGTTTGGAGAAGCTTTTGTCAAAGACATGTCCAGATTTGTTAGCACCTTTGCTGCTCTGGACAAAGGTCAGACATCGTTAAAAACAGTGTTTGTGCCCTGTGTATCCGCCAGGACGGCAGAAGCAGAGGCGTCTCCGCCAGCCGCTGAGGAGGCCAGAGGCCCTAGAGAGAAAACAACTGGTGACAGCAGGAAGACAGAAGGCTGAATCCTTCCTTCTCCTCCCGTGGAAGAGGCAGGCGACGGGGCTGGCACTGCAGCAGCAGGTGAGAGTACAGTCGTATGCACACAGCGCAGCAGCAAGCAATGCAATTCCTGCGATAGGTGGTAGGCTAGCGATGCACCTAAGCGCTTGGGAGGAGCTTACCGTGGACTCTTGGGTCGCAGAGACTGTGCAGGGGTGTTGTCTGTAATTTTGAAAGAGCACAGACAAACGAAACTGCAGCAACCTTTCGCAATTTCAGAGTGTTAGGCAGAATCACATACAGTAGCCTTTGGGAACACAACATGCAATTAAGACTACAAGTGTCCGTACAATTTCACCTTTGGTACAAGCCTGTACTACACAGTTATGCGGTAGCATTGGCTGAGCAGCCAGACTTATCTCAAGAGTTTAAGTGAGCAGTAGAACAAGTTACACAAAGGGATCAACAAATACAGTGGTTCAAACAAATACTTACTCAAGGTTTCTTGGTAAAATAATATACAATTTATTTACACAGTCAATTAGAAAACATTACACTAGCAAAAGCAGCTTAAAATCATACACTAATACACCACAATACACAACCAATAAGTTACTGAACAAGTTCAGCTCCCCTGGAGTGGGAGCAAAATGGCACTTCAGTTACTTTAAAAAGGGTTAAAAAGACAAGGTTATAAGAAATGCAGCCCAAATACATTCAAAGGTAGGGTAAAGGGTTTCAGTTAACTACGACCAGCAATTCAATTCAATAGGCCTTTGCCAAAATCAATGGTTCAGAGTCTTTGTATAGGATAGCACAGTTCTTGTAGATAATGGTTAAGTCTTTGCCACGGTTTTTAGAAGAATGTGGCTAAGCGAAAAGTTAGACGAATGTTTAGGGAAAGATCAGCTTTCAAATAGGGGAAAGTTTCACAAACTTTCCCTCTGGTCGAAAAGATTTCGGACCGCGTTTGCACAGTACCTTTAAAGTGAAGAAGAGCTGTAGCTGAGGCAGTTGTTCCTGGCAGTTCGAGCACACCTCACTGTTCCTGTGCTTCAGTCATGGGGACAAGAAGGAGGACGTCGGGAGGTTCCTGCACTGCCCAGGGAAGAGGCCACACGCTTGGATAAACGTTGGTTTAAGGTGTGAGTGCCTTAAAGACCACAAACTGGTATGCTTCCCACTGGCGATCCAGTTTTCCACAGCACTCTGTAGAAAATTCAGCCAGGAGGGGACGGTTTTCAGGTGGCTTGTGAGTTGGTTGGTCCCACCAAACTCAAGGGAAGAAGTTAACCTTGAAGGGCTTCTCTATTGATGGAGTTTCAGGCAATTTGGACCTGCAGTAGGGCTTCACCGGTCGGCCAGGAGTTGCAGCAGTTCTCTTCCTTCAGCTCGTCTTCGGTTCTTTCGTTCCAGTGGTCGACTCTGCTTTCCAAGTCCCAGACACCTGCTTTTAAATAGTTTTCCCCCATTCATTCCAGCCTGGCTGTCACTCATACAGCAGGGTGGCTGTCCTTGCCGGACAGCCAGCCAGCCAATCACACCAGAGTGCATTCAGGTCTCCTAGGAGACTAAGCACAGGGAGTTTCGGGCACCTCCCTCACATCCTGTCCACCCCACTTCAGCACTGAAACCCGCCAAAGGCCAATGAACAAAGGGACCAAATCTGGTTTGCCGCACAGAGTAAAACACAAGAAGGACCTTTCCTAAAGGAAACGGGTAACAAAGTCAACCGGAGTCTGTTTTTACAGATAGGTCTTGGGCACCATCTTGAAAAACATGCTGACCCGATTTTTTGCTACTGTTGTTCGCGGTTGGGTAAACTCATGGTAGTTTGATCTAAACCACTGCCACCAGCCATTTAAAGTAGGACAGGGTAACATTAGACTGTTACATTAGTGTTTTGACTCAGGGGATGCTAGGCAACCCCTCCAGCACTCTATAGGAAGATAGTGTGTGATGGGTCAGTAAATATAAAGAGACTAGTAAAATCAATTTAACCTTACATGCTCTGGGAGACGGTAGTCAGTTCCAGAGAAAGTGTTTAAACCTTGGGGAGTCTGAAAGACACCCCTGTGCCACTGCACTGAAGGCGCTGTGTGACACAATGAAAAATATGATGCCTATGGAGTTGTTTTAAAACACCATAACCAAAGAACACAAAAGTAAAACACACATCAAAATACATGGAAGTGTGGGGAAAAAGGCTCATGCTCTTCCCAGGTAGAAACATCAAATCCTAGAAATCCACCAAAGTTGCTGGGGGTCTCAAAAGGTAAGGGAAATGAGCACATTTTGAGAATTCTCCCTAACACAGGAGGAACAAAGCCTCATGGACAAGGAAGTAGGATAGTTTCTAAAGAAAATGGCGATAAGGCCAGCGCAGCAGGTGGCGCAACGCTTCCTAAGCAAAGCTTTACTGGTGAAACAGAAGCAAAAGGTCAGGCCGGTCATAATCTCAGACAATTTAACGCCTTTCTCGTGTACCGACACTGCAAGATGGAGGAAATCCATCTCTTCAGGGACATTTTGCAGAAAGGGCACTGGCTAACCTGCATAGATTTGAGGGATGCCTATGTAGCAGTACCCATTCCTGAGATGCACCAGGAATTTTTAGAATTCCTCTGGTGATGGCAAAGGTGGGAGTTTATGTGTCTCCCTTTTCGGACTAACTTCAGCACTGTGGTGCTTCACAAAGCTACTCAGGAGTGAGGCTGATTTTATACATCGAGGATATTTGTCTCATGGCCCAGGATCCGATGTGGCTGCTAGAGAAAATTGTCCCAATGACGGGTCTCATACAGAAGCTGGGGTATCTCATCAATTGGGAGAAATCCCAGACCAGGCCACAGCAGAGAATGGAGTTCCTGCGGTTTATCAAAGACTCAAAGCTGGGGCACTGTCTCTGCCCCTGTAGAAAATGAACGACCCTTTGAAACATCACAGTATTGACTTTCCATTAAAGACTAAACTTTACTTGACAGTCTTATGTTTGCTCAATCACCTCTTCTGTTTAAAAGCTCTTTTAACTAACTGATCAATTTTCCATCAATCAAATGTCATAACAAGTTGCATTCCTCAGTCGTTTTACAGTCACTTATCTAAGAAGGAATCTGCTGAACCTCTAAGGGAACCTGACAGCAGGTGCAGACACTAGACAGGCAGACAACACAGGGCTGATCCCTGCTGGATTTGGAGGTGGTTCATTACAGGTTTTGTTCTTCGCTATACCCTGTTCGAGATGGAGTCATTCATTAGGAAGCTGCAGCGAGACAGTGAAAGAAAGAGAAATTGGGGGTGCGAAATTGTGAGGTGATAGGACCATAACGTCGTGATTCGTGGACTAGGACAAGTGTCATGCCTGAGTGCAATAGAGTTTCAAACTGCAAAGACTACATTGACACACACAAAAGATCTTTTTAATATTGCTGCTTGAGTTTTAATAAGGAAGAGTATGCATAATACAAGCCTCTGTGTCTTTAATAGAATCATGACTTTCCTGAAAGAAAGTATGGACAATCTGGACCATACCACAGTAGTAACTGCCTCAATGAAGTTTATCATCAGACAGCATTTCTGGCTAGTCTCTTTTTTTCTGGCAATGTATTCCATATCGTGTCATGGAGTGCCCCCTACATTTCTCTGTCAACAGAGCTGCCAAGTCTCCCTAAAATCGTGGGAGTCTCTAGCAAAAGGAGAAAGACACCTGCACTCTCGTATTTGAGCAGGATTTTCTTTTTACATTTGCAAAGATCTTCAGTTGTGCCTCAGACAGTCCCTTTGTTTGTGGCAACACTGGGTTGAAGTAAGTAACACACTGCTGAACACAGCACTCAACAGCACATGCTGGTCTGACTGGGGCTAAGCTGTGTCCTGTACTCCTCGACTGCTGAATTTCCAGCTGATCTCAGGGGCAACGTTGGATAAAGAGGGATAAATGGGATAGATAAGATGATCATGTGTGTAATTTCAGCACAGGTGGTGTGCGAGAGGCTACACAGCCCATGTGATGGTCTGACATGCATATTCTGGCACACAAACATGACCGTAGTGTCTGACAGGACATATTCTTGCTTTGCTTCTAAATTTTATTAGAAACCACATCCTGCAGTCTCATATGAAGCACAGTTTAGGGTTCCTAAGCCAGACCTTTCGTTTTTTAATGTTACATCAGGAAATGAGAGGACCTTGTAATTCTCTTATTGATTTCATGTGCAAGTTCATCACTACCAGGTCGGTGCTGCGGACCCCAATCAACGTCAATGGATAGGCTTCACGGAGGGACTAATTCACCTTAATGTCTACTTTCCTTAAGCCTCAGCCCGAGGAAAATCCAGACACTTCCCAACAGACTGGTCCCGCTGAATGTCGCTGTGGCTCATATGTCTCACACTCTGCCCGACCTCTATAGTCCTTCAAAGTCATGCATGAAATTGACAACTGCCCTCAGGGCCACAGCTTTATGGAAGAAATGGCAGCAATTATATGGTTTTTCCAGTCCATGTTGGCAAGAGAGTAACAATATTCTTATACTGCAGGCCCATGTGAAATATAGCTTTGTCTTAAAATCTAGGTTTCAAATATTTGTCCTTCTGTAGGCTGTTGATTTCTTGGAGTGATAGACGTGTGTGATATGTTGCATTTTGATAAGTCGTTCATTTTTTGAGGCCCATTGCTTCCGAGTCACATTCGACATGTTACTGCGTGGGATCTCAGCAGTGGGTCAAAGAATAAAAGAAAAGCATGACAGGGTTTAGTTAAAAAACATATTTCCAGAGACACATGGGCTAGATGGAGCCTGGGGTCTCCTGGTATATTAAACAGGCCAGGCATTTCAGGAGCCACATAAGGAAAGAAGGAAGGCCCTTTACCCTGGAATAGGGGGTGCATAGATTGGGGGCTCCCAAAGCATTGATAAACAACAGAAATACAACATTCACAAATAGAGTGTGAGGTGTTCCTTGGTCTATTGTTGTGTCGTCATGTCCACCTTTACATTTTTCATCATCCTATCATGATCGTGATGGACCCAAAACCCCTACTGCCAATTTTCCAAGGGTCATTTCTTCGCACACCACTCCCATTAGAGCGCTTGATTGCAACTGTCAGATTACATAGTCACTGTCAATGTTGATGCAGTGGCTGGCAACCCCATGGACTACCTGCTGGGTTATCCAGGTCTTCGGGCGTCAACATCTGAGGTAGTGAAAGTTGAGGCGAAAGCTCTGGTTAGTATGGTCAGATCGACGACTCCTCTAAACTCTATATCACTTTGATTGTCCTGCTGCTATTTAAATTCATTTTCAGCTGTGTGCACATCTTGATTGTCCTGCTGGTGTTTAAATTCATTTTCAGCTGTGTGCACATCTTGATTGTCCTGCTGGTGTTTAAATTCATTTTCAGCTGTGTGCACATCTTGATTGTCCTGCTGCTTTTTAAATTCGTTTTCAGCTGTGTACCCATCTTGATTGTCCTGCTCCTGTTTACATTTGTTTTTAGATGTGTGCATAACCTGCTTTTCATGAGAATGTGTTGACAAGTCCACCCCTCTGTACTCTGTCTAGTCTACTACCGGTTCCCTCACCCTTCCTCAGTCCCATTGTCCCTCTGTGCTGTTATTCCCCTCAGCCATACACCCACTACGTCCCCTTCCTCTGCGTGTTCACTGTTTTTCTGTGCATATTACCTCCCCCAGCTCCCACTGTTTTTCTCCCAGTCTTGTTCCCTGTCTCCCCCCCTCTACCTTCTACTCTTGCTGCGCCTCTGTGGCCTCAGCCTGGTTACGTGTACCTCACTCTCTGCAGTTTGCTACGGCGCTACCTATCTCTCCTATCTTCTCAAACTGCTTCTCTATCTCTTATCCTTCACCCCTTACTAAGTCTGTCAGGAAGAACCTCAAGAAGGACATACTGAGCTCTAACGCAGGCCTTCCAATTGCAGGCACCTACGTCATTGCCTCTGCCAGAAACACTCTCACAGACATACTCTATGTCGTTCCCTCACCCGTCCTATGGACTCTCCATATGATTGCTCTTTTCTCTTCTTTGCCCATCAATGGTGGCACCCGCTGGGAGGTCTTTCTTGCCCTCTCCACCTCCAGGGTCATCATCAATGTCTACTGCAATGGTACCATCATGGTCCAAGCGCCTCAACCCAACCTTCTACTCTTTGATAGGCTCCTCCCCGCCTTATCAACCTCCCTCCGCCTTTTGCACCAGCTCCTTCAGCTGCCCTGGCTCCCATGCCAGCTGTGCCCACCTTGGCTCCCTTGCCACCTCCTTACCACCCTTCTACCCTCGCCATGGCTTTTTTGCCACCACCCCACACATTGACAACCCCGTCTGCCTTCTCCTCTTGGGTGAACCAGTCACCCACTAACACTGTATCTGGGGCTCCCTTGTCCCCTGTGGTGCCTCCTGCACTGGCTCCCTCCTCACCCATTATGGTCCCGGCTCCCTTACCGGCCTTGGCTCCTCTGCCCCCTTCTACCTTTGTCCCTCAGGCACTATCGTCACTTAGGCCCACTGTCCCCTGCTCCCCCGTAAGTCTTTCACTGATTGCAATCGGCTCCACATTGCCATGGTAAGCACTCGCTCAGCTGTCAAACTCTCCTCTGATATCTGCAACCTCCTTGAACTCCTGGATTGTGATGTTCTTACCATCACTGAAACCTGGTTCAAGGATTGCTCTGTCACATGTTTTGACACACTTCTCCCAGAAGGCTACACAATACTCTCTCTTCCTAGACCAAACAGACCAGGTGGGGGAGTAGCATTGATCTTCCCTGAGTGTATCCCTGTGTCTGTCATTACCACTCAGGCCTACTCATCCTTTGAGTGCCTGATCTGCAGGCTGTCCCTCTCTCCAAGCTCTTCACTGCTGCTGTACACCTTCTTTCAGCCACCTGGTCAGCCCTCCCTCTTCCTTTTGTAATGGGCTGACCTGGCCTCCTTTTTCCTTTCCTCCTCTTCTCATCTCCTCTTACTGGGTGATCCCAACATCCATCACGACTCACCCGATTCCTTACGACATTTATGCAACCTTTGCGTCTCTCCGTTTCTTTCCATTTTACCGTCTGGCCCAACGCACAGCATTGGCCACACCTTGGATGCTCTCTTCTCAACTGACATTCCGCGATCTATCCCTCTCACTACTTCTCTCTCCTGACTGATCATTTACTCCTCTCTTCTCACTTGAAGCTCTCTTCTCCCATTGCATAGGTAAGCCCGGCACTGCCTCCCGTCTAAAAGGTCATCAGACCCATGAAAAGAGTCTCAGTAGCTGCCTTTGCCTCCACCTAGTATGCTCCTTCCGTACCTGCGACTGACTCCCACCCTGCCACAGCCCTCTCAGACTTTAACCTCTCTGTTTCCAATACTCTATATATTATTTTTTTAATTTTTTTCTTATTGTTTATAGTTGAATCATTCAACTTTTACAATAAAATTTTATATTCTTGCCTCTGTCATGAGGGTATGACGGAAGCCTACCAAAAAGTACGACTCTTGGTATGACTCCAAATCAGCTTCCTTTAAACACAAGTGCAGGGCAGCCAAATGGAAATGGGATTCCTCTGGCGCACCCTCTGACAAACTGGCCTGCTGCTTCCTCCAAAGGCAGTATAGACTCTGCATCTACTCCCAGAAAAGAGTCATTATACAAGCCCGCATCTCTGCGGTATCCAATAACACAGACACACTTTTCAAAGTCTGCAAGGAATTAGCCAACCCTACCGCGGCCTCCTCCACCATTGCACCCACCCAGGAATTTTGCTCGGCCCTGGCTGCACATTCACCTCAAAAACAGTGGATATCCTATCCTCCCTCTCTTCCTCACCACCTCATGCAGCAACATCTCTTGTACCACCCTTGGCCACCTCCACCCTTCCCCTTCTTCACCCTTCTGTCTCCCCTGTGACACCTGAGGAGGTTACTAGACAAGTCTGGTTTATGAAAGCATCCTCCAAACAGGTGGACCCCTGTCCCTCCAAAATCATCAAGGACAACATTGACTCTCTCGCTCCAGCCTTGGCTGACCTCTGCAACATCTCCTTCACCACTGGAGTGTTCCCCACCACTGCTCTTAAGCACTCACCTGTGCACCCTCTCCTGGAAAACTATCGCCCGATCTCTATCACTCCTTTCCTGGGCAAGCTCCTGGAGAAGTTTGCTATTTCCCAGCTTACCCTCCGAACTGAATCGGTTGGCTCCTTCCACGACCACCAGTCTGGTTTTAGACCATCCAGAGGCATGGAAAATGCTCTTCTGAACACCCGTGTAGATATGCTCTCAAATTGTGGTTCTAACTCTCCCTCTGTCCTCATTCTACTTGACCTCTCCTCTGCCTTCGATACGGTGAACCACAAAACACTCATTGCATGTCTCTGTGATACCCTGGTCATCACTGATCAGGCCCTGGTATGACTAACCTCCTTTCACTCCGACAGCCCATCCCAGGTGGAAATGGGGTCTTTCCTCTCCCCTATCACTCCCTCTACTTGCGTTTTCCCCCAGGGATCTGACCTACCCACCTGGATTTTCAATGGCTACATGGCCCTCCTGCCCCGTGTGATAGTCACTCTCACCTCCAACGTTCAGTGTTACACGGATGACACACAGCTCTCCTTCAGGCTACCCTCGGCCCCTTCCTCTTCCTCACTAATACCTGACTGTCTGGCCGCAATTCAGTCGTGGTGTGCTCCAAACGACCTCTGAACAGCATCCACAGTAGAATCACTCACCTGCGACAGCAATGAGGGTTTCATGTCCGTTTCAGCACCAGAGGCTTAGGCTTCCTCAGAGGTGTACTCAGAGACACCCCTGGCCACAATGGTCTGTAGCACCAGTGGATTCTCATGGGCTACTATACCACGTCCTCCACCACTGCATCCAGTGCCTCATCACCTGCACAAATAAAAACAAAACTTGAATACAAATGTTAATAGCATAGGCCACACACATAGGTATTGCAATGTTGTCAGCCAACACATGAACCTGCCATGTCACACATGACACAAACTCAGGCACGCACGCAGTGCCAATGAAAGGGAAGGGGAGCCTGAAAGCAGACAATGATGCGTGTCAAATGGCAAAAAAGCACATATACTGCAGAGCACCTGCATCACACACAAGCATGTGACTGGCATTGTCCTTCCACAAACATGACTGATGCCAATACACAGATGGCACGTAGCATAGCCATGCCAGACTTGACAACCAGCCTCAGATGGAAGTTGAATACTACTGACCATAAGCCATGTACAATGCATGTCAGATGACATTTCATGGAATTCACTATTAGAAAACACACATGTGTCACAGGGTGCAACAACGCTAGGGTGTTGTAATACAGTGAGGGCAGGCATACATATTCAATAATGCTAGGTCACATTGACATCACACAAGTGAATAGGCATATGGAAGGGGATAATAGGCTTTAGAAGTGTGTGGGTGAAGTGCAGGGCATGGGTACGGCCTCAACTATGAATAAAAACACAGATCCAGTAATGTCAGTGTCGTGGCCTGATGGCAGTGTAAGGGTAAGTGCCGTCATCATGTGTAAAGTGTTGGTGTTGGTAGTGGGTTGTAGGGATACAGTAAACCCCACCCCTAAGGGCGGGGGTGGCTGGGAGGCAGTGCATGCGTTAAAATTGTTTCTCAGAGGAAAGTGTCTTAGCAGACAGTGTGGGCAGGTGGCAAGTGCATTCTCTCAGTCATCTCGGACTACAGCAGGGGAGAGGAGGACAGAAAACACTACACATGAGGAAGCATCAGAAGTGCCTGCAGAACCAGAGAAGCTACACCTCCAGTTACATAGAGGCAGGGAGGCTGTACCAGAGGGAGGCCCCAACTCAACACAGATGTGAAACACAAACTAATTTCCATGAGGAGCAACTGACCCTGAGGGAGTAAGTAAGGGATGATCAAAGACCATGAGAATGAAGTAAATACTGGAGGTGGAGTTGAAGGAATTGCTGGCCCAGGATCCATAGGGACTTGCTGAGAATGCACAGTGTTCAGGAATGAACACTCATAGCCACTGTGAGCCTGTGCCATCATCACAGTCCTAGGGAGATACCTTGCACCAAGTCTAAAGGACTTTTCACACAGTCCAGGCCTGGCAGAGTTGCAGAGGGAACAGTGTAGAATCTCAGAAATCCTGGTAAAGCCTGTTGCATTAGTCCACCATAGGAATTACCAGTTCTCTGGAGACAGTGAGCTGCTGGGGGATGGAGATGAAAGGAAGAATGCCTCTGAGGAGGAGCAACTTGCAGGGTGTTCTCACAGAGACATCAGTCATGTGACGATTGAAGGCGACTGTTGAGTGGAAGATCATCACAGGCTATCCGCGACCACAGGTTGGAGCAAGAATAGGGCCGAGAGAGGCGGACAGAGAGTGTCATGGAAGAAGGGAGCAGGTGTGGTGATGAGGATTGCCTTGGTGTGCAGCACATGGTTTGTATGCAGTCTGCATGACAACAAGCACGTATCAATCCAACATCACATGGGTCACACATGGCAGTCATGACAATGTAGCCTGACTGGCAGACAATCTTAACAAATCACCCAAGCAACATACACATGGCCTGTACACACACGCATCACCACTCACGAGACATTCCCTCATAAATTGGCAGTTCTCCCACACCTTGGATCTGCTCCACTGCAATGAAATCACTAGCGATTTCCTCATGTCCAGTGAGTTCATCGTCCTCTGGTGGTGACCCACTGCCAGTCACCATAGTAGAGGAGAACTTTGTATCCAGCTTGTCTTTTGCTCGGTGTCGGAAGTCATTTCAATGCTTCACAACATCACCAGCTGTGCGCCTCTCATGGCCCAAGGTGCTAATACGGTACGCGAGGCACTGCCAGTGGGTCATACGCTGAGCAGGTGTATGTGTACTCCCTGCCTGCACCAACATGTCGCGGCCGTGTTCCAACATGTAGTCCACGAGCATGTCCAGTTCCTCATCACAGAAACTCCACTTTCTCGACATGTGGGACTCCTGTGCCTTGTCTGGGGTTTTAGCCTGTACCGCTGGAGCATGCTTCTGCTTCTTGTGAGGTGGTGCAGACCCTGAGTGGCTTGTACCGCTCTGGTCAGTAGGGGTTGGAGTACAGGTACAAACACACATACCCACATATGTTCAGTAGCCTGATGTTTGTGTTCTATGTTTCCCTATCCACAGCGACGATGGAAGAAGAGGGCGGAGAAGGCGCTGTGGAGCACCGCAGCAGGGATGCCTCCACCAGGCACAGACGCAGGGCCCAGTCCTCCTCCCAGGTACCGTTATCTTCCGGGAGCAAGGAGACTGGTGCCGCGTCCATGACAACGGCCGCAGCTGCTGAGGGGAGGCCCAAGAGGGTGAAGTTGGTTGTGGGCACCTCGGCTGTGGGAGGGACAGGTGAGCCCACACAGGGGCAATCCGATGCGGAAGACAGTGGGGAGTCTTCCAGGTTGGTGGTGCAGGAGGAGAAGGCCACATAGCCCAGCACATGGGGCCTGGCAGGGGTGATGAGGTAGGTGTGACTGGTGCAGTCCAGAATCAGGGGCCGGAGGCAGTGCAGGTCACGTGGAGGGGCCTGTGACTGATCTTGTCCCTGGAACTGTGACTGCACCAGTATGCACCTGCGGGCATGTGGTGGATGTATCCACGCAAATGGATCTTCCACTACCTGCGGATGAAGCAATTCGTGACAGGGTGGAACCGTTGCTAGCCGGTATTGCGAGGCATACAGCCAGCATTCGTGATGATGAGCAGACTTTCAATCGGGGGCTAGCACATCATCAAGATGAGGTCTGTCGCCTCATTAACTGGCTAGCGCAGTTCCTGATCACGAATCTGTTATGTGTGCTGGCCACTGCTGCAACCCCCCTTCTCCTTTTCCTCCTCTGTGCGTCAGTCGTCCTCTCTGCCGTCTTCCGCCCCAGATACCACCAGGGCCCCCTGTGTTCCTGTCCCAACCCCGGCAGCCCGTCTGGTGGAGATCACATCCCTGCCACAGTCGGGAGTCGAAGGAGGATCAGCAGAGGTTGTCACCGCAGCGACAGGAGCTATGGCAATAGAGGAAGTGCAGGCACCAAGCAGCAGGGCATGTGCATAACGGCCCGGGTGGTGTCATCATCCCAGAGGCTGTCCTTGTGGTGCAGGCACCAGGCATTCTGGCAGCAGGACTCGGGGAGTTCATCATCAGAGGGGCAGGTATGGGCCATCGGGCAGGAGGCAAACGTGGACCTTACGACAAGGATGTCTTCCGTGTTGTAGCGTTTGAGCCAGCAAATCGGAGCAGAGCATCAGCGGGCACAGGAGGCGCACCTCACCATGGCCAGGGCAGAGAATTCACTGCGTCGGTCAGAGATGCGGGCGGAGGTCCTCGAGGAGACTAGCAGGGAGTTTGAGGGGAGCATGGAGGAGTCCCTGCAAGCCCTCGAGGGGGAAGCCGAGGCACGCCTACTGGAAATGGACACAGTGTTCGATGATGCTCTGGCAGAGACTATGAGAGAGCATGGTGAGGAGATGGACTAGCCCACAGACTTTGTATACAGTTCTTTAGGAGTAGGTTTCATTTGTTTTTTCTTTTTATTTGGAGTTCCTGGACTTTGCTCCGCATCTTGTATATAGTTATTTTTGTATTGTATTTTTAGGATTTTTCTACGTGTTTTGGGACCATGGACCCTGGATCTTTGTAAATATTTGGATTTTAATTTGAACTGTTTTTTAACCATGAAGGAATGGTTTTCACATGATATGTGATTTCATTTGCAGATATGTTAATGGACAAGGACCACATTTTTGACTCTTTCATTTTTTACATCACATTGATTTTGGTTTTCACTTTCTTTTGGTTTTTGATTTGATTCATGCATGTTTAATTTGATGTTATTACTGTGTGTGACTTAGATACATATTTTTTAATATAATTTTTTACATTGAAATCGAAGTGGTGTCTGGTCTGAACGGTTTAGTGCATGTTTCACTCCTCCATGACTCATTTGCATGTTCCTGCTGTTCACCAATGTTGTTCATGTGTGTGCACAAATGTATACATATATGTGTGATGTTAGGATTCACATGACATGGGGCATGTATTTGGGAGCATGACCAATGGATGGGTGTTGAGGTGCACCAGGGGGGTGCAGCGTGTGGTGGCCTTTTAGTTGACATGTGCTGCGTGATTGTATGTTGGTCCAATGTGTTTTGGGGTAGGGGGCGGGGACATGTGGCCGGGCCTGCCTGCAGGTTTCCGTCACTGGTGGGGGTTGGGGACATGAGGTGGGGCCTGCCTGCAGGTTGCCATCACTGGAGAGGGGTGGGGACATGATGCGGGGCCTGCCCGCAGGTTGCCGTCACAGGTGGGGACATGTGGCGGGGCCTGCCTGGAGATTACCGTCTCTGGTGGGGGTTGGGGACATGAGGCGGGGCCTGCCTGCTGGTTACCATCACTGGTGGGGGGTGGGGACATGAGGCGGTGCCTGCCAGCAGGTTGCCGTCACAGGTGGGGGCATGTGGTGGGCCTGCCTGCAGGTTGCCATCACTGGTGGGGTGTGGGGACATGAGGCGGGGCCTGCCTGCAGTTTGCCGTCACTGCTGGGGGGTGGGGACATGAGACGGGGCCTGCCTGCAGGTTGCGTCACAGGTGATGACATGTGATGGGCCTGCCTGCAGGTTGCCATCACTGGTGGGGTGTGGGGACATGAGGCGGGGCCTGCCTGCAGGTTGCTGTCACTGGTGGGGGGTGGGACATGAGGCGGGGCCTGCCTGCAGGTTGCCGTCACAGGTAGGGACATGTGGTGGGCCTGCCTGCAGGTTGCCATCACTGGTGGGGTGTGGGGACATGAGGCGTGGCCTGCCTGCAGGTTGTCGTCACTAGTGTGGGGTGGGGACATGAGGCAGGGCCTGCCTGCAGGTTGCCGTCACAGGTGGGGACATGTGGTGGGCCTGCCTGCAGGTTGCCACCACTGGTGGGTGGTGGGGATATGAGGCGGGACCTGCCGGCAGGTTGCCATCACAGGTGGGGACATGCGGCGGGGCCTGCCTGCGGGCTATGGTCACGGGTGATGGGGTGGTGGACGGGGTACGCGCAGGCCTTCCCACGTGATTTGGCTGGTGCGAGCAGGGTACGTGATTTTGCTGGGGTGCGGACGGGGTACGCACGGGCCTTCCCACGCAATTTGGCTGGTGCGAGCAGGGTATGCTCTGATTTTTCACACGACTACAATGGGGGGCTGTGTGCTGGGCCACGGGGGGCGCGGGGCCTTTCACCGTATTGGGCATTTCACTGGCTTTTTCCTGCACATTGGGGCGTGTTGGGGGCGTTACTGGCGCTGCTTGGTGTTTATTGCACCACGGCGACTGATGCCTCGGAAAATCCATGAATACGTGTGCTGTGCAATTGCTGGTTTGTGTCACAGCTGGAGCACGCTTGGCGCGCGCTCCTTCTGGGCACGCAGCACTTGCGCTGCTTTTGTGCTGGATTCTATGAATTGGGCCCTAAATCTAAAGATTTAGCAACATTTGTAAATTATGTTTTCATGATCGTGCATATACTCTGATATATAAATTATAAACATTATCAGTAGGTTATGGTTGTACTGTATTTATCACAGTTCGTACAGTCCAGTGTGAAACGCATGAATTAATGTACAAACACACGCACTTTAATATTGCGACCATACTGTTTTGGAATACATGTACACAATACATGTTTGACATTTAAAGCCTTACACAGTAACAGATTTTGGATTGAACTGTTTTTTAAATTTAGTATTATGCAAGAAAAGCACAAGATGCAAATACTTACAGTAAATTGTTTCTATCCTGCAAACTTTCAGAAACAAACATGCAGTTTGTTTTAGATGTAACTTAAAATAAAAAAGGACCATCATTGAACCATGTGATAGTTCACATTAGAGGTAGAATTTAAACACTTGCATAACTTGTAATGTAGTGGTGCAGTGGTTAACGAGCTAGGCTTGATATCACAAATTCTTGAGTTCGAATCGGCTTAGAGCCTTTCAGCTTTATTTTTACAAAAAAGGGATTATAATTAGTGCTTCCCATTTTTATTTTTAAAAAGGAAGATTAAAACGAAGAGACAGACGCCACATCTGATATTTGTTTTACCGTGGCTTGTGAAACCTTTTTTTGGGGCATGGCATGTGACACCTGCCAGTGTCACGTGTCACTTGTAGTGGTGACATGCAGTGGCACGTGTCACTGGCATATGACACATGCCATATTCGGCTCCTACCCCTACTGCAGTTGCTCAATGAGTAAAGGTCAACACTGTAACAAAGAACTCCAAAGAACCCCGGACCCGTAATGTTCAGTAAGGGGGCATCAGGGTGTGATGTGAACAGTACCCCACGCGTACTTCTAGCCCCAAATTGGGGTCGTAAAAGGTGGCCGATTCGGTTGGGGCTGCTCTTCCTGCGGTTCCACGCAGAGGTCAAACCTCATCACCGCGCGGCCTACTAAGGGACTCTGAATTATGGCGCGGATTGCGGCGCCTTAATGCGCGTTTGCAAAGTCAGGTTCTTGTCGCGGGCCATTAAGGATATTTAATGTGGTCGGAGTCAAACTCTTGCACTTTTGCACCATATATCACCAGCGCTGCGCCGCGCCCGCCGGCTGCCCCTTGGGAGAGAGGCGAGAGCTTTCCGGGAATCGTCCATCTAATGATATTATGAAAATTAAAAAGTGCCCGGAGATGGAAGATGAAATGACAGGGAGACGTGGACAGTTCTGATGAGGGGATGGGAACGGCTTCTGCGGGTCACGTCTCGCAGCCATCTGCAGCGTTTTCATAAATGAACCCCTTTTTGTGGCAGTCTCGTGAATGTAAAAGTCTGGATTCAGTGCAATCAGCCTTTTCACATAACGAACACTGAGAAAGGGATTCCTGGAGTCTAATTGTTATCCAGAAGCAAGACAACAACACAACGATGAATAGTGTCCCTGGACCCCAGATGGTTTTACCATTGAGGGTAGTCAAGGTTCTACTTCACCATGCACAGTGGATGTTTGTGCAATGCAGTTTTATGGCAGTGCACCATTTAACCCTTTGTGATCAGGGCCATCAGACACATGAGAGCAGTGTTCACTTAATTAGACTTCACTATAGGGCACGTGCAGAAGATTGGAGATCAGGTTGAAAGGAGTGAGCACTCACATATAACAGGACAAGTTGAAGCACCGAGTCCACGCCACTAACAGCCGGTTCACTCTGAAGGTGGTGGGTGCGGTGTGTCCTCGCTTCTCACATTTTTACTTTGTAGGAGGATCTTTTGTCTCAGTCAGGTAGACCCCAAAACTCACGGCAGACTCCAATCGTACTTGTGTGACGTTTTCCTCAACGTCATTCTCTCTTGCGTGTGGTTCTTAACTCGTCTTTCTTTTTCCTTCCTCAAAAGGAGCCCCACGTACCCACGTGTCTTTTATAACCGCTTCTCGAAAATTCCATCCCCTCACTTGCTGCCACTGGCACCGATTCAAGCCTGGTTACAATTCAAGGTGTGTTGCCTCACCTACCATAGCTCTCAACCATTTGTGTTGCAAAGGCGGGTGAAAACACCCAATTTTGTTTTTGGCGGGTGAGAGCACATTGGAATGAATGGGCGCGCAGGAGGCTTGGCGGGTGAGTCGGCTCTTTACAAGGCGGGTGACACCCGCCAAAAGCGTGTGAGTTGAGAGCTATGCACATCTCTTGCCGGGGGCTATCGCACTTATTTAGTTATCAAGGCAAAAATGGCCCGTGGTTGTGGACTGCTTGACATTGTGTGGTCTGGAGATCCTATCAGTCTTAACGAGATTTCTAAGCAGTGGTGCAGGAAAGGCACCCACAGTGCGGGTGTCTCTGCCACCCTAGGTCCAGTGTCATGGTGAGGGCTGGGCTGGCGCGCCGACTATGGCTAACTGGCGGCACGGGAGGTAGGTGCCTTGCTTCCGGCTCCCCGGTGCCACGCCACGAGCGGGAAAGCTCTTACAGAATGCAGTGTGAGTGAATGTGAGAGAAGGTGCATCGTTGAGTGACTGGTGGTGGGTGAATGGATATGAATTCGACTGTGAATGTTCTGGGTGTGTGCCTGTGTGGAGAATGCAGTGTGAGTGAATGTGAGAGAAGGTGCATCGTTGAGTGACTGGTGGTGGGTGAATGGATATCAATTCGACTGTGAATGTTCTGGGTGTGTGCCTATGCGGAGAATGCAGTGCGAGTGAATGTGAGAGAAGGTGCATCGTTGAGTGACTGGTGGTGGGTGAATGGATATGAATTCGACTGTGAATGTTCTGGGTGTGTGCCCGTGTGGAGAATGCAGTGCGAGTGAATGTGAGAGAAGGCGTATGGGTGAGTGGCTGGTGGATTCATTGGTATGAATGTGATTATGTGTATGTGTGAATGTTCTGGGTGGATGCCCATGTGAAGAATGCAGTGTGAATGTTCTGGGTCCGCATACGAGTGACTGTGAGAGAATGTGTATGTGTGAGTGACTTGTGGGTGAATGGGCATGAATGTGATTTTGTGTGTGTGCTAGGCTCTCGGGGCCCAAGGAGCACTGGAGCATTCTTGACATTTCCCTGGAATGACATGGCATGTTTCACTTGTATTTTTGGGCAAGGCCAACTTCAGGAGTGTTATTACATGGCTAGACTAGCATTTTGGTGCAGTCAGTCTAGCCATTGCTTACTGTGGCATGGCATTTGTTTACTAGACATGTGTGATAAAGCAAGCATGATACTTGGCATAATGTGGTTAGACTGGCATTTCTGTGCAGTCAGTCTAGCCATTTCTTACTGTGGCATGACATTTTGTGCTTGGCATGTATGATAAAGCAAGATTTGTTTGGGTTATTAAGTGGCTGGGCTGGCATTTTGGTGCAGCCAGACTATCGATTTCCTACAGTGGCATGACATATTTTACTGAGCATCTATGATAAACCAAGCATGATAAGTGTTCTTACATGTCTAGACTGGCCTACATTGGATCCAGCTTGGACTTGTTTTATTATTGTGGCATGGCATGTTTAATGGCACAGCCAACAGAAATATGTTCTTATGTGGGGGAACTGGCCAATATTGGCAGAGCCAGCTTAGACATGTTGTCTTATAGTATCATTACTGCATTATGTGCGAAGCAAACACGAGTATGTTATATGGGAATACAGGCATATATTGGTGCATATAGCATAGAAATGTATGGGCACAGCCAGCATAATTTTTTTATCCTGGCATATATTGTGGGGAAGGGCATGACAAAGCATTGGAAATGCTCCTGTGCACTGTTGGTGATTTGCATCTGTTCGATTTTTTCATGAGTCAACCTACAAAACCAAAATGTCTTGCTTTTTACCCAATCATTTCGCAGAAAGTACAGTATAATGCACCATTTTCACCCATTGTTCAAAATATTTTCTCGGGGTTGGGGCAGTGGACACACCCGAACTGCCTTTTGTTAGTTTGAGATCCCTCCCTTTGCTCGGGAGTTCTCACATACTTGTGCAAAATATTTATGCTTCTCCAATTATAAAATTCAGCAGCTGCCACTGGTGACTAGTATGTTTGGGTGACAGGGGCCAGGCACCACCCCCTTGTTTTTATGCTAGGCGAAAGACTTAAACTTTGATTAAAAAAAATATATTTATATATATTTTATTTTCTAAATTATTGTATTGTTTATAGTGTGTACCTGGCCCGTAAGCAGTGCAGTGCTTTACAGAGTTCAGGAGGAACCAGAGGCTAGCATCAAGCTCGCATTTTTAACAGTAACGCAGCACTGTGGGGGATTGTCAGGGTTTCAGTCTTGCGGCGGAAGCGATGAAAGAGCCATTTCTTCACGATTTTGCAGAACTGCATGATGGAAGGGGCAGTACGAGCCTCCAGGGGAGTGAGTTCCAGAGGGAGGGGGCATAGCAGGAGAAGGACGGCTTTCTGGTCCTTTCCTTATGGGTAGGCGTGGACTCAAATCTTTTGATGGTCGAGCTACGGTAGGTACGGGAACCTCCTGAGGTACAAAGTTGGCTGCCAGGTAAGATGGGGTTCCGTTGGAGACCGCTTTGTATGTGATACATGCGGTTTTAAAGAGAATCCTTGTGGGGAGGGGGAGCCAGTGGAGATCACGTAGGATGGGGGTGATGTAGTTGAATCTGCGGGCACCCAGGATATGACGGACTGCGCCGTGGTGGCCAGTTTTGCGAAGAGCCAGCTACATGACTGGGAGCACAGCGAGGAGGGCATTTCCCCCATCAATGTGTGAGAGGACCAGTGCCTGGACTACTGTATGGAAGTTAGCAGGGGGGATGAAGGGTTTGATTTTCCTAAGTGTGGAGATTTGAAGTCAAGCAGTTTAGGTTCATTTATCAGCGCTGTTTTATAGAGTTCGGGTAGGAGCCTTCAGCAAGAGAGGCATTGGCGATATTAAAGAGTGCGTTGAGGGCGTGGCCTTGAAGCTGTTTGATGATGGAGGCTGCGGGGAGATTGACTGAGTAGGCTGTGGGCTTGAGGGATGCAAGGGTGTCAGAGAGGTCCTTAATGGTTAGAAGGGTAAAGTCTGATCAAGGGGGTGGGGGATCCCGGTGTGGGGTGTGGGGTGGCTCCTTGGAGGACTTTGCAGAGTCAACAAAGTCCCAGATTTTGGAAATTTTGTTGAGGAAGAAGATGGGACCTCGGGGTCCAGGGTAGGCCTGGCGCAGTGTCTGTCAATGTTGAACAGAGTTCTGCACCTGTTAGAGGCACCCTTAATTGGAGTGGCATAATAAGCAGATTGTGTGTCATTAATCAGCTTTTTGCGCCACGTTCACAGGGTCTTCAGTGAGGAGAGATCCTCCGAATGGCAGTGTTTACACTACCGGTTTTCCACCAGTGTAACGGGGGTGGATGGTCTGGCCTTGATCCGAGTGTTTTTTTTAGCAGGGCATGGGTTTTAAACAAGTCAGTGGCAGCAATAGAGAAGGCTTCAAGCAGGTCCAAAGCATGTCTGGTGCAGAGGACGGTGGCAGATCTGGCTCAAGGAGGTCCACAGAGAACTGATTGAAGGATTGGCGGGGGATCTCAGGGTGATTAGTCTGCCCCTTATGGGGCTTTTCGTAGTGTTGTAGGGTCAGATGGATTGCAAGGTGGTTTGACCAATCGAGTGGGATGGGATCAGCACAAGAGAGGCGAGCTGGAGGGGTAAAGATGGGGTTGAGCATGTGCCCTCCTGGGTGGGTTGGAGAGAGGATGATTTGTTGTGGGTTGCATGAGTCGGCTAGTGCATAGAGTGGGTCGCTTAGGTGTTTAGAGGGTGGTGCATCTGGGATGTTTAAGTCCCCAAGGAGGATGTTGCTGGCATGGGCGATTAATGCCAACATGACAGGGATTCAAATGAGGGGGAGGGTGGTGGATGGCAGGACTGTGTAGGACCAGTCTGACTTATGGTTTACAGCCACCCCGCCACCTGTCTTTCCTTGCCGGTCAGTATGTTCAACATTGTATCCGGGTAGTAGGAGAATGTTGAGGATGTGCTGGGAGGAGGGGGTAAGCCACGTTTCCATAATGGAGATCGCGTCAAGGCTACTCTCAGTGATTAGGTCAGCGATGTCAGCGGCGTGGGCTACGTCCAACCTGGCGTTTACCAGAATGATGGTTTGGGAGCACATGATGTGAAGGTGTTGTTGTGGGAGATGCGGTACAGTGATTTGGTTGGATATAGTGTCCACTCATGGCTGCCTAGTGCGCATTGGAGCACCGGCTTTGGAGATCATAGGGATAGGCTGCGGACAGACGAGACACATGGTGATGTCTATTAGAGCATTTGAGGGGCAGTGTGGTTGACCCTGGGCCCTACCAGGCCCTAACAGGCACAAACAGGCAGTGTCCTTGCGCTTGTATGTCCTTAGCCAAGGACGCCCGGTGCTGAGGACACCTAGGTGAGACAGAGGCTATAGAAGGGAGCCTAGGGGGCATAGGCTGGAAGGTCCGCTTAAGTAGGAAAAAGATCTGGAGAAAGGGCGGCAACACCAGACGCTTACCAGTGATTAACAGGTAGGAGGAGACCTAATCCCCTTGCCCCAGCTGAAAAGGAGGCTGGAAGGCCTGCCTAAGTAGGAAAAAGAGCAGGAGCAAGAGAACAAAATCCCAAAGCTTACCAGTGATTCGCAGGATGGAGGAGACCTAATTCCCTTGCCCCAGCTACAAAGAAGGAGGCTGGAAGGCCTGCGCTAGTAGGAAAAAGAGCAGGGAAAAGAACAGGAAAACCCAAAGCCTACCAGTTACTAGCAGGTGGGAGGAGACCGAATCCCCTTGCTCGAGCTGCAAAGAAGGAGGCTGGAAGGCCTGCTTAGTAGGAAAAAGAACAGGAAAAAGAACAGGAAAACCCAAAGCTTACTAGTGTGGAAGGTGGGAGCAGACCTAATCCCCTACTCCCAACTGCATCTTTCACCTAGTGCAGTGCACGCATGCTCCGGCAGTGTCATGATCCTCATGGGCATTGTGCACACGTGGTGGTCCAGGCTTGCCCGGAGTGTGATGTAACACAAAATGTAGTGCCCCACATGTGAGCCATGCTAAGGAGTCCCCCCAAGCTCCTCAACAAAGCAGAGTAAACAGTTGGTCCTGACCCAGCCATCACCCTGACTTTAGCCAGGGTGTGGGCTGGGCCAGGACTTGTTCCTGGACCTGGGGCCGCTGGACGGCCTGCACCCTAGGTGCTGCAGGTGCCGTTGCTAGGCAACTGGGTGCCTCCTGTGCTTTGTTAAGGAGCCTGGGGGTGGGCCTCCTCAACATGGCTGACAAGGGGACCCCAAAATCTTGTGTTACGCCACTGTTTCTTAGACCTACCGCCCCTACATGTGACTGCCTTCTAGTTTGCTGTGTGTTAGGAAACCCTTAAAAACAAATCTGCTCCCCCACCTATTTTTCAAGTCTCTCTTGTCCTTAGAATGTTGCTGCTGTTTTTTTGCAATCTGCTTTTGATTATATGTGTTTACTTTGTGGTTCTCTTCTATAATTACTGATCTTTTTTCTACTTACTCTACTTGCCATATGCCCCTTTAGGGTTTAGGTGAGCTGTAGAAAGTAATATAATTAAGCAACAGTGTCTTCTCCAAAAACACAATGGGCCTCATTCCGAGTATGGCGGTAAGGGATAGCGGCCACCGGTAACGAGACCGGTGGCGGTATTCCCTTACCGCCATACTCCGAGTTCCCTCTGCGCCCTCGCCCTTAACGCCTGCTTTGAGCAGGTGTTAAAGTCGAGGGCGCAAAGGGGCCTGCAAGCCAATAACGGTGACCGTAATGAACGGTCACCGTTATTTGCATCTTCCCCATTCCCATTGAGCCCTATGGGGGCTCATTTGGGAATGGGGAAGAGCCTTGGCGAATGGGGAATCACCGCCCCGCCAACCTTGGAATGGGGCGGTGATTCCGCCATCCACCAGGCGCTGCCGGTCCGGGTACGGCGTCAACCAAGGCGTTAATAGCGCCATTGGTTAGCGCCGTACTCGGAATGAGGCCCAATGTTGATCAGTTTGACGGAGCTAAGGCCAAGAACAAGGCCTCTCTACATAAACATGGCTGAATCTGTGATACAGCAGTCAGCTTCATGACAGCAAGAATAAGAAGCATGGAAACCAGACTTGCATATAGTATATATTTTAGTGGTAAGAATAAAACTGACAACCAGGCTTTGTGAGAGTCAAGTGGAGAGAAATGATGAATGATAGACAGGCTGCAGGCACAAAGCTAAAATCACAAAATAGGCAGTTTTTGGGTACCACCTTTAGTAGCAACAAACAAAATGCTACCAAAAACTGAATTTGTGGCACATATATGGCAAAATATAGGAAAATATGGCAAAATGTAATGTATTTACAAGAGGGGGTTAGAGGGCTCATGTGAATGTTGCAATGTCGGTGAGATAGCACAGCGAGCTAAGCACTTGCCCCTGATATCTGTGTGCAGCCTGCTGTGTCAGGTTTGAATCCCGACAGGGTCAACTCAGCCTTTCATCCTTCCGAGGTTAATAAAATGAGTACCACTCTGTGGGAGAATATCTTCTGTTATTGGAGCGCTCTGAGACCTATGGGTGTGTAACGCTATATAAGAAATAAATTATTATTGTTTGGAGGTTACTAACTGGACCATTGAGGTACTCTACTGGCGAAAGGGGGGGGGGCGCGATTTGAAGGAAGACCTATAGAAAGTCTCTGTCCTGTTCAAAAGGAAAGACGTCATCCTGCATATCACAGTTCCCTCCAATCTGATGCCCACAAATCTTTTTAGGAGGATTTTGTGACTGATGGTGTTAAAGGTTGCTGGGTTACCCAGAATCGGGCTGTCACCTGATTCCATGTCAGGAAGGATATCCTACTCCACTCTTGTGCTTTGCTTTTACCTTGTTTTTACTTCAGCCCATTCTTTTCAACTGAACTGAACGAAGGGTACAATTCGCAGCAGGAGATTGATGGACAAGTGAAAGCCCAGTCCTTGGACATGACGCCTTCCCGACATGGAGTCAGGTGGGAATCCTAACAGGCGGATTAGTGCACATGGCTTTCCTGACTCAGGAATTGTGAGTCCCATATGGAGAAGAGGGTTCATTCTCTTACCCTCCTTGCTGTATTACGTGCATGACTTTATTGGTTGCTCCGTAAATTGATGGTAGATTAATTTCTCTCGGATTGCTGCTGTAAGGGAGTGGTGATGATAGGCACGATAGCTTGCAGGGTCCTTGGTGTGCGCTGTCGTTTTCTTTGTAAGGACTTGATACACCCAGTTTTGAAGGCTCGTGGGGTGGTACCTTGTTCTCTTGATGAGTTGAGGAATAATTGCTAGAGGGGTGCGCGAGGATATTGTTGTTCTCCAGGTTTGTGCATGTTTGAACGCATGGTTTTTTGGGTGATCCTGCTTGGCTGCTATCTTGACTGTACTCGTGAATTCCTGTGTGGAGACAGAGAAGAATGCTAGTAGGCCAGGGGCGTTGCTAGGTTTGTAAATGATCTGGGGCTACACTATTGTCGGGACTGTCGGGACTCGGGGCTAGCTAGCCTTTTGGTTGTAGCCGTTGAGCTTCTATCACAGGCTACAAACAAAAAACCCGAGCTATAGCCCACCAGCCTGCCCCTAGCAACGCTTCTGCTACCAGGGTCTGTTTGGGTCTTTTGTGGGTGCAGGTTCTGTTTTGTGATTGGACATTGCTGTAGAGTCCATTTTGTTTGTGCGGTCTTAAATTTGTAGGATTGTTTAATTATAGTGGGAGAGTGATGGAGTAATTGAAGTGTTGAAGGCTGTGAGTTTTTTTTAGTTTATTATATTTTTGTTTTATAACGTGCAAAATAAAAACAGAACTGTTTTAGAGTGCAATCAGTTGTTGAATTTGAACACGTCAGTGGAAACTCTGGATTAATGCCTTACAGAAAAACTCATTGATAAATGAAGGACCTTTTTGTTGACCCTACGGTCAACCGGTTCCAAATGGACCTTCTCTTTATCGCGTCCATTCTCTTAAATATACAAAGAGGAACTGCCGTTCCCTCACTTCCTTTTGGCTTACTGCACAAAAACCCAGAATCACTTATAGTGGAAAAGGTCGCTTTAATGTGACAGGCCAAAGCTTACAAATAACCGCTTACCTGGCTCCACGGCCTTACAGACTAACAAAATATTTTAAACAACCAATTAATAATTCAACACTTTTATTTTCCCCAACAATTAAATAATTAAATAGTTCCACTTGCTCCCTAACTATCCCTTGGACCCTACCGTCTTCTTACCACTTCTCAAGGCATCCCGCTCTTTCCCTGGGGCCATGCCCCTCCAGGTTCAATACCTGTTCCCCCGGGGTAGCCCGTTTGTGCAAACAGCACCACCCTGAACCTTTCCCGTGCCATTCCCCCATAGTGCTTCCCTCTCCCCACATCTAAAGGGGCCATGCCCCCGGCACCAGAAAAACCCTCCCCCGAGGTGTTCTTTCTGCCCCACTCCCCCATTCCTTTCTACTTCCAACTCTTTACAATATCTCTCACCAACCAGATCAACTTCGACAGATAATAAGTATTACCAATCTTTGACAAGTGGACACCATCCTCTCTAAATATCATGAAGGCTTCATAAACTATTTATTTGTGGTCCAAAACCTGTACCGCCGCCGAGGCACAAAATTTTACCAGCTCTCTGTTTATCCCCTTCCTTGCCTGCTCTATCACTCCCTCACTTCTCGCCCCCCTCCAAACTCTCTGCGGCAACAACTTAGTCCAAACTACACATGCTTGAGGCCACATTTATTGGACCCATAACAAATCCCTTTTCATTTTTCTAAGAAGAGCCACACCAGTATCTCTTACCAGGTCATTTTCCCCTGCATGAATAATCACCCCATCTGGAGACCCATAGCGTTCCCTCAACCCAGCCAACATAGGCAGTGACTGATCCCAGCAATGCCTCCCTAAACTGGACCATCTTTCCAATACCTCTTTATAGCTGCAACCCAATTGCCTGCCAAAAGCCCTTTTCTCTGCTTCCTTCCCCGCCCACTTAACAATTGAATGGCCGACAATCCAGATTTGCGCCATCTCCCCCGACCTCCGAGCAGCATCTGAATTCTTTTTTAAAAATAACTTACAAATCAAACCAACCTACCACATACCACTCTCCTTAGGTCCTCTGCAAGCTTCTTTCAAACATCCCCTTTACCCAAATCCCTGACATACCCTTTGTATCTCCCGGACCTCCAACAACCCAAACTTTTCACCTTATCCTCCGAAAAGCCCAGCCTACTACCTTCAGATGCTGCACGTATCCTAAAGGAATGTGTTCCAAACTCCTCCACCTTTTCCCCTACCGCTACCATAACCTTTCATAGTACCCCCAGAACTTGTGCCGCTGATACCGGCGCCCCAGCCTCATGCTGAAAAACCAAACCTATCCTCCCCCCACAACGCTCCTTCCACACCAAACCTGTCTGAACCAGGCATAAATCCTTGCTCCCCGGCCCCAGCAAAACCCAAGAGCCCTTTCCGTTTTGATCTGTCTTAGAGCTCTTGATCTTGATGTCCAAACCTAGCTCGGTAAATTTAACATCTTCCCATCGCAGTCCCCCTACCCCACTTTTTCCCCCCACCAGCTCAGAAACCCTAAAGGCCCCGAAGAATAGCCAAGTAAAACAAGTCGCAAACAACTCTCCTTCCCAGGCCGACCAGCAAACCCCCCGACAGCCTGACACACCCTTGTTAGCAATTCCGCTGATACTGGTCTCCTCTTATCCTTTTCCCTCTTACTTTCCCTTGCCCATCCTTCCAACATCCTGTTTGCCATTTCTCCACCGCTCGGCTGAAAACCCCAAAACCACTTCCCATAGAAAGCAATCCCTGCCAATTTCCTCGTTATAGTTGCCCTAGACCAGCCCCTATCCATGCACCTCAAGAGGAAGTTAGTGACATCATCCCTTCTCCTTTCTTCTGCATCCCCACTACTCTTCCAACTACATGCTCCCAATCCTATAAAATCCTCCCAAGCTCTCCTGTACACCTCTCTAGATGCCGGGGCAAGCAAACCCTCCACCAATGCAAGCGCTCTCAGCTTCCGATTTTCCACAGCTCCTCCGGAATCCGCTGCCCCTCCTGATCCACATCTGGAGCCAATCCACGGAATCTCTGCCATTGAAAACGAGACAATGCATCAGCGATGCCATTATCCTTCCCTGGCACATGTGTTGCCTTAAACACCACATTCCATTCCATGCAACGCAGAACGAATTCTCTCATCAGTCTCGTCACCCTCTGATCCCTTGCTGACTACTTGTTCACTACACGAACCACGCATTTGTTGTCAATGTTGAAATGCACTTTCTTGTTTTGCAACTCCTTCCCCCACGACTCCAATGCAACCAGCAAAGGGAAAAATTCAAGGAATGCTATACTCCTTCCTTCTTTCAACCAAAGCGATGGCTATTTCTCTGCACACCACTTTCCTCCCCAGAACACCCCAAAACCTCCCGCCCCTGCTGCATTCGAGAATATCTGCACCTCCCATGACACCGGATCTCCCTGCAACCACATGGACACTCCGTTATCCAAAAAGCGCAACCAAATTTTACAATCTTCCCACACTGCACCTGATACTCTTTTCCGATGATGTGGACACTTAGCTCCCGCCATAGACTGCGCCATGTTTCTGCAAAAAGTCTGCCCTGTGGCCACCACCTTGCATGCAAAATTCAAATTCCCCACCAATCTCTGCATTTCCACTAGCATTATTTTCTTGGCCCCCACCACTTTCTCCAGCAACCCTACCAGTTTGCTCACTTTGTTGTGCGGCAAGTGTGAGGTCATGACCACCGAATCCAGTTCAATCCCTAGAAATGTTAACACCACTGCCAGCCCTTCTGTTTTGTCTTCCGCTAGAGGAACCCCCAACTCCCCCATCAAATCCTGAAACAACTTTAGCATCTCCTCGCACTCTCTCTCTCTTTCTGCCCCTCTAATGAACAGAAAATCATCTAGGTAATGCAGAACACTTTCCCAACTGGAACTGTATGAAAAAACCCACTGTAAGAAGGAACTGAAACGCTCAAACAAGGCGCAGGAAATTGCGCACCCCACTGGCAAAGCTTTGTCGATGTATATGCGGTCCTCAAATTGCAAACCCAACAGCCAAAAATCCTCTGGGTGCACCGGCAACAACCTGAAAGCCGCCTTAATGTCACACTTGGCCATGAAGGCCCTGCACCCCTCTTTCGTCACCAAATCCACCGCCTGGTCCACACTTGCATATACAACCCCACATTCTTCAGGGGCAATGAAAAATGGTGTATCAATCTGAACTCCCCGGGGCTTTCTTAGGCACAACATCCAGCGGGGATACAACTAAATCACCCGGCAGATCATCAAATGGCCCTACTATCCTCCCTGCTGCCATTTCCTTGCCCAATTTTTGTCTTACCACCTCAACATTTTCTTTGGCTGACTTCAGATTTTCCGCCCACCGATGCACCCTTGGTCCCTGATAACCCAGCCTGAAACCATGACGAAAACCCTCACTCAAAATCTTAGCCCCTTCCCTGTCCGGTTAAAATTCCAACCACTTCTCCAGCACATCCAACTTAGTTGGAGTAAAAGCCTTTCCCCACAACCCCTCTGCCGGATCCTCTCCACCTCCCCCTGTTTCCCTGCTGGAAACACTGAGTGAGAGGGTGTTTCCCTGCACATTTTCTACATTCATGTCTGAACCTACATAAGTTTCTTGTGCAGCCGTCCTTATTAAATGCCCAACACGCTGCTGAGGACTGCCCTCTGCAACCTCCCCCTGCCCCCTCATGGGCGGGGCGACCAAGAAAGGGCCGGAAAGGCACAGGCAGCCCACTTGCTGTGAGCAATGTCGGGGCAGGCCTTGTTGGTGCCATCCATTGCAGCCATAGATCCATGTCTATTTCCCCCCAGACAGCCTGACTGTCCTCAGCCATTCTTGCTCTGAATTCTTCATCTTAACGCAAAGCCCCCAATACTTGTAAATGCCTTCCTGATCACATCCATATATTTTAGCAGAGCCACACATCGCTCCGGAAATTTCTCACAATAAACACTGGCGTAAATAATAAATGCCGACGTCCAGTTTTCAATTGTCACTGGGACTCCTGGGCACGAGGTCAGCTCTCTCTCCTCTTCCTTAGAACCCTCCTTTGCTCTCAATTCCCTATGAAGCAGCTTAAACACATCCACAAATTCCCCTGCCTTAATCTTACCCTTAGTTGCTGCCATCAAGTGCGCCCCCAAAGCTTTCGTGATGCCCATATAAGGTAGCTTTTTCTCCTTGCCCTTCACTTTAGCTTATTTTTCTTTTGAAACCTGTACCTCGAGCGCCAATGGCTCAACCACCTTGTCTGTTTGTACCTCCACCGAGCAATTTCCTTTTTCACCCACCAAGGCTCCAATAGCCTGTACACCAAACTCTCTCCTTGCCCCTTTCAGACCAGACTCTTCGTTTCCTGCCCCCGTTCTCGTATCCCCCCTCTGCAATGCAGTTGACCAATCCCTTTCCCGCTCACCTCTTTCCGACCTGCCATCGCATGTCCGTGGTCTGACCTCCACTCCGATGCTCCTCATCTCTTTTCTTACTGGGCTCCTACTGCGGGGACAAAACATGTCAGCAGTCTCACCCAGCCAATTGTTCCCCCGACCTCTTGTCCCCCAAACCTCCTGCTCCCGTCTTTCACAATCCCACCTAAAACCCCTTCTCTCATTCCCCCTCCTCCTTACCGCCCTATAACCTTCATCCTCCCACTGCCCCACATATTCCTCAATCCCAACTTCATCACCCCTGAAATACCATTGCTGATGCGGGCTCATGCTCGGGTTGAGTAGATCCTCTTCTTGTGAGCCTGGGGCGTCCGCCTCGCCAATCCTTTGGCATCTTCTCGGCGGGGCCGCAGAATCCCCTTCCTGGTCCTCTTCTCTGGGGCGAGGTGTGTTCACCTCCACCGTATGGTCCTCCTCGCTAGGAGCCGTGCTGCGCCCTCTAGACTGTCCTTGCGCCGACCGAGAAGGGGCTGTTCCTAAACCCCCTCCATATTGATCCTCTGGCACAGCGGGGGCTGCGCAGCGCACTCCGCCCGACATCCTCCTAGCCGAGGGGGACGTTCTGCACCCCTCCCTCACCTCACTAATTGATGGGGACCTCTCTCTCCTTCTCCCACCTGCACCCTTCCGCAGGTATTCCCCTTTCCCCTCTGACCTGTCACCTCACTCTGCCCCCCCACCATCGTGATCTCCTTGCCCTACCCCTTTTTGGACACTCCTAACATCCCCAACCTCCCCCTGGTCATTATGCATCACATCCTTAGCTCCTCCCCCGCCCAAATACACTTCTCCCCTGGATGCTCTCCTGTCAATCTTCCTCCTCATCTTCCTGCCCCTGGATTCCCAGACCTCCCCTTTACCAGCCGCAGGGGTGCAAGCCACCACTCCTGCGAGTGCCCCATCTTCCGCTGCTCTACGATGCGGCCTTCCCCTACCTGCCTCCCCTTCTCCCGTAACCTCCACCACTGCCCCTTCTAGCTGGGCCTTAGATGCCCTGCTAATGATTTCTAGGGCCTCCCTCAGAGCCCTAGCATCAACTAATCCTTTCTTACTGGCTCCCTGGCCCACCATGGTGCACCAACTAATAAGGCTGTGCACTGAAATATGCCCCTAAAATGATGCCAGCTGTACTAAACCCCCGAGCCAAAACTACCCGTGGAGCAGAACTAACAATGCAAATGCCCTAGTAAAAAAGGGATGGGGCACGCCACAACTATAGCCTTGTAATATAAAGAGTAATTAACTATTTATTATATCACTAGCAAAATTATTTAAACTTGTGTGAAATATTTCAAAATATATATATATTTTCTTTTTATATACCCTGGACCCATTAACCCCTTTACTGGCCACAAAAAATTGACCAACTGACAACCCCCCAAAACCAGTCTGTCTTTACAGACTGGGAACAGAAACAACCGTAAAACTCTGCCCCCTGGCTGCGCACGTGCAACACCGCAACAGCAAGACCCAGAAAAGCAGAGCTGTCCCTTTAAGGGATCCGCACCGCCCCCTCGTTCCTAATCCGCTACCGCGCACAGCAGCAGAGATAACACTGGCTACCCGCGAGCTAATGACTGCCCTGCCCCACAGCAGAGAAGCAACACGGACTACCGCGTGACAGCACTGCCTTCCCCCACGGACACGAGGAGGCACCAGGGGCGGGATGGCCCCTGCACTGGTTGGCCCCAAAATAATAAGGGCGGCTCCAATACAGGAGTCAATGGAGCCGGAACCACCTTCCCTTCCCTCACAGAGACTTGACGCCGGGAACAGCAAAACCCTGCTCCCCCGCCACCAGACACTAAATGCGTCTGCCGCAAACAGAACAACCTAACGCTCCCTAAAGAAGCAAAAAGCCCCCAGCAACAGGAACACGAAAACCCGGAACCACGAAGAGGCTACCAACCGGACAGCCCCCTCGGCGCCAAGTGCCGAAAGGTAAATGGAGGTACCTTATTTAAGGTACCTCCGAAAAATGTATTTTTTTTAAACTTTTTTTTTACTAACTGCCTAATACAGCCTTCTAATTACACTACCCAACTCCTCACCTCTACGTCAAAAACCCCTCTCAGGCCCAAATCAGGGAAGGCTCGGGAGCAGGCGACCAGGACTGCTCAATCTCACATCCCAACCATCGCCTGCTTCCCGAACTTTCCGTCACCCCTTAAATACCCCTGGGGGCGCTCTGCGCGCAGGCCATCTCCCTGGCCTGTGCAGTGCCAAAAATCGCCTCCTTCTCCTCCTCCCGTTTCCCACTCCGCATCTTGGCTGTCCCTTAAAGGTGCAGAGCCCCGAAACACTTTTCAATTCCCTCACAGTGGACGGTCTGCAAACCCTTGGCTTGGGCACAATACGTCACTCTCCAAACAAGTGGTTGGTGCTGTGAGACTATTATAATTTAGTACATGTTTTTTTTCCATTACAATCAGCGCAAACTTTTCTCCCAAAAATGTATTCATTGTGTTACAAGCTTCCATGCTGTTTATTTTGCAAATGTTTAACGGTACAGTCTTTTCTTTATTTTATTTCTTTTCCCCATTACAGTGGCAGTGTGTAGAGTTTTTATCATATAGGTACTGTTCCCCTTGTGTTACTATCTGTGCTGAATGCAGTGACTTAATGTCTTCCCCACTTTCTTCTCAACCTCAGAGTAATGACGGTCTTGTAAGGTGTGATGGGAGGTTTCCCCGTTCCTTGAGGAAAGAAAGCCGTTTGTAACCATGGTAAGGACCAGCCCTAGGCTGCCTCAGATTGGCTCTTTTCTCCTACAGCAGGGCTTGTTTATTCACCTGGGGCCAGATTATAGAAACCTTTCACCAGTGCAATTGCAAAACTGCACCGTATTAGCACTAGGGCACAGTTTTCCCTAGTGCAAATAAACATTGGGGCCATATTCGAAAACATTTGCATCTTGAAAAGTACAACATTCCATGATTTAAGCAACAGCAAACCTTGCCCTGGTGTAAAAATCCATTGCATGTGCATGTTTTTTTTGCACTGGGGACATGTTTGTCCCAGTGCTTATATCATTAAAAAATAGCCTTTGCCACAGTGCACATTTTTTGCACTAGTGCGATATTGCTAAAACGGATACAACTTTGCACTTGCACTGGTGCAAACTTTCTGTAATCTGGCCCCAAATGTGCTCCTCTTTCCCACCTCTACTTATAAGAAGATATAACTTGTTAACCTTCTTGTCTGCAGACCTTTTTTCATTTTTTTGCACAGACTATTGATCTATACCAGGGCCACGAGCAATGTAACTCTCTTCAGAGCCCTTACACAGAACACATACAAATGAAGTCAAAATACATAACCCTTTCTACATTGTGGTTGATACAAGGGAGAGGTTTAACAGGGTACGAGCAGGCCATCAAGTAACGCCGTTAGCTAGCCTGTGTCCCTGGAAGTGATGGAAGCGAAGGGATAATGTGAGCAGCCAAGGGACTGTAGCGCAATACAAGTATTAACTAACTTTACAGTGCTCAGAGGGCTGTGCTCTCCCTTCCTGTATGGACTTTATTCAGCAGGACCACTCTGCTAAACAGTAGAGCAGCCAAGAATCTCGCAATATGACTGCTGTCTTATTAAGTCATACCAGTGTATCTTTACCTTTGCTGCGGAGAGCGTGAGGGTAGGCGCAAGGTCTCAATATGTAGGGCTGAACCCTAAGAACCCATTTAGGAAACACGGCAACCTTGGTTACTGAATGCTGATGGTCCCAGTGTTTATTGTGAAAGAGGAATTGGCTGGCTTTTCTCAGCATCCTTCCTTGCTCGTTTCAAGCCAGAGGGCGGGGTTAGCCCCTACTTTGGCCCTCATCCCCAGAACGACATAACCATATTAGTTTACAAAATAGACCTCAGAGACAGTAATCTTTTGGAACACACAGATCACATTTATTGGAGTAAACAAAAATGGGCGCCCCCAGCCTCCTTCAGTGTAAATGGCCTACAAGACCTTTTGGGTGGCCCTTTCCATTTCCCGGGCTTACACCAGTATTTGTAGTGCTTATTGTCCTCGGGTGACCCTTGTCACTTCCGGTTATTTCATAGCGGACAACCGCCTCTGATTTCCTTCACTGCCAGGCCAGTAAGTCTCCCACGCCCTTGCTTGGAGCGAATAAGCCCGGGTCCACTGTGTTCGTGGCAAGCCACAGAGCCATGCAGTTGTTGCTTGTTCAAAGCCACAGAGTGGTGCAGGGTGGGGACAGAAAACGGACCCAAATGGCATGGTTATAAAGGGATATCGGGACAGTGGTGACTGGTGAGCACCACTCAACGTAATTTCAGCTTCTCTCTGTCTCAAAATTCAAGCCACCTCTCAGGGTGCAAGCCCTCCAAAACGCCCCCCAAAAAGGTGCTTAGAATATCAACTGGGCACATAGTGTGGCCTGCACTATATCCTTCTGGTTGTACTGCTATGAGCTCAGTTCTATCATATGAAATGCTGTCTTCAACAATGGGGGTCATTCCGAGTCCGGCGTTAAGGGAAAAACGAGGTCGGTAAAGGAATAACGACTTCCTTTACCGTTACGTGCCATTCTGACCCGCCACACCGTTATTTACGCCACCATAAACTACGATGGCGTAAATAGCGGACCAGTGTCGCGCGCCCGACACACCATCGCGGAAATAACGGGAAGGCGTAAACCATCTCCGATTCCAAGCAAAGCGAACACGGAAATAACGACCTCCACAAGGGCACAAAGTACCTTACCGCCATGGCGTTAATACCGGCATCACAGGGAAGGTGTTAACAACCCTGATCAGTGTTTGGAAGAGGAACAGGTGCACCCAATCAGCCCAGGTGGAGGCAATAGAGTCTGGCACAGCACAAAAAGAACACACCCACACACCACACCCCCTCCCACACCAAGATGATACCAATTGTAGCAGCATTCCTGGAGCTGGAGGCCCTGCTTGCAAGGCAGCAACTACGACAACAGCAACAACAGCAACCACAGCAACCACAGCCCCCACCACAGAGGATACACAGGAGGAGAAGGAGGGTGAGACAGGGCCAGCATGCCCTACCGGTGCAGCCACCATTACCACACCGGCAGCCCCCAATTCCCCGCATCAGAGCCACCCCCTTCAACCTCACACCAGAGCAGATCCACACCTTGTACCGGCTTGACTGGGACACCATAACCACCATAGTGGCCCTGATACATACCGACATAGTGAGCCTCATAGAAATCAGCACTGCCATACCCCCTCTACTAACGGTAGTGTCCGTGCTCCACTTCCTTGCCACAGGCACCTACCAGCATACAGTGGGGCACATGCATGGCATTTCACAGCCAATATTTTCCCGGATACTCAGCCAAGTGCTGGATGCCCTCCTCAAGCACAGAAGGGACTACATATGCCTCCCCCGGACTCCACAGGAGATATATGATACCAAAGCTGCCTTCCATGCACTTGCAGGCATGCCAAATTGCATAGGTGCCCTCGACTGCACCCACGTAGAATTGGTGGTTCCTCATGCCATGGAGGTGCCGTATCGCAACCGCAAGCAATACCACTCCATCAACGTCCAGATGGTGTGTAATGCCAGTAAAGCCATCACACAATGCAATGCTCGGTACCCCGGATCAACTCATGACTCCTTGGTCCTGCGGAACTCAACACTACCAGGCTACATGGACCGACATGCCGGACAACGTACCTGGCTGCTTGGTGAGTAACCGCAATGGGCCATGGCAGTGCATTGGGGCTCTGAGTAGGTTGTCAGCATACCCCACTGTGAAAGGGGGTGGGGGAGATGCATACTCCACCCGGGAGGGAAAGTGGGGGGGATGCATACTCCACCCGGGAGGAAAAGTGGGGGGGGGATGCATACTCCACCCGGGAGGGAAAGTGGGGGGGGGATGCATACTCCACCCGGGAGGGAAAGTGGGGGGGGATGCATACTCCACCCGGGAGGGAAAGTGGGGGGGGATGCATACTCCACCCGGGAGGGAATGTCAACGCCATTGTACGTTGTGCACCTCACAGAACACTGTGCCCCATGACAAGTGGCACGCCACATTACCACCTAACCACACAGTTGTGAATACGAGCCAACACCTAATGGTACCTGACAAACAGTTACCCTGGCCAAAGACCACGACACATGCACCACACATCGGTGGACCTTACACACCGTAAGGTCATCGTGCACCATGCAGTGCAATAGCATCATGTTGCTGACTCCTGCATCTCAACACAAAGGACAGTCATCCATGGGAGTGCATAGAGGTTAGTCTGACAGGGATCCTACTGTGTGTGACTGGTTCGGCACCTCCATAGGATAGCTGCCAATCACCATGATAGGGATCAGTGCTGAATGAAGGGTATGCTACCAACTACTACCAACACACCCTTACAGCAGGTTTTACGCAAGTCATCAATTAATGCAGTCCAACACTGCTGCATGCATAAACGATGCACATGCAACAAGACATGAGTGCGCACCATGACCCATCAGGGAGAAGCTACCCCCTCCATCATTCCATTGGCCAGCACACATGGCCGGACCAGTAATGGGTTGACTGTATCCAGGGACATGTGTGCATGGCCAGTCATCACCCGCTGCAATGTAAGACTAGCACAGTTCTCCACCATGAATGTACTAACACTTACCTTCATTCCACTCTCATGCAGGTGATGCTGGCTACCCTTTGAAACCGTGGCTCATGACCCCGGTCCGCAACCCCCAAAACAGGCACGAGGAGGACTATAATAGATCTCATACCCGTACACGGGTGGTCATAGAGCAGGCCTTCGGCCTTCTGAAGGCACGATTCCGTTGCCTCAGCCGGTCAGGTGGGACCCTCATCTACAGCCACGAGAAGGTGTCCAAGATCACCATGGCATGTGTAATGCTGCACAACATGTGCATCCGTCGGAACGTGCCACTGCCCCCTGACGTGGTACTGCTACCACCAGATGAGGAGAAGGAGGAGGTGGAGGAAGGAATGGCAGAACAGTAACACGGTGCCGATGCACGGGAGGGACGTTCCGTGCGACAAGCATTGATCGAGCAATATTTCTGAATCACAAGTCAGCTGAGGGGGTGAGGATGACAGGGCATTGGGCACTGGGTGTGGGGATACATGTACTACATGCACTGTGAGACATTAAAAGACACATGCACAATAATGAATGTCCACTCTGTATTGTAGGATAGACCAAACTGTGTATTGTATGATGATGTCCAAACGTGTACAACAGATCCTTCACCCTCACCCCCGTCCCCCACCCCCCCAACTCCCACACACACCCTCAACCCCCTCCGCCTCCCCCCCAACTCCCACACACACCCTCAACCCCCTCACCCTCCCCCCCAACTCCCACACACACCCTCACCCCCCTCACCCTCACCCCCAACTCCCACACACACCCTCAACCCCCTCACCCTCCCCCCACAACAACCCCACAATGTTCCCATCAGTGCAGCATTGGCCACATGTGTGTGGCTGCACGGTCAATGGGCACTGCCAGAGCCTGGGGCATCCCTTCCATTCCGGCGCATCATGCGCAGTGACCTACGGACCGGGCTGGTCTGCGTGGAGGAGCTCTGGGAGGGTGGCACCTCCTGCTGGGGCTGTGGTCTGGGGGGTGCTGCCTCCAGGGCATCAGCAATCCTGCCAAGCATCTCACAGATGCGGTTTGTGCTGGTACTGATGATCTCGCCCAGAGCCTGAAGGTCATTATGAAGCACCAACCCTGATTCCCGGTTGTCCCGGAGAAACTCCTCTATCATGCCCGTGAGGTGCTGGCAGCGCACTGTTTCTGCAGCCGATGTGGGCGTTGTGGTCGGCAGGCTTCGTGTTGTTGTGCCTGCAGGACTTTCAGGACTTCCTGCAGGGGAAGTGGGCTCATGCAGACAGGTGTATCCCCTTCGCCTGTGAGCCCTGGGCTGTCACTCGACCCAGGGTCGCTATGGGCAACCTGGCTGTACGAGGGAGTGTCTGGGCTCTGTACATAGTCATTGGGCTCCTCCACGTTGTCAATGGTGTTTGGTGATGTGCTGCCTGGCACATCGAGGATGCACATGGCAGCATTCTCCCCTGACGCACTCGATTCCTCATGGTGCAGCGTGGGGCATGTGTCCCGCAGAACTGCAGGCATGTCCAGGGCCGCGGGTGGGGGTTGTGTACCCTCAATGGGGGTTGCTGGGGCAGGTGGTGTGGCATGTGCCTTCTTCCTGCTTGCAGGTGTGCGCTGTCCCCTGCCTGTGCCCCGGGAGGTACTTGTCCAGGGGCCTTCCTGGTCCTCACTTTCATGACCGGTGCCTGTGGGGGGCAAGAGAGAGACGGCATGAGCAATGATCTGGGGGTCAGAATTACTTCCAGACAATGGTATTACGATGGGATAGCAGCGTTTTGGTGACATTTGGGTGCTGAGTGGGACTGTGATCTTTGCTTGGATGGGAAAAGCATACTGTCGGCAGGGTCACTCATGTTGGCGGAGTACTGTGGTGGCTGACATTGACCAGCTTTTTGTGTGGCATGCCCAATATGGGTGTCAGCCTTGCACCTGACATCATCCTGGGTCCCAGTTGTTACGGCATCATTGGAGGGAGGGGGGTTTACCCAAACATGATGTGACTGCTTGACCAGCCCTTGGCGATGACTTGCATTAGGGATGCATGTACTGTTTACACTCATGGCACTCACCTGCGTCAGCTGATGAAGGATCACCGCAATCCATATCGCCGACACCTTTGATGGATTCTGTGCCCATCATCTCCGCACATGTTTCCTCCCAGGGCATCATTTTTATGGGTGAGGCTGGGCCTCCTCCTGTCTCTAGGGCCAGATTGCGGTTTGCTGAGAGGATGGCCCGCACCCTCAGATGGAGGTCATCCCAGCGTTTGCGGGAATGCGTCGTGCTGCGGGGGGTGTTTCCGACAGCGCTCACCCTCTGCGAGACCAGCTCCCATTTCTCCTTCTTCCTGAGGATGGTGGGCCTACGCATGTCGCTGCTGAAAACAATCTCAGCATGTTCATGCAGAGTATCGACGAGTACCTGGAGCTCATCCTGGGAGAATTTCTCTTTCCTGATGCGCGCAGCACCCTTTTTTAATGCTTTTGGCATGATGCTGGTCTCTGGAGTCTATTTTGCCTATCACAATATGCCCACGAGTCCTGTATGGAGAGGATTGCAATGGATTGTGATTTTAAAGATGGCCGCCATGATGCTTCCCGTTCCTGTTCGATGACATAATTTCCGTCTACGGTTTTTACCGGTGCCCGTAATTTACGGTCATCGTTAATTACGGGCACCGCTATTTACGCACTACGTGGAGGGCGATGGTGTTAGTTACGTCTCGGTTGTTGTCGCTAAGGGGTTTGACGCGCCCTTTACAGGTATGGCGCTAGGAGGTTTACCGGCATGGCGGAAAGCTCGTGCCCGCGAGGTCGGAATATGGTGCTAATTACGCCCTGCTACCAACGCGGATACGGTATTTCCGCCATGCTGGTAAAGTCAGAAATTTAACGCGAACCTCGGAATGAGGCCCAATTGCTCGAAACACAAATCAATTCTGACAAATCAATCTCTTCAATGCTTAAAATGAATCTTGGTTTATTAAAGTGTTCAGGTAGATGCCAATGGCCACTGCATTTCGGACAACTGAGGTCCTTATTCAGGGCAAAATCCGTTATTCTCGTGCCGCTCTTAACACCGCTCCCCTTTTCTCCCTCATGGTTTTCAGAGAGTCTTATTATTTATTTAATTTTTGGGATTTGTAAAGCGCTGTACAGCCCAAGGGCACCGAGGCGCTGTTGCAAGAAAGTGTCTTAGTTACAGGTATGAGGGTTTCGTAGTTTTAGAACTATCTTGCACTATCTTGATTGCTGGTCGTTTCTCGGCAGTGGTCGAAGTGAGCGGGAACAGTCAGGAGCGGTGTTCCATTACTTTCATTTTTTACTGTTAACAGCTCCACTACTTTTTGCAACCATTTTCACCATTCCGGAACTGTTCTTGGTGAAGTTAAAGCACGCTTCTCCACTTTACCACCGGATATCAGCTGCAGCTAAACTGAAATCTATTCCAACTCAATTGGCCGTCAAGCAGCATGACTGCAACCCTTGAAAAACGTGTTGCACGCTGCTCCCTTCCTTCCTACTATGTCCCCCGCCCAGAGTCACAGTTCCACAATTATTTTTCTGGTATACTTCTATCACTGTTTCTCAGTTGTTTCTCTGTACCCTAGGACACCCTGGTTTATGCTGGGATTAGTCAGGGGCACCAGTCACTCCCATTCTAATGATCCTGTTCACACTGATGGCAAGGCACAATCTCACTGCACTTTCTGGGACAGTTTACATCTAATAATTTAGCATTTATATAGCGCTACGAACCCTCAGGTATCTGAGCGCTGCTTACCCACGGTGTGTGGTACTCATTTATCGACCTGCACAGTTGTCAAAGCGAGCGCTCTACTCGCTGTGCTATCAGACAGGCTATCTCCTCATGCAATGATTCGACAGCAGTGGCGGGGCAGCTTTTGCTTCTGGAATGGGGGTTCTGAAGGAGCACTTCCAGTATAAATGACACCAGGTAACCCAGACAGGACAGCTGTCGATTTTCTCATTGGAGGTGCAGTAACATTTCCTCCAAATTTGTGAGCGCGACTGAGTGCACTGACAAAGCCAGAACCAATGTTGGAGGCTTTTGGGGATCCCCACTTGAATATATTTTTAAAATGGGCTGAAATGGTGCATCTTATTGAAAAGTCAATCTTAGTAAAAAGCTACAGAATTTACAATTGGTTCTGTGAAAACATAATCCAGCCGATGGATGCCAGGTCACCATCAGTCTACAGGAGCATCGCATCATATTTTCCTTCCTTTTTTCCCTTGCCCATCCTTCCATCATCGTACATGCCATTTCACCGCCACTGGGCTAAAAGCCCCAAAACCATTTCCCGTAAAAAGTAATGCATGCCAATGTCCCTGCTATCGTTGCCCTAGACCAACCCTTGTCCGTACACTGCAATATAAAATCAACTACATCATCATCCCTTCTTCGCTCCTCTGCATCCTCCATACCCTTCCAACTGTGTGCTCCCCCTTTTATAAAGTCCAACCATGCCATCTTGTGTGCAGTCCTAGGCGCAAGGGCTAGTGAACCCTCTACCTAGCGGAGTGCTTTCAGTTTCCTCCGGGATCCGATCCCCACTCACGTCCGCTTCTGGTGCCATTCCACGGAATCTATGCCACTGAAAACGAGATAATGTATCAGCGATGCCATTATCCTTCCCTGGCACATGAGTTGCTCTAAACACCACATTCAACTTCATACATGGCAGTACAAATTCTCGCATTAGCCTGGCTACCCTCTGGTCCCTGACCGACTGCCTGTTCACAATGCAGAACACTGCCTGATTGTCGATGTTAAAATGTACTTTCTTATTCTGCAACTCTCAGCCCCACAACTCCAGTGCCTCTAACAATGGGAACAACTCCAAAAAGGTTATGCTTCTCTCTCCTCGCTGCCAATGCTCAGGCCACTTCTCGGCACACCACTTACCCCTCCAGAACACTCCAAAACCTCCTGAACCTGCCTGTTCTGAAAAAGCATGAACTTACCACGATACTGGGTCGCCATGCAGCCACATTGACACTCCATTAAATTCTTCCAAAAATCTTGCCAAAACCTTGCAATCCTCCCTGACCTCTCCAGACATCCTCACCCTGTGATGTGGATACTTAGCCCCGCCATAGAACGTTCCATGTTCCTACAGGAGACAACTGCCCTCCCCAAATCATAAAAGATGCAGCTAGAGACCTAGCCCCCTTCATCTCTAAACTCATCAATGCATCCTTGAAGTCAAACCTAGTGCCCAATAACCTAAAACACTCCTGGGTGCTCCCCCTCCTAAAAAAACAAACACTTGACCCTGCTATACCGACAAACTACAGACCCATCACCACCGTCCCATTCTTGCTTAAAATCATTGACAGAGCAGCGTATCTGCAAATACAGGATTACTTAGAAACTAACAATCTACTAGGCTCTCGGCAATCAGGCTTCCGTCCGCTTCATGGAACTGAGACAGCCCTGATTGACCTCAAGACCCAAATTGACGAGCTGAAGGACAATGGCAAATCAGCCATGCTACTCCTCCTTGACCTTTCCGCGGCTTTCGACTTGGTAGATCATGCAGTTCTATGCAATCACCTTAGTTCTGCCGTTCATTTTTCAAGTGATGCCATAGCCTGGATACATTCCTTCCTGGCAAACCGGACAATGAGAGTATTTTCCCCCCTAGCAGCTGCTGATCCCATACAAGTTTCATGCGGTGTCCCCCAAGGATCATGTGTATCTCCAACGTTGTATAACATCTTCACTAAGCCCCTGTTCGACAAGCTGGATAGACTGGGTGTCATCTACACTAATTACGCTGATGACACGCAGATCCTTATTCCCCTCTCAGGCAACTTCTTGGCGGACACAGCCTTAGTGAACAAGATATATCTCCTCATTCAGGCATGGATGGCATCTCACGGCCTCTGCCTGAACGACGACAAAACTGAGCTACTGATCCTCGGCTCAGAGCTGGCCATCAAAAAACTGGACCCTAATTATGCCTCATTTAACATAGACAATAATATCATTAAAGTGATGCCTGCAGTTAAGACTCTCGGGGTCCATCTTGACTCAGCGCTCAACTTCAAGAAACAAACTAACTCACTAGCATCCTCCACTGCATACACCTGTAAACTGATCCGAGCATGCAGACCTTTCCTAACGGAAGCTAGTTGCATTACCCTAGCGAACGCACTCATCATATCCAAGCTGGATTACTGCAATGCCTTATACGCTGGCTCCAACAAATACATCCATGACAAGCTCCAAACGCTCCAAAACAACGCTATCAGAGCAGCTTTAAACATTCCTAACAGAGTTCATATCTCCACCGCTAGGAAGAACATTCACTGGCTAAAAATCAAAGACAGGATTGCGCTCAAGACCTTATCCCTTACCTCCAAATGCCTCAACCACATAGCGCCCCCCTACCTGGTAAACAGAATCAACAAGAGAATCTCAAACCGACCCACCAGAACGACGAATGCCTACACACTAGTGGTGCCCAGATACAAAAAGAGCACAGCGGGCGGCTCTAGCTTCCCGGTCATAGCTGCTCAAACCTGGAACAAACTCCCCCTTGACCTCAGAATAGACCAACCATACACCAGCTTCAGGCGTAAAGCCCTCTCCTGGATTCGCTCCCTCGACACTTAGCCCGTCCGTCCACCTCACCGCCACTTTTCCCGGATGTGCATAACTAGATTACAGGTCGCTAGACTACCTGCTCTATCTACAGTTCTGTATTTTGTACTGCCTGTATATGCTTTCCTCTCATCTGTATAACCTTTTCTTGTATTGCAACTAAGTTCTCAAGTATCCTTGTACTGCCTGCGCCCAGTTACCCTCGCGGGTTTGGCTTCTGCGCTATACCAAATAAACAAACAACAACAACAACAACAAAAAGTGCGACCCAGGACCACCACCTGACACGTGAAATTGAGCTGTCCCACTAAACTCTGCATGTCCACCAGTTTCATTTTTGACCCGCTATCGCCTTTTTCAGCAACCCTACAAGCCTGCTCACCTTGTCGTACGGCAAGTGGGTGGTCATGGCTTCAGAATCCAGCTCTATCCCTAAAAAGGTCAACACCACCGCCGTTTTATCCCCCGCCAATGGCACTCCCAAATCCTGCAACAAAGTCTGAAAATCCTCTAGCATCCGCTGACATTCTTGTTCTTTGCCCGCCCCACTGATGAAAAGAAAATCATCCAAATAAAGCAAAACTCCCTCACAACCAGAACTGTAAGTAAAAACCCACTGCAAAAAAAGACCTAAAATGCTCAAACAATGCATATGAAATTACACAGCCCATTGGCAATGCTTTGTCAAAATATAGTTGGCCCTCAAACTGCATCCACAGCAGCCAAAGCTCGTCCGGAAGCACGGGTAACAAACGAAATGCCGCCTTGATATCGCACTTGGCCATGAACGCACCACATCCTTCCTTCCTCACTAAGCCCACTGCCTGATCTACACTGGCATAGGACACCCGCAATCTTCTACTGCAATGAAGTCATTCACTGACATGCCCTCCGGCCGTGGTACATGATGAATCAATCTGAATACTACCGCTGCTTTCTCAGGCACAACTCCCAAAGGGGACACCACTAAGTCACCCGGAAAATCCAGAAAAAGCCTACGAGTCTCCCCGCTGCCACCTCCTTGTGCAATTTTAGTCTCACCACTTCCAAATTCTCCCTAGCAGACTTCAGATTTTCCGCCCACCGCCGCATCCTCGGACCCTGATAACCCACCTTAAAACCATTGTGAAAACCTTCCCCTAAAATCCTGGCCCCTTCCCTATCTGGGTATAAACTGAGCCCTCTGGCCTGTACAGCACCCAAAACCACGTCGGGGGGAGACGCCTGAGCGTTCCCCCCGGGGCCTCCCTCCTAACTTCCCTACTATTGTCTACAAGTGGCCTTTAACACTGGAATTGTGGCAGGTGACGCTACCAGCCACTGAACTCAGGGACCCTACATGTGAGCACACTCACAGAAACACACACACACACACAAACACAAACAATAATTACTGTTATTTGAGATAGCCGTCTGTTCATCACAAATGCGGAGGTGCTTCAGAATGGGAGATTCATTAACTAACCAAGCCCCCTGCTAACCACCAACCTCTTGCTGCCTTGAGCTCTACGGCAGCAAGCGTTCACACCACAAAGAAGTCAAGCACGGCTTACAGATAAAGGGCCTGTAGATTGAAGCCAAGTCCTGTAATACCTCCCTATACCCTCTTTACACCACGCTCCTACTCAAGTAGGCTGTGGGAGAAGCTCAATGGAGAGCAAATGGCTCTCACTCAATCTTTAATCTCATGGGCATTGGCCCTTTGTGTTCTGTCCTCAGGTGCTTCATCATGGGCGATTAGTCCTTAGAGCAAGGCCCGGCCACCTCAACCTCTGACTAGGATGGGGCACAGCGAATTAATGCTATGAAAAGCCTCAAAGCAGTTGTGCAAAGATCGTGAGCTTACCTCATTCCCGGACGATATTAGTTCATGACTTTTTTGATACAGTCTTGTAGACAAGATTGGTGCTAGAGATGGACCCTATCAAAGATGTTGTTCCCCCAAAGCAATCAAAATATCTTGATGCACCTGGGAGTCAAGTGTGAGTGGAGGAGTGAGTGAGAGAGCAGATAAAATAATTTCTAGATCACAAACCATAGACTGAACTGGTCATCGCTCAGGACTTCACTGATAGGGAGGTGCAAGAGGCAGACAGCAGGACAGGTGCAAGTTAAACAGGTGGGATTTCAGACGTGTCCTGAAATTAAGGTTATTGTCTCAGCCTGAAGAGGTAGCAGTAGTGTATGGCATTATCTAGAGCTCTCTCTGCCGAAGCATCTTCTGCTGAAGCAATGGGAGCAGAGGAGTATCAGCAGATCTCAAAGTTCAGAGGGCAACATAGCACTCAACTTTTGCAGAGTGCATCAGCCATACCCCACAGAAACTTAGGGTTCTCCTAGAGAAACTTGAAATGGATCCTATCCTTTGACAACCAGCGTCTTCAGGACCATCCACCAAAAATAGGATCTTTTCTTCAAAGGCCCTAAATGAGGTGCACTGCAGTGTTCTACGCTATCTGAGGTTGTTCAATAACGTCAGAAGGAACTCATGAGTTGGATATGTTTCTGTAGTCATTATTAGAATTGACCAGGGCTCCAACTTTCAAGGTACATTATCTAACTGGAATCAAAAGGGAAATGACGCAGTCATTTTCTCAGCATCATAACATAGGTTTGCATAAACTCATTGACTTGCGGGAAGGAAGAAATTTGTGTGGGATGTCCTAAATAATCACAAATCATAGTGTGATTTTGAGGCAGTACTGAGAGAAAAGAAATGAATGAAGGGGAAAAAGCATGTCACCGTCTTGCTGCAGTGTGCAGGCTGGATATCAGAATTCCAGCTTTCCCTCATTAATCTGAAGCCATCATGTTTGCATTCAGGTATCTTTGACCTCAATACACCTGCTCAAAATTTGCATTTTTTCTGTAGCTAGCTATTCGAATATGTAATTAAGTCCTCCCAACATTCAATTCAATAGAACGCTGTAGTAGAGAACGATTGGATCGACCATTTTTCAAAATTGTTTACAACAGCTGGGCGGCCGATTACACCTGAATGCCTTGTGAGAGGAGGGAGTTGTTCTATTGTTTTCAATAAAAATGATATCTTGATGCTCACAAAAAAAGCGAGCAATTTGAGGGTACCTGGGCCAGACAGGATAACAAACATCATGCTAAAGAAAGACATCATGGCATTGGCAGAGTTTACAATGAACCTGTTTAATCAAATCTTTTGGCGGTTGGTCGTGTCCCAGCCTCTTGGAAACAATCAATCAGAATAATAATTTTAAAAAACAGAGATTGCGAGGACCCCATAAACTATAGACTGGTTTCTTTGCTGGATGTAATAGGAAAAATCTTTGCAGGCCTACTCCGGCAGAGACTAGAAGAATGGGTCATAGAAAAGGGGCGATTTGACCCTCTGCATTCAGGTTTCGTGAAGGGAATGGGGACTAGCTGTAATTTTCTGCTGCTCAGTGTTCTGAAGGCTCTGGCCCTGTAGAAAAGAAAACCATCTACTTGGCCTTCATAGATCTGGCTCAGGCCTTTGATTCCATTAACAGACTGACCCTATGGCAGAAACTAGCTCGGTGGGATTGTCCTAGTGATTTGGTCTCTGCCATCAGGGTGCTGAATGCGGGAACAACTTTAAGGGTCAGGTTGAATGGAGCAGTTTTATTATCCAGAACCATAAAAACATCTAGAGGACTTAAACAGGGGAGCCACACGTTTACCTTTCCAGCCATCTTGGAACCTATACCTTCTCGGCCACAAGCAAAGCTAGCCAAGCACACCTGGCCAATAAGATATGCCTTTCTGCTTGAAATTTAGATTGCAAATGCCAAATGTGCAACTTATTCCACTATGTATGTTGATGTGCGCGCCTCAGCAAGTGGCCTCTCAAGTGGCCTGTTTCGCCTGTGGACCCTGCGTCTGTTTCCAGCGTCTTACAGCTCGGCAATTTCAATTTGTTTCGTGCTGTGGATAAGTACCGCTCTGCATTGCAAGGATCACGTGACACAGAGACTTGGTGACTATATATATATGCAGAGGATATTGGATGTATATACACTTGATATAGATATAATAGTAACATAATATTATCTTGTTACTATAGGTCACGCCCACTGAGGGGGAGTATCCATAAAAACACGAGGCCGCGCGCCATCAGCGCGCGTGCCTGAGCAAGTGGCCTCTCAAGTGGCCTGTTTCGCCTGTGGACCTTGCGTCTGTTTCCAGCGTCTTACAGCTCGGCAATTTCAATTTGTTTCGTGCTGTGGATAAGTAACGCTCTGCATTGCAAGGATCACGTGACACAGAGACTTGGTGACTATATATATATATGCAGAGGATATTGGATGTATATGCACTTGATATAGATGTAATAGTAACATAATATTATCTTGTTACTATAGGTCACGCCCACTGAGGGGGAGTATCCATAAAAACATGAGGCCGCGCGCCATCAGTGCGCGCACCTCAGCAAGTGGCCTCTCAAGTGGTCTGTTTTGCCTGTTTAGCCTGGGAGTCTGTGGGTCTAGTGGGCTAGGAAAAAAGTTTGCACTTTGTACGTTTGATTCCCTGCTGTTTGTAAGTACCGTCATAGGTGTTCGCGAACGAACATAGTCACGGTTTTCTTGAAGTTAAGAAGTACCTAGAGAAAACAAAATGAGTGTAAAGAACTCTGTTATAAGTAAGCAGCAATTGGCTACAGTGCCGCTTACAAAACAAATGGCCACTAGGATGAGCGTACCTCGTGCTGCTGCAGCGTGTCATCTAGGCTCATCATATTTAACTGAGGACCTTATTGAATGTGCTAATCAGTGTTCATTGGAACAGAGAATGGAAGAGATAGCCCAAGAGGCCCGGTGCAATGCGGAACTGATTGAAAGCTCACAATCATTGTTTGCAGAAGACGGGGATCTCAATGGGTTAAACCAGATTGTTGACCTAGAAAATAACATGGAAAAAGCGGATAGTGTAAGCAGCAAGCATGCTGACACTCCCGAAGTCTTTCACACTATGGATAGTGCCCTGTTGGCGATGACACAGCACTCGGATAAAGATATGTTGGACGAATTGGAGAGTGAGCATTATGTTGATACCGTACATACATCAGAGAACTCAAGTAATGAGATACAATTATTAATACTATCCGACCTGAAATCTCACTTGAATCTATTAAAAGAAATGGTGATGGCATTTATAGCATTGCCAGAATTTATTAATGATCTGATGAACAGGACACGGAACGAGACAATAGAAAATATGCAAGGTTCCATGCGTGCTCATAAAGGAGCATATACCAGGATTAATGTTATCGATAGAGAGTCGAAATATGACAATGAATTGAATAACGAGGTTGTAAAAACTAATGTGTTGCCTGCCAAGAAACCTTTTGTAAATGTACAAAATTGCAATATGCCAGAGACACAAACTAATCCAATTCTGGTAGAAATTGTGGTAAATGCAGAAGCGGATAGTAACAAACCTGCCACTGTGACTGTAATAAGTGATGATGATAATTCTATGTTTGTTGAAAAAATCTCTAAAAGGAAAGAGAAAAAACAAAGGAAAAAACAAGCTAAGATTGCAAAAGCGAGCAATGTATCCTCAAGAAAATGTTTGAGAAATGTGGACATACGTAAGGCATTGCCGGACTGCCAGGTAGCTGACAAAGGTGAGAAAGATCAAGAGCAAAATAAAGCTGGTGATAATACAAACAATGAGATAGTCAGCGCAATAGAGATTGACAGTAATGTTGGTAATGGTTGCATAGACAGACCTGGTTATAGTGAAGGCTCTTCCATGCTTTCAGAGGTTCTGAAAAATAAAGCAACCTCTGAAAGGATTGATAGCAATCTCCGAGCCTTAGAAAGAGGAGTCCACGACATTTTTGACATTTTTAAAAATCCAGATGCTCCATCTAGGCCAAATACACCTGTATCCATGGCAAACTCTGAGCCTTTAGTCAGTAAGTCACTGCCGAGTCCTACTACCACTACTGTAAAGAGTACACTGCAAGGAACTAAAGAGGTAATAGCACCAATAGTTTACCACATGGAGTCACAGGAATTCAAACAATCAAAAGAACCCTTAGATGAGTCCAATAGGTACGTACTGAAAAACACACAATTGAGTAGCGAAGCAATAAGTCTGCTAATTGAAAACCTACTGAAACAAAAGTATAAAGATCCAAATAGCTCGCTGCATGTCTTAAATACATTGACAAAGGGAAATGTTCAAAGTATTAACAGTGGAAGTATTCTACAATCTGAAGGTAGAGTTATAGATGAGCATAACATAACTGCCCGAGAACAATTGAGAACGATAGAAACACAGGAAAAAAACAAATATTGATCTAGAGGAGGCCAACTATGAAGCAAACAAGGCCCCTCAGATAAACAGAGCAGACTTAAGCACGCTCATAGAAGAATTAATATATCAAATATTCAATGAAACCAAACGCCAATTACCAAAAGCTGAAGGTGTAACGCAAGGTAATGATTTACAGATGATTCATACAACCCATCAGTACTTCGATCATAAAAAGGATGGGTGCTTATCAGGTGCTTCGTATGAATCGAATCAATGGAATAAAGAGGCCAAGAGACCAGTTATGCAAAACATAAGAAGGCCAGCATTTCCAAATGAACCAAGCCTCATAATTTATTACGTGTTTGATGAGGGTGGTCCGCGTTCTCTCAATAGACATTACCTTCTATCCTTATTTGGGGAAATACCTGAATTAAGCTTAATAACAACAACAGATATTCAACTCGTGGATTTCATACACAATGAGAGGTACGACTATGTTAGATTAATCATAACATCTCCACTGGTAAGGGCTCTAATATTAAAGGAGGCAGATGCCCTACAGAAGAGAGGCTTTGATGTACAAAAATATCAAGAACTTGCGCAAAGGGACGATGGCTTAAAAAAACAAGAACATAACACTCAAGAATTAATGGGACATAGCACCGATAGATTTGGATCCCAGGTATCAGCTACTAAGACGCAAGATAGGTCAGTAATAGACGATGCTAGGTCCCACCTGATTGACATGCAGGAATGGAGGTCACTTGCTATGTCACTGCGAGACTCCATAGAGAACCTGAAATCTACGAAAATATCACTTTGACAAAGTTATCCCATTTAGTCTAGTTTCCTGGAACACAAGGGGTTACTCACATATTGTGTCGAACAAAAAAATTGTGAGTCTACTTGAAGAATATGACTTTGTGTTACTACAGGAAATACGGGCAACTAACAACCTGCTGTGGGATGGTTATGGAATCATAAACTTGAAAGCGATCAAAGGACCAATTGGTCGACCTAGTGGAGGGATGCTTATGGCGTACAGATCGGATATAAATATTACCATGTTATCTAATCAGCAACTATTGGAATGTGTGATAATTGGTACGTTCAAAATACGAACAACACAAATGGAAATAGACATCCTGATAATAAATATATACTGGAATGCAGCCCTTCACTCAAACAATCAGCTGGTTGATATACTGGAGTTGTTGAATAACAGAATTACGGCCTGGTTAGAGCAATACCCTATGGGCGCACTCTTATTAGCAGGAGACTTGAATGCAGACTGTGATTTAGGGCACTCAGATATCTCATGGACATTAACATCCATAAATCCTAATTCTGCAGCAGCATTTAGTAAATGATATAGAGGTAGTCTATGGATGGAATTTGCATCGACTTGGGGTTTGCAACCTATGTACAACACAAGTCCTACATGGAAAGCCCGAGGACTAAGTTCAATCTTAGATTACATAATAGTCAGTAACCATTTCTTCTTAGATAGCTGCAATATGAAAGTGCAAAGCTGTAAGGAAAGCGATCATGCAATGATATCAATACAGTTTCCTTGGAATAAACAAAAAGTGATGGAAGAGTTATGTGATATACGTGTAGAAATAAATGTAGCAGGTGACAGAGGGAAATGGACACCATATAACCTTGAAAAGGTAAACTCTATGTTATTAAAGGAATACATGCCATATCCAATTGAATGGAAAATGCTCACATACACTGGCGGGGCCTTTAGAGATTACATACAAGAAACGCTAGATAAATGCAATGTAAAGAAAACATATGACCAAGTACCTGTAACTAAAAACATTCATGTATTTGACATTGAATTCAAAAAAAGAAAGGCGCAATTGTGTAAAGAGGTGCGTAGTCTGAACAAGTCGAAGTGTAATTTAGTTGAAATCACCCAAAAAATTAAGCACTGTAAACAGATATATAAAAACTGGATTATATCACATCGCGCACACATGGCACAAAGAGACGGTGAAGCAATGATTGCAGCTATGAAAGATAGTAATACACGTAAAACATGGTCTTTGATCAATGGTACTGAAACTACGCAGTTGCAGCTTTCTTTGAATCCTATAGCAGGAGATATATGGGTGAACTACTTTGAAGATTTATATAAGAGCTCAGAGGTGCAAATGTTGAATAACTATAATAGTGATCAGGTTTGGCTGTTGGATATTTCTAAAAAGAAGATTTTGACATACATTAAAAAGGTCAAATCCACAACTACACCAGGTCCAAATAACCTATCCAATATCACATTAAAGCATAACATCGACTTATGGGCCAACATTTTACACTGCTTATTTAAAGAGATTATAAAAACTAAAGAAATTCCGACTGCTTGGAAGATGGCATACGTAATTTTAATATTTAAAAAAGGTAATTGTTTAAGCCCTCTAAACTATCAACCTATAATGATATCTGATGTGGAATCAAAAATATTCACAGCAATAGTACTAGAAGAAATAAATATATGGATTGAGAGTAACAATATATTGGACCCGAGACAAATAGGATTTAGGCAAGCCATGGGAACAGAAATAGGAGGCTTGATAGTTACAAGTCTACAGGCGAAGGCTAAAGCGAAAGGTAATCACACACTTTATATAGCTTCAATGGATGGACCTCTTTGTGGCTTTTGATAAAGTTGACAGAGGTACTTTATGGAGAACCTTAGACAACCTGGGAATGGATAAACTGCTATTAGAACTTATAATAATGCTATACTCAGACACTGTAATGAGAGTACGCTTAAGTAACAGGGGCTCACTTTCAGAACAAATCAAAGCAAATAATGGTTTGAGGCAGGCATGCAGGCTAGCAGCCACTCTTTTTAATCTATACGTATCTCAGATAGGAACAACTTTGGATGCAAGTGGCCTGGTTTCACCAAAGATGTGTAAGTCTATTATAAAGTGGATAGCATATGCAGACGACTTTCTTCTGTTTGATGGGACGAAAGTAGGTCTACAGAGAATGATGAACTCATTTGTAAATTTTATAAATGAGAGAAAACTGGTAGTAAATCCAAATAAAACTGTGATTTTTCACAGCGGTGTGAAACCATTAAAACAAGATTCGTTGATAATATTTTGTGGTGATGTAAAAATACCAATACACACACACTTAGTTACATGATAAAGGAACTTAAAAGAAAGGCCTTGTGTATCGCTAATCAAATGATGATAATAGAAAAAAAATATGGCAAGTTTACATTAAGCGCATGTATCCTCTTTTATCGCACTAAAGCCATACCAAGATTGACCTATGGCCTCGAACTCTGTCCAAACGATCTGCTACCGTACTTGAAAAAGATTGAAGCTTGCATATGTCGTAAAGTATTAAGACATCTACCAAAATGTTTACCTATAGAAACAATAAGATATGAGTTAGGTTTAACATTGCTGGAAAGTATTGTATACCGGAAAAAGCTTCTATTAATGCGTAAATGTCTCATTGATAAAATGAACACAATGTATCAATGTTTAGGAAATGATTTGGAGGGAATTTTCATGAAAGAACTAAAAAAATATGTGATAAGAAACTACTTGACTTAGGCCTTACAAACGAGACTTTGCTAACAAATCCTCGGAAGGTAAAATAATTAATAAAAGCCTATGATTGGCGCGAGAACAACGTGGTGATATTAAATTCTGCCCTGTACTATCAAGTGATTTCCTTCTGGAAATGGTATGCAGTGCCGGAGAAATACATAATGAAATATCCCTCTAGATCTTTCCGCAACTCAACAATGAGATTCCGATTTAATGTTCTGAACACCCATGAAATACAGAGTATTAGAGCGAAAAATGATGCGACTCTTAAAACATGTAGACATTGTAACATATCAGGGACAAAAGAAACCTTAATACATTTGTTATTGATCTGTCCTAGATTATTGAAACAACGAATAGAATACTTCTCAAAGTTTGTTAATGATACCTCAAATGTTAACAGGGAAAATGTATGGTACGAGATGATGCATGAAAATTCTACGATATTGAAAATACGTATTAATGAATTATTGAGGATCATATGTGATGTATCCTTAGGTTTGAATTTTCTACAGTCTATTATAATAATGTAATAAATTGCTGATTATCGCTGTATATAATTGTAAATGTTGTTTATTTTAATATGTTTTAAAATTATAAGAAAGAAATTATGAATCGTATAAACAATTAGAGTTTTAATCTTGGAATAGATTTTAAGATGTTTTAGGATTCGAATGTACATATAACGATTGTTCCGTATTGACTTAAAAATTGTGTTTTAGAAGTTTATAAATGATTGATTCCTATGAAAAAATGTGTAAAGGTTTGTAAAAAAAACGAAAACAATAAAGATAATGATAATAATAATAATAATATTGATACAAATACCATAGTCTGATAGCAGCACACACATGCATTTACTTGCCCTACAGTATGTATCTGTGCTTCAGTTCACAGTGGATTCCAACTATGCCCAGAGTCCAACACGTGGAAGCTACCAATTAAGGATACACTACAAGGAAAATACTCAAGGTCAGTCTGTTGCTGCGCTGTTTTTAGACTTTTTAAGGTGCGCCACAATAATGGTGTTTCCATGTCATGCAAGGCTTTTTAACACATGACAACATATTGACAATAATAGAGCCTCTGACTTGTTTTATGTCCCACCTACAAGGAGACCTACTCCAGGCCCAAGAAGAAGGCATTTCGCCGAAACGTCTTTGGATATCGCACCTATGGTGCCCTCATTGTCCTTACAAACATGAATTGCATGATTGATATCTAGACGTAGACCAACTGTTAGGTCAACCTCTTGCCTGGAAATACAACCCGTTCTTAGTTGCTATTAGAAAAATAATTTTATGATGAAACTATAAATTGTCACACAAAGAGTCACTAATGGTGACTGTTTTTCACAATTTTCACTGCACTCATTTGTATCGAAAAGATATAACGTTTTTGATGATTTCTTCTTCAGAAAAACATATGTAAAAACTCTTGCAAAAAAAGAAAAAATGAATGTGTTACAGAATTGTGTATACTAAAAGAAGCAAATGTACAGCAAAATAATAAAATGCTGACCATGCTTATTATTAGTGTCTGACCATTTAGTCACCTAAGCTCCATTGAACACAGAATAAGTTGGATTGTTCACGCTCTTCATTTCAGATATAAGAGAAGCACTGGGAGAGGTAAGGGGGTTCCCTTCAAGAGTAAACGGGGAACCAATAGGCCATATTGTGAATGCAGACAATTTGGTACACTTAGATCAAACCCAAGTGTGCTTGCAAAGAAGATAGGACGCACCCTCCAAGTACGTTACAAACAATGGCTTGAGTATGAATCCATCTAAGTCCAGGATTCTGCAGGGGAGAAGGGTGAAGTTGAGAAATTGGTTCCTAGAGCGTGAAAGGCTCACAAGGGTGGACAATAATAGGAGTAGTGATGCACCAAAGGTAGAGTCATTGAGGGCAAAAATGAGAAGCCTGGTGGGACAGGGATTGATACTCTCAAAGAAGTTGTACAAGTTTACCCTAACTCCATTGATAACCTTTTATCGGCTAGAGGTCATTCCGACGGTGACCTATGGAGCAGAAGGTGCTCTGCACAGACCCACAAACTGGAGGGCCTTTTTTTGAGGAATGTGCCAAGGCTCCCAGGAGGAGTGCCTATCCAGGTTATTAGGCAAGCATTGGCTCCATTATCATTGGAAGCAATGGTATTTTGGAAAACTATTTCCCTTTGGCGAAAATGTATAATGGAATAAACAGTCAGAGGATTTAAAATTTTGGGGGAAGCAATCACAAAGGGAAATGATCAGATGTTGGTGAATGGAAAGCTTCTTGTCTAGCCTTCCTAAGTGAGTTGGGCGTGAATGAAGAAATTCTGGTGCAAAATCCCATGCTAGTAAAAAAAAAAGGTTATGGAAAAGGGATTAGGTTCATACATCAAGAGAGAGTGATGTGTTGCCTAGGTACTTGGTGGGAATGCCCTGCAGCCTGTTCCGCCAGACTTTCCTAAGATTCTGATATAATTTGCATCCCACAAAGGAAGTACTGCTGGCAAGGAAACAATGGAGCAGTAGCCACCCGATTGCAGATTTTGCTAAAGAAATGGAGGGGCGGAAACATTTGAGCATGTGGTCTTGAGCTGTCAAGGACTGAATAACATTAGGGCAAGACACCTGCTGAAATTCCTGGAGGAACTCTCCACATTGTGGGGGATAGAGCTTTGGTCATGGGTTCGTGCCGGGGGAAAGAATCTCCTTGTTTATTGGTGTTTTAAGATTTCTGGGCGAAGTGTTTGACATGTCACGTTAATAGATCCAACCTAGAATCACAGAAATCTTTGAAGCTGGTCCTTCAGCTGATGTTGGTAGAAGGATTCCTGTTCCAAAACACTGACATTCTGAAGAGTTCAATTCAATTTAACACCAAAGAATGTTTTAAACAATGCTAGATGTTTAATTTTTTTTTTGTACTATATGAAATGTGTTGATGTATGTTTTTGAGTCATAAAAGAAAGCATGGGCTGCTATGTATTTTGATATGAAGTGTTTTTAGGTGAAAGGTTTGCTTTTTCAGGCCAAACACAGAGAAATAAAAAAATAAGACATATGTAAATAAGTGTCTTTCATATAAGACTTGCATGAGACTTTAAAGTTGCTGATGACTGCAAAGAGTAGCCAGATATAATGGTTAATCAAGAGGCGCCAGAGAAAGAGGTGGCCTTTGAGGAACAGCTCAAGGGGCACTGATACCAGGAGCTGCAACTGAGCCAAGTTGAAGATTGTGAGTCTGTATAGCCAGAAAACATCCAAACCATCTGACCGCTTGGGAAAATCGGTAGCCAAACAAGTCAGTCTTGCAAGCAGGACTTAATGGTCTGGCGTACCGATTGCCGTCAAGAAAGTACAGTGGACAGAGGTTACTGCCTTCCAAGTGCCCCGTGGCACTGTGATCAAAGCATGCCATATCATAGAAAGCGCTGTGATGCCATGCCTTAACTGAGCATAGTTAAATTCAAGACTGCAAGGTACCTAGCAGGGAGCGGTGGATGACAAAACTCTGACGTTGGCTAGTGGCAGAAGTTTCCAAAACATTTGAGCCTAAGTAACAACAGCTATATGCTTGGAATTGATAAAATTGTAGGACTTAACTCCTACTGCCGTCAAGAAAGTACAGTGGACTTCTTTATCAACGACTGGACAATGGTAAGCTTACAGAGAATAAATCTTCCTTGACCGAAGCACTGGCAATGCTACAGGGGCCTGGTGAAAAGTGGTGACTTAAATATCTGATGATGTAAAGGTTTGGGAGCTGTGGTTTTGAGAGTTTTCAGAAAGGTCTTCACAAAATCCGTCATAAGCAAGCCGCAATTATTGTGAGATTCCCCCGCAGTATCTGGCAGGGACTGCCAGGAAGAGCCTTATAGCTAAACTTTTCCAGCAAAGACACTAGGCCTGCTTCTGCTTCAATTGTCAGAAAGCACTTATTTCATAAATAGGGAAGTAGGCGAAAGCATGTCCTGAACTACCTAGAAGAGCGCTTGACTTTTATTGGTAGAGGTGTCAATTCTATTAGAAAAGCAGGATTGTCCCACATCAGTGACCAGTTTGCAGTACTTTGCAATGCTATCTTTATAGTTGTTTAAGTCTTTTCCTAAATAACATTTTAGCCATTGTGTGTTGACTGCTCTTGTCGGCGTGCACTTTACTTTTTTCCCCAGAATGACATCCTTGCTTTGATCTTGCTTGCTTTTCCTTTCCGGGGCAGGAAAGTGATAGACTACAGAGGCTAGCTTATTCTAGAAGGTTTTCTACGCTTGAGATATTCAGGGTGAATGGACACCTCCAGCAAGAGGCAGTGATCTGTTCAAAGGTAATGGCTCTTTGGGGAGCTGTAGGTGTGTGAGCACCTGAAAAACAAGATGGTTGCGGCGACAGTGGGTTAGGGGAAAAGCGGAAAGAAGAATATTATGACTGGACCTGGCCGGTGGGAAAGACTTTAGTTCTTCTGCAGCTGAACCCTTATATCTGGAGGGTTGCCCAGAGGTTAAGCTTAATTCCAAACCTTCCAGCCATCACCTCTTTTGATTTGCCTAAGTCCCCTGAGCGGTGACGGGTATGCCCAGACGCAGGTCCCATGCCTGCTGGGCCTAGAGACTCAAGCTGCTCCCCATGGCAGAAACATGTTTGTGGATGCTCGTAGTCTCGTGCAGAAGGGAAGTGACCAAGTAGTTTTGGCTGGACTACACCTTTTGGGGTGGGACCAAGACTAATTTGCATATGGTCTTTCCTGTTTTGTAATGGCTTGGCAGGCGAAGAACGATGATCTGGAGGGTTGCCAGGAGCAATGCCAGTAGTTAGGATTCATTTCAAACCGTCCAGCCGTCACCTCTTACATTAGACATGATCCAACATATGTTCACCTTAGGGAGTGTGGCCGGCGCCAGTAAGGGTTATATTAAATAGATTGCACATAGTATTAAATGGTATGGTGACAGGGTTATATGTTTCATCAAAGTCTACATTAAGGTCTCTGAGAATGATGAGATGGACACTGGCAAGAGTAAAAGATGCAAAGAGTGTTTCCAATTCCGTGATAAGAAGGTTTACACAATATGGTAACAATGGATTAGTATGCATTTCCTATGGAGACGATGTGGTGATCCTTGACAGGATCAAAGTGGGCCTACAGCAGTCACTTCTTGCTTCGTCCATCTTTTCATTGGAGTTGTCATTAAAGCCAAATATCAAAAAAATGAAGCTTATGGTATTTGGCGGAACAACTGTTGCTAATAAACAGAACGTCTGGTGGTTAGGGGAAGGAAGAGTAGAAACCACCAATAGCTATCTTTATTTGGAAATCACCATAAGGGCAAACTTTTCGGCTGCTGCCATCCTAGAGGAAGTAACACAAAAAGCTTCGGGGAGATGGTTAGCTCTGAGGAAGACGATTGATGCCCAAGGGGGTAAATGCCTAAAAGCAAAAATGTTACCATACAAAATATCAATTGTTCCCACAATCATGTACGCCTTAGAGGCTTTCCCCTAGAAATGGGTAGAGGCAATCAGTAAATTAGAAGGAAAGATTCTGCGATCAATGTTAAGCTTGCCCCCTGGTACTCCTGTCCAGGCGATTAGACTAGAACTGGGGCTTGCTTCTCTGGGCATGCTGTGGTCAGTAGCCTCGTGTAATTTATGGGCAAAAATAAATTTCGAGTTAGCGGGCCCAGATAGCCTACTCTCGCTTACTGCCCAACATGCAAGCAGATATGAGACTAGCAAATGGTTTAGCTACCTGAAGACCAGAGTAACAAACTATATGCTTAAAATTGGAATTACACAAATTCCAAAGACATGGTTGGAATTCAACATGGCCAAAATTACTGTACAAGTAATGACTGATGACATAGATACGGCTCTGATTCACCTTGGTGCGTTAAAGAAATTTAGGGAATATGTCAGACAATCATTTGACAGAAATAGCCTTAAGTCATACCTGACAAAGAAACGATACCCGGTAATGACTAGGTTTATGCTGTCAATCAGGCTGCAAACAAGTAAGGTGTTAGAAAACACGGGTGCATGGAGAGGCATTCCTCGACACCAAAGGCTATGTAGAATCTGTGGGAAAACCATAGAGTCTGCTAGACACTTGTTAACACAATGGGCCTCATTACGAGGTTGGAGGTAGCTGTGCCGGTAAAACCGGCAAGGCTATCTCCAAACTCGCGAAAAAATCCAGCACCTGGCAATGAGGAATTACCAGGGTATTCCCACTTTGCCTGGGTAATCCTACATTGCTGGGTTCCGGTGCCTGTCAGTCCCCCTTCTCATTTTAGCCCCTTAGAGCTTAACGGGAATTGGGATGTCGGATGCACCGGCAACGTTTACAACGGTGCCGGTGCATCCGACTTGCTGTGCTTACGGGTGCCGCTCTGCCAGGACAGACCTGGCGGGCTGACAGGCACCCATGAGCACAGCTCATAGTATGGTGGTAGAGCAGCAATGGTGCTGGTAGTGCTACCGGCACCGTTGTCACCGCCATACTTGTAATGAAGCCCAATGTGAAGAATTAGGAGCCATATATATAAGTGGGCATACGAAAAATACAATGACCCGACTTATGATGTGTTTTGGAGTGGCCTGTTTGAAGCTGATTCATCAGTGTTAATCACAGCGGCAATGCATGTGTGGGAGGTGGCATGTGCAAAAAAGATAACGAATATTAATGGTGACAGCTTTTAAGATTGTTTTAACCCTGTTTTCAAATGAGGTCAGTCTCAGGATCTGTTTTTTTTTTAATGTATTTTAATAACATGAATGTAAATGTGTATTTTGCTATATGTTAGTGCGAAAAGGATGCTAGCCATCCAAAAATGCACTTTATTAAATAAGAATAAATAAGAAGGTTTAGTCAATATAAAGATACACGTAACTAATGCACAGATGCGGGGAGACTTGGAGCTAAAGAACCAGCATATGTAACCCCACTTCGATGGAGCAAGGCACGAACGGGGACATGACGTAGATGAGGTCAGATAATCACAAAGTAGCAGCAAGTTTATATCAATATCGGTATGTTGGGAATTGCGACATGATGCAAGGCAGGACATTCAGCACAGGTAGTGAGTATGAATGGGGATATGGTTTTCCTCTTTCCTGGCCAGAGTCATATGGGATCAGGGAGCTGTAAAGAGCTGTGTCATGTAATGGCAAAGCGAGGGATGAAGTGGCACATGGCAACATGTAATAGCCAACACTGTTATGGTAGTACCAGATCATGACGCAACACCACGAGTATGCACATTTTAAAGTGCTTCTGGGAAATACATTGACTCTAAGTGCTTGTCTTAATGCTTTTGATGGTAGTGTGTACTGCAGGCAAGTCAGCAAAATTGCATGAAGATGTGGTGTTGTTTACTGAAAAGGGGAGTAGGTGCACAAGGATTCAGCGGAAGTCTGTTCGAACCGTTAGCATCCCAGACTGTATTTCTCAAATCCACTTTCATGACATGTTTTGTTTTGAGGATTTGAATTAAATTCCCCCTGATAAACTGAAACGCCTTTGTGGAGTATACCAATAAAATTTTAGGCAATGTTAGGGGGACAGTACCACGAGGAGTAAGGTTGGCAGCTAACTCTTTGTCACTGGGGACACACGATTCCATACTCCAGTTTTGCTTTGTCTATTTTATTCAACTGAAATGATCCAAGACTACAACTCCCAGAATGCAATTGAAAGAGTAATTGGATAACCTTAGCAAAGAGAGGCCTATACAGCAGATTGTCTGTGCCGGCAGTAGAACCATGAAGAAATCTCTTCAATCCATCCAGCAGCAAGCATAACCACCCGGAACATTCTACAGTCTCTGCATGCTGGTATTCCTGACTATGAATGAGGACAAAGAGGATCTGAGCAGATCTTGTAGTCTTCCACCAAGCCGACTCCTAGCCTACAATTAATTAGGAACATTTAAACCAATGTTGGGCGTTTGTCTTGATTTTACCCAATGGAGATAGGGAGGAAAAGAGAAGATCATGGGTGGTTATGACAAAGTTCCTGGCAGGCACAATAGAACCTCAAGGCTCTCCTGGTACGGGGCCCCTTCCCTATGTTTTATTGGTTTTACCAGAGTTTTATGAACAGAGTTTCTGCACCAAATTTTGATTGGAACCTGAGTGTGGACGATGATATTTTGATCCAGGTACTTTTGTGGAATAGATCATGCTAATTTCTCAAGACTATTGGCTATGTTTGCTGTCCAGCTAAAGGCCTGAATTACAGGGATTTTCTGGGTTCAGATTGGGTTGTTTAAGCAGCAGTGTTTTCCTCTGTTTGCAAAAGGTGAGACTTAAACGCTCCCTCCAAAAAAGAATCAATGATGTTGTGTAGGTTCTCCTGCGGGAGGCCACTGAGGCGGCTGCCGAGGTCAGGAGTGCAGCTTCTGGCCACGTTTTTAGCCTCTTCTGGAAACACTGCTCTTACAGCGAGGAGGGCGCGTGGAAGGGGAATGGTGCCAGCTTGCACCGATTGCAAACTCTGAAGTTCTGATTCTTCCTACTGAGTGCTGAGGATGGCAGAGGCATTGGCGGGTTCTGTGTTTCCGAGGACCTGTCGTGACCGGCCACTCATCTCACCTCGCATCCAATTTTTACCTGATTCCTCTTTGATCGTGTTTATTTGAACACACCTGATTCCTGCTTGATTTTACTCATCTGCTCAACTCAGGCTGAAGCTGGAGGACTAGAATACAACTGGAATCCTGATGCTTTGGATAAGAGAATACATGTATTGGAACATTGGATGCATGCAAGCGGCAGGGCAAGCATGGGTGGAAAGAGGCACGGGGCACATGAAGCATGTCGAGCAGAGGAAGGGAGTAGATACAGTAAGCAATTAGCAAGCACTGGTGAGGAGACTGATCAATTATGTCCTCTCTCGTTGTTAATTGCTCTGCCCCATTCCCTCGGGCCCTCCTTGGAGTAGTCAGTGTATCTGGCTGACGTGGTGGTTTCCATCACATGAGGGATCGGGATCACCAGATATAAATTAAGGACTCCTAAGGCTGAATACCCCTCTGTCAATTTTTGGGATTGGAACTGCCCGTTAACGGCGACAAAAAGGCCCCCTGCAGAAGGTCTCAAGCGACCAGAGTCAATAGAGAAAACACTGCTTGTCTCAACTGTAATGGCCACGTTTATGTCTCCAACGGAGACAAAGGAAAATTATCGAAATGATAGAAAGAGGGAGTGTCCCCTTGAGGTCAAGCTTCAAGGATTCATGGGAAATAACAGATGGAAAGCCGCCTCTGTACATGTAGGAAATGTCCTAGGCAATATTTCAGATGATCTAGAGATAGGTGAACAGGAAATAATTTTGAATTCTAATTTTCTGAGGTACTTATGGAATCAAACATCCTCAAAGAAGTGTGACAGAGTAAAACAGTAAATGAGAGCAACGTCACACACATAGGTTTTGGTTCAATTTATTCTCATGTTTTCTTTGCATCAATCCTTGAAAACAGAGAGTAAAGAATCATATCACTGTTGAAGAAAAGCAGCAGAACAGAAAAAGAAGAAAGTCAAGACTAGAGAAGGGAGAGCAGCATCACTTTAATCAAAAGCCTGCGAGTGAACAACTGTGTAGAGCTCACGCAAAGTCCTGGCAAGCTCTTTACATGTAGAATCTCCACTTGAGCCAATTATTAACAACACATGTCTTTAGTGGTTGCAAAACAATGTAATCTTCAGTTGTTGTTGCCTACGACCCTAGAAGGTCTTTTTCAAGGCTGATTTTCCATTCATAATCTTATGTCATATGGTGATTTTCTTTTTCTTTTTATTTTTTTTTTAGTGTCAAAATACATAATTTTATAATAATGTATAAGACATGTTTCCATCTTCAGGAACAAACTATATTTTAATTATTTATTTACAGTTTATGTACAAATCCAGAAACATTTCATAAATATTCTCTAATAATTAGATTACACAAATACAGTAAATTAACGCAAAACAGCAATAAATACAGAGTACAATCCAAAAAAAAAGATAAAATAAAAATAAATACTAAAACAATCTTGTGAAATGGTGAAATCAATAAAAAACATAACATTTTCCCCAGATCTTGCCAAAAGAGGATAGCTTGTTTTTCCGCAGATAGATCACCCTTTCAATCCTTGCAAGTTTGAACATTTCCTCAATCCAATCGTCTATTGAAGGTGCCGATTTAGTTTTCCACCCTCGCAGTACCAGGCGTTTAAATATGGTGATTTTTTTAAAGTGAATTCTTGATATCGGATCGGGATCGGACGGTGTGACAAAAAGAGGCCACACTGAATGAGACGTGACACCTCAGCAGCACTGCACGACCCGATCCCTGGACGATTAGCTTGTGGTCCGAGAATGACGTCTTGAGGAGGGTCCACTTATCGAGGCGGGCAGATTTACCGAAATCACCACACACGAGGTAAGATTAGTTAGGTAAGATTCTTTGAAAACCGATCGGACCTCCTTAGGAAATCGATCAGGTGAGTCGTGACCCGACTCTTAAATAATCCTGATAATTTGATTTTGGCGTATTGTATCTGCAGACACAATTATTGACCAGGTAACACCAATAATTTGATATGCCTGGGAAATTGTCTACCTGCTTCAGGGCCTTATTCCGCAGTGATAGACAATCTTTAGAATTTAGCCGTCCGCACCCCAGGAGGGGTCGCCGGCGTGTACTATGTACTGTAAGCATGCCAATGGAAGTATAGTGTTTAATGATATTTGGCACAGACAAACCAGATATGCCTCCGAACTTCAGTGGCCAATCAATGGTAGTTTTGAAATCCCTCGTATTGAGTATTTAGAGTCAATTCTATTAAAGAAAAAGGCTAGACCTGCAGCATTTGATGTTTTGCAGAATTGGAAAAAAGAAGCCTTGCAGCAACTTAAGAGGAGGAAAATACATGCGCGCCGTCATAAGACGAACGCCGAAAAAGCATTATTGTATGACCAAGATAAACATTCTGAGTCGACTAGGAATATGGATAGGGCTTTCTCACTTGGAATCCAGAAAATCTATCCTACTACAGACCTTTGTGTTTCCGACAAATTCATAGACAAATTGTTAAGTGAACGAAGGCCTGGTGCCTCTGCATCACCTCTGTATGTTCCTCTTCCTGCTGATTTGCCTCTTCCTGCTGCTATTCCTGCTCTACCTGCTGTTGTTCCTGTTGTTCCTGCTCCTCTTAATGCTCCTCTTCCTCCAGTTATTGTTCCTCCACCTATTTCTCCACATCTTCCTGTTGCACCAGTAACAGTACCTCCATTGAATTTGCCTGCTCCCCCTCTTCCAAGTGGTCTTGTGCCGCCTGTAGTCGATCAAGGTGCGGGGTCAAAGGTTGTCACTCGCAATACTGTACCAGAGGAAACGTGATTTGATTGCATGGGCTAAGCATTGTATGGAGAGGTATGATCAAGCTAATGTTTTTGCCACACTTTATAATATGGATAATTTTCCTGAGAAAAATGTTTTTATTGAAGGTTTAGGGATTCATTTATGTATAATGTGGGGCAAATTAAATAAAATAGATCTCCCGCAAGGGTTAAGGGATCTAAACACTTTAGCGTTTTCAAGAGACACTGTGGAGAAGGTAAATGAGCATGTCGAGAGGTTATTTGAGTATAGAAAGGAGTTGGAAAGGTTACAGAAAGAGGATGACAAGGGGGAAAGTATGTATGTACAGAAACGGTTCCTTCCTTGCGAAAATCGATATCTGAGGAATCACGAATTTGTATGAAGGACGCGCTTAGATGGATTTCAGATATGTCGATAACTCATGTTGAGGTATATGACACATATAGTCAGTATACGCCAGAAATGCAGAGGAAAGTGATACAGGTAATGATAGAGTACCTACAGGATGATTGTGTAAAAAGAAAGATTAGTTGTCCCACAGAGTTATTGAGTATTTATAAGAGAGCTTTTCCACTTGACACTTCTTCGACTGCTTTAGCGCTCGACTTAGCTTTGTTGCTTATTAAGCATTCGGAGTCACCTACTTCTCAGTTGCCTATGAGAGAGGTTCCTCCGACATTTGTCCCGAAGGTTGAGATTGCGGCCGATGCTGCACAGGGTATAGTCGCTGTGAACATTCCTGCACATTATATATCACAGTTTGTTCACGTCTCGTTCTCAAGACAAGAAGTGAATACTATTAGACAATCTATTCCTGATATTAGGAAAAATCTGACAGGATTCTATAAAGAAATAGAGTCCGTCTTGCAGTCCTCAGTGTTACCCTTAGGCGATATTGATTTGTTATTTCCTGTACTCCTGCCCGTAGATTTGTGGAAACAAGTTAGAACTATAGACGACGTGCCAGGGTTGGGAGATACATGGGCGAATATAACTAGGTTCAATGGAGAAAGGCCAGCTGGTGAAAGACCGCCCCAGGTGATACTAACTTTGACTGATAGAATCATTGCAAAATTAAAAACCATAATCCCTGAGAAAATAATTATTTGGGACAAACTTACGGCCTGTGTCCAAGGGAAGTCTGAGGGTGCTACCAAGTTCTTTAATCGGTGTGAACAGGTATTCTCGGATTTCAGCGGACAAGACTTAGGCACAGAGTCTGGGAAAAGGTTTTTTGTGGACAAATTTGTGCGTGGATTGCTGCCTGACATCCAGTCACAAATTATGTCTTCTGAGAGCGCTTGGCAGGCGAAGTCCCAATCAGAAGTACTGCATATGGCTTAGTACTACGAGAATTGTGTCAATAATGAAAAAGAAAGAGTTGAAAAACGAAAAGGTGATTTAAAGACTAAAGTACTATTACAGCAAATTGTTAGAGGCCCCAGAGGGGGTAGTTCGCAGATTAGAGGTCCGTATTATGTTCCACAAGGGAATGTGCCCTTGGGTCCTGTGAACATTAACCAGTGTGCCTATTGTCGACAAGAGGGTCATTGGCGTGCAGAATGCCCCGTTTTTCGACAGAGGTCGAATAACACATTTGGGAATATGGGTAGACGATCCAGAGGTCGCCTGGGTGTAGGGGGCCCTTGTAGAGGTCAGTTTGCACAGGATCCTCAGCAACCTTTTTCACAGGATAATCAGACTTCGAGTGCGGACACTAGGAACATATTTGATCATCCTTCTGCTGCATATCTATCTGAAGAGCTTCCTTTTGATGATATTCTGTTTCGTTAGGATGCCCGAAGCAGGGTTTGGAACCTACACCTATTCCCGTCAATCAGAAAGGTCCCTACGTTGAAATGGTGGTGGGAAATAGGAAACATCCGTTTTTGATAGATACTGGAGCACAGAAGTGTTCCATTGATCATTCTCGGGTTCCAAACATTCCACTCTCAGGGCAAACCAATGTTTCTGTAAGGTTTTCTGGCACGCCAGTTGTTTGTCCAGTTTCTTCGCTGGTGCCCATTTCTTTGGGTCCCTTTAAGGACCACTGTCCATTTCTATTGACTTCGAATTGTGGAGAGAATTTGCTGGGGTTGAACCTGTTAAAAGAGTTAAATGCAGTGATTTATTGTTCTTCTGATGGAGTGCGCTTGACGATTTCACCACAGCAATTTCCTGTCTCGCAATTCTTGACTAGACCTTTGCCGCCAGAATTCATTGACGTACCAGAGAGTTTATGGGCTGCTGACGACCACGATGTCAGTGTTTTACAGATTGAGCCTGTTAAGATAGTTTTGAAACATGGGATTGCGCTGCCACGCATTCCCCAGTATAAGATTTCAGTTGAGGGCGAGCAAGCTTTGAAATGCATTGTTTCCGATTTTGTGCATCGTGGGCTGATTGAGGAAATTTGAGGAAGTTTGTGCAATAGTCCGATTTTACCCATGTACAAGAAAGGCGATAATGCAATTCCATTCCGTTTCATAATTGATTTACGTGCCATTAATAAAGTCGTCCCTCCGCAGTTTCCAATTGTGCCTGATGTGACGACAATATTAACCATGATTCCAGCTACAGCTACTTACCTTAGTGTTGTGGATCTGAAGAATGCTTTCTTTAGTATTCCTTTACACAAGGATAGTAGATACTTGTTCGCGTTCACCTTAGGGGGACGCTTGTTCACATTTACTCGTGCACCTGAAGGGTACACAGAGAGTCCTAGCATCTATAGTAGGGCTTTGAAAGAACAGCTTGATACCCTTGAATTGCCCTCTACTTGTACATTGCTTCAGTATGTTGATGACTTGCTTTTAGCTGCTGATTCGGAAAGCGCCTGTAAGGAGGGCACTGTGTTATTGCTTATTCATCTAGCTAAGCATGGTCACATAGCTTCGCTTAAAAAGTTCCACTATTGTTGCCAGGAGGTCGCCTATTTAGGCTATCTTCTGTCAAAGCAGGGAAAAAGATTGACACCTGAACGTATAAAACACATTTCTGGCTTGTCTGTTCAAAATACACAGAAGGAAGTTAGAGCCTTGATAGGTATGGCTTCTTACTGTAGGTTGTGGATCCCGAATTTTTCACTAGTGATCAAACTGATGTTGGCTTTGACAAAGAAGGGCATTTCTTCGCCATTGCCGTGGAACGCGGAACACTAGCAATCGTTTGACTTGCTCAAGACTGCATTATGCTCTGCACCAGTTTTGGGCACACCAAACTATGAAAAGGCCTTTGTGTTGTTTGTACATGAATGTGATGGATGTGCTTTGGCTGTATTAACGCAGGAACATGGAGGGAAGAATAGGCCGTGCGGTTACTTTTCTTCCGCCCTTGATCCTGTAGCATGCGCTTTGCCAAGATGTTTGCGAGCTGTCGCTGCTGCTGCTGCGTCTGTAAAACAGAGTGAGGGAATGGCCTTAGGCCATAATCTAACCCTGATGGTGCCTCACTCTGTAGATGTTCTACTGTACCAAACCCAAACGCAACACCTCACTTCCGCATGGTTGACGAGATATGAATTGATCTTGTTTGCTCCTCACATCCAAATTAAGAGGTGTTGTGTTCTTAATCCGGCTGCACTCCTACCTTTCCCGCAAGATACTACTTGCGGTGATGAAGAGTCACATGACTGTCTGTATACTACCGAACAAGAGACAAAGGGTAGAATTGATTTGAAAGACACTCCTTTGGATAATCCGCAAGGAGAGCTGTTTTGTGATGGCTCCTGCTTCAAACTTTCAGATGGTACATCCACAGCTGCTTATGCAATCACCACATTAAGCACGGTTGAGGAAACCAAGAGAATCACGCATAACTCTGCGCAGGCCGCAGAGATTATAGCATTGACCCAAGCTTGTGAACTTTCCAAAGGGTTTGCTGTAAACATATATACTGATAGTCAGTATGCCTTTGGGGTGGTTCACAACTTTGGGAGACTTTGGTCAAAGAGAGGGTTCTTAACTTCACATGGTACCAAAATCCAACATGGCTCCCTAATAGTACAACTGCTCTCAGCGCTTGCGCTCCCTACTCAGTTAGCCGTCATGAAATGTGCAGCACATCTAAAGATTACAGATGACATAGGAAAAGGGAATGCTTTCGCCGATCAGATAGCTAGACAAACTGCTACCGATCTCCGTATGGAGATGTATGTTTCAAGGGAGACTGAAAATGCTTATGCAATGGACGAGGGTGTTGGGTCTCAATGGGATATCCAAGCTGATGCAACGTTAGAAGAATCCAAGAGGTGGGCTGAAGGCTTGGGGAAACTTGATGATGACAGGTGTTGGGTGGACATAGTTGAAGGGAAATGGCTACTCCCTGACGCGTATGTAATGATGATGGTCATCATGGCCCATGGTCCTACGCATGTATGTGCCCAGAAAGTAAAGAAAATGTTAGAGAAAGTTTGGGTAAATGACAACATTTCGAAAACTGCCCAATGCTATGCTCAGGATTGCATGATTTGCTTACAACACAATGTGGGAAAGGGGACAGCAACTCCAAGGGGAAGTTTTTGGCAACCCTCTGTCCCTTTTGAAGTCATCCACTTTGATTTTATTGAAATGGAACGCTGTAGTAATATGAAGTACGTATTAGTGGTCATCTGTGCTTTTAGTAAATGGGTTGAGGCTTTCCCTGTCACAGATGCTAGAGCCATGACTACTGCGAAAACCATGTTAAAAGAGTACTTCCTACGGTTCGGCTACCAAGAGTCATCTGGTCGGACAATGGTCCACATTTTGTCGCTGCTTTAATTCTGCAGATATGTGCGGCATTACAGATCGACAAACGGTTCAATTCGGCCAGACACGCTCAGAGCGCCGGACTAGTAGAAAGACACAATGATATCAACAAGAACAAGCTCGCTAAGACATGTGCCGGCACTAAATTAAAATGGCCAGACGCCTTACCGATCGTGTTATTATCCATGCGTACAACCCCTCAAACTAAGACTGGGCTCTCTCCATTTGAGGTGGTAATGGGGAGACCTGCCAATATCTGGAACCTTCCTAAATGTAGATCTTTAAGAAATGTTGGGAATGTATTACTTTCTGATTATTGCAGCCAGTTGACTAAAAACCTGTATTTGATTTATCACCAGGTGCGAGAGGCTTTAGCTGTGCGATACAAGGGCCCGGGCCACAGCATACAGCCTGGAAGCTGGGTGCTCATCAAGGCATTTGAGCGCTCTTCCTGCCTTGCACCTCGCTGGCGGGCCCATTCCAGGTCCTGTTGGTCACGCAAACGGCAGTGCGGGTTTCTGGAAAAAAGAATTGGATCCACACGTCGCACGTCAAGAAACTTCCTCGCCCAGTGCCACACGATATAGAAGAAACAGAATCCCTTGCTAATGCTGCAACCAACGATCCCAAAGCAATAGATAGCGCTGAGAGTGTATCGGAGAATCTTTCTGAGCCCATGAGGCTTGGGAAACCAGCCATTTCGTCTCCACACTCTCCAAAAGTTTTGCCTCTGGAAACTGCTGTTTCAAATTCGGCATCTTCACTTGTTTCTGATACGTTGCTTCCAACGGGAAGTGACGACACATTGTTTCTGGATCAATCAGTACCGGGAAAAGCAAGGTACAATCTGCGTCCAAGAAAATAGACGTATGGCACGGTTTTGCTGTGCATATGATAGACTTACGGCACGGTTCGGCTGCACATTCGAAGAAGGAAAGGATCATCGAGGGCTTGTTTTTGCCCAAATTTCAGAAAGGGGATTCTGTTGGCTACGGTTGTGGAAGGACTAAGAAGTCACGCGGCCGGGAGGTCGCCAGCAACGAACATTGGGGGTTTCAGTTTGAAGACTACAATGCCTGCCACCTTTACCGCTCGTATGGGACTTGTAAATGATCGTGTGACCAACCGGGATAATAGACAATGCACCTGGGCCCCGAAAACGTATTGCTGTGTTTTTATAATGATATTTGGTTTTATAATAGTCACTGTCCTAGGCTTATGGTACCTCGAGGAAATGCATCCTTTAGAATCCTTGTTACCGACTGAAAATGTACCTACTGTTCCTACTCCCTTTGTACATTTGCATACCCTGTCCCCTAGGGACTCCCAGCATAGACAAAGGTACCACAATAATACTCTACTACTTATCATGAATGCTATGCGTGCCATTTTTAATAAGTCTAATTGTTGGGTCTGCTCACATTTACCGCAACACAGGGATAAGGGGCTAGGTTGATATATTCACGCTTTACCTTTGACAAATGCTTGTTATGCTTCTCTTAGAGCACTGTTCTTTGGCTGTTGGAACGATAGCATCTCGGGGAAGCTTGATGGCACTAATTTGAATAGCTTTGAGAAACGTGTTTTGACTCCCCTGGGATGCTCGCTTTTCGCAAATAGGAGTAAGCCTAACTTTGCTTCTATTAGGCCTTCTGATAGACTGTCTCGTCCTTTCCAATCCTTGATTTCCTTTAAGATGGCTCCGATAGGCAATAAGGATGCCATGCCTCCTTCTTACACTGTTAAACATAGCCCGATTCAGTTTCTTTTTGCATACAGAGGAATGGTTCTCAGTCAATGGGAGAGTTTAAAGGTAGTGCCAACGTTGCAAATCTGACTGGGGAAGACAGACCTTTGTATGTAGGCGAACCTGTCTACTTTGTTTGCGGTAATGTAGCATTTCCATGGTTACCCAGGGATTGGCAGGGAGCCTGTTATTTAGGGATCCTGTTACTTGGGGTGTTTATAGCTAGTACAATAGAGGTTTCAAAGACTCATCCACGGCAGGACAAGAACGGTGACACTCCAGCAAAAATATTGGGAGATATAGCAAAATCAGTTGTGCCATTTTGGGGGCAAATAGCGAATTCCGAGGATATCAGAAGACTAGCGAGAGTACTGGAGAGAACCATCAACCGGACCACGGACATACTCTATAATATGACAATAGAACAGAAAGCGATAAGATTAGTAGCGCTTCAGAACCGTATGGCATTAGATGTCATTCTGGCAGAACGTGGTGGAGTGTGTAAATTAGTTGGGTCCGCTTGCTGTGTTTTTGTGCCAGATTCCTCCCCAACTATCTTCAAAGCAATACAGAATCTGCATTTCCTTAGTTCAGAAGTGCATGTTCCTTAGGGAAACTGGGATCTTAGCGCTTGGTTCTGGGACTTCTTGCGATCTTGGGGTTGGAAGGTACTTTCGGTTTTACTGATCATTTTGGGAATTCTGTTGTTCCTTTGTTGATGTATTCAGTATCTACCTAGTATATGTTCGATGCTAGGGGGATGTTGCGCACAAGCGATAGGTACGATAGGACATAAAGTGTATGCCCCAGATAAAACTCCCAAGGAATACGTGTTAAAAGAAATTTCAGCGAATTACCTGATGGCAATAGATATTTCTGACAGTGATTCAGGGTGCATGGACGATGATGCATGGAGTTATTTGCAAGGAGATCCGAAGTAGTTTAGCACTTGGCATAGGCCAAAAGGTGGGTTTGTCAAATGGGAAATTATATCGTGCCTCCTATTGCAACGAATATATGTATATTGACCTATGCCAAGTTGCTTGTACGCAGCTACTTGCGAAGAAAATCTGTGTTGCAAGGTCCAGACCTTAAAATCAATGTAAGCCGCCATTTTAGGTCAATCCGCCATTTTAGGTTCGCTTTGTAAAGTCACCCTGTGAGTTAAAATGGTGGACAATGTCATTCCAAAATGTAACTTGCCTCCAGGCCACTTGTTGGGGTCATGAACTGAGACCTTGTCCTTCATTGACCTGTGTGTAAAGGATTACTTGCGTCAAGGAAACTAATCCGCGAGCATATGTTAAGAACAATGTATTCAAATACTGAACTAAGAACACTTGTTTAACTACATTGTATTAATGTTTGAGAAGACCTGTATGGGAAATCCCAAAATACACAGTTGCCGTCTAGGCTTGTTGACGTATGTATTAAAGGCAAACTAGTTACATGTGGATATGCGAACTCGGCATGAACCCTAGATCAGTAATGTATTAGAGGAATATTAACCCGAAGTAGGGTTGGACATCGTGTTTGCAAATGGTATAAAAGAGCAACGAATTCTAATGTACAGCGTCTCTCACTGAACACACTGAACCACGCTGGAGTTCGTTGTGTTGCACTGAGGGCCGATAGCTATCTGATTTTGTTTTGTTCTTTGTAACTGATTCAGTATAAATTAAAGATCTTTGTATGTTCCTTTGTAACCCATGTTCGGTGTATTTCCTTTTGGGGTACTCAGCCTCGATATTTTGATTTTGTTTTCACAGGGGCACTGGGCAGTGAAAGGGTAGGGGGGATGAGTGTCACAGGGAGCAACATTGAACATACATTTGGCCTGATTTACAAAAGCCTTTTACAAAGGTGCAAAACCATTGAAAAAGATTTTGTAAATCAGGGCCATTAGGTGCAAAGCGATGGCCTATGAAAAACATCTCCACGCTACTTGTTTTTAGAGGCCTCCAACAGAGCTCATAAGCATGGGAATATGTGAAGTATATGCACACACAAGTGAGCAGCTTTAGTCTGTGTATCAGGAAAGCATGAATTTATGTGTTCATGAGAGCAAAGGTTTAAGGCAACACCTGCAATAATAGAGATCAGCATAGGAGCATGCAGGTTCCCACGCCCTCATCTTCTTCTTGACGCTCATGCAACACACTGCCCAACAAGGCAAAGCCTTCCCATGCACAGGGACGGCATTAGGACATTTCAACCCTTTCAAATGAAAGGGGTCTCGAGCCTCAGGGGGGCTTACAGCATCTCCCCCCATTTTGCCAGTCAAGATATTTCTTTACATCTCACTTACATTCTGCGGCTGACTGTGCGCTGTGCAGCACTCACCTTACAAGCTGTGTTTTGTTGAGCCCGTCTGGCTATCAATTCCATTGGGGAAAAAAGAAGTGTTATCACCTCGTTGCCTTTCAACACTGGTTCCTCCACAGCAGCCACTTGCTTACAAAGAAGGATTCATAGTTATTCAGCGGGAATTCAGTGTTTCAGCTCCCTGCTGGCTCGCTGTCTCATCATAATTGCCAGCTATTAACCTTATCTTTATCACCATTATAAGGTATGCCCCCCAAAGGTGCCTCTGACTGCTTTTCGCTCTAAGCAAGGGGGGCCCAACCATCATGTTGAACTAGGCCCCTACACATTTTCCGCCGGGCCAGCCCTAGCATACACCCATGCAGCCTGCATTGATGTCTACTTCCCACCCTGCAGTGCAAAGGGTGTCTATGTTCGTCCTGAATTCCCATAAGAAATCATTGTAGGCTCTGCCCGCTGCCGTAGTTCAGTTATAACCACGCAGCGCAAACCTTACCAGAATGTTCTTAAATGTTGATTCTTACCAGCAGTAGAACATGGTTTCTCCAATCTGCCTTGCCTCACCACTCTCCTCACGCTCTCCTACCACACCCCCCTGCACAGTTTCTCCTAAAAGACCCAAAGCATGAAGAGGACATGCAAATGCCAGAACTCGTACTATATAAGACCCCATAACATAGGATAACAAACATGAAAACCTGGGAGCATGCAGTGCAAGAGGGTTACATTAAATACAGGAGCATGCACGTGTAGGTATGGGAGCATGTCATCGCTGCATGTGAGGACAGCAGCATGGGGGCATGTAACAAGACAGCCTGCAAATAACCCAAGAGACAGCAGCAAGGTGCATGAAAGTACCAAGCCATGACAGCAAGGGCCCAGCATTGGGGCATGTCCTCTGGGAACACGAAAGGGCAGGAACAGGACAGTGTGCAATGTGAAATCCTGGTACAGTGTGTGCAATAAGAACAAACAATGTGACACTGTGAGGCATGTGGGCAAGGTTCGAAAGTGAGGGGACATGGGAGCTATTTTATTTAGTTCCTGTTTGTAGCCTACAAGAGCCTGGTTAGCTTGACAACATCAGCTACCAGGAGCTACTTTCAAATTATATGTTTCCATCTTATGTGGAAGATAGATTTGTGGAACGCTATGCACCAGCTTTTCCTTCCCCAGTGGTAGCTCATGGTCACTGGTTAATGCTGGATACCCAGGAGCAGCTTTTAGCTCCTGCTTATCCAACCTTAATTTCGAGCTCTGTGCGAGTATCGAAAATAAAAAATGGAAGCCACACTCCATCCAAGGTGTACTAATACTTTCAAAACATATTGATCAGTTCATATCCATTATAGAGGTCAGTCAGCGCGCCTTGGGCTTCTAAGCACTTTATCATGGCTGAATTATTTACAAGCATTATCATTCATACATAGAAAACATCTTCCTTTTTCTGTTTTTCCACACTTCCCATTTCATCCAAATGATTGTGAAAGGGAACCATGGACAGGCACACATGAGCAATTCAGTCTAATCCTGTAAGCACATTGGCAGTGGTGTGCCATGAGGGGCAAGGACCCCTCACTTCCCCAGTGCCCAACGTGCCACTCTGACCACAGCCCAGGCGAGTTCAGAGCTTTTCCTGACGGCTGGTCAGGGGGCATTTTTGCTTCTTGAAAAACAAAGTGTTATGCTGTCTTGTGGAACACGCTATGGACATTATGCATAAAGCAAACTCCATGCCTGTGTCAAACAAGTGCCCATTACAATACACGCCCTTCAGCGCATGCAAAAGTCTGTGAAGTTGGGCAACTCATTAGGCGGGTCCTAGTGTTGCCCCAGGTCAGACATAATGAATTAGTCACGACTTTAAGGCTTAGATTGAATTGCATTCTGGTACGTGTAGTCCTGAGAATACAGAGGGGGTAATTTCCCAAGTCCTGGGGATTGGTAAAAATGACGGTAAAAGTGGCGGGACACTTTTACCTCCGTTTTTACTGCTGTGCAGGATTTTCTAAAATGTGTCAGGCGGAGTTGGGGAGCAGGACGGACATAACATGTACGCCTGCTTTACCGCCTGATAAATGCTCCTGAATTACCGTCAGCGTGTACCACGCCCAATCACACCTCGGCAGTGTCGCGGGAATCCACGAAGAAGAAACTCAAAGAACCAAATACTCCCTCTGTTTCGGTGCTCGCGTGCATACGGTGCAGGCCCACAGTGTTGTGAAAGTCTGTACGCACACGAAAAGGCACCGCGGGAGGGAGCACGTGGCATCAGAGCAGGCCACGTCGCACGAGACAACAGGTGTGATGTGCGGAAGAGCAAAGCGCGTGCGTCAGCACTTTCGCCGCGAGCCCGCTGCATTATGGGGGATCCAGGCTGCTGAGAGCTGCTGCTCTGGGGTCCCTGTCCCAGGGAAGCTGCCGGTGCTCAGAATAGGAGGCGGGTTAAAGGCAAAAGGGCTCTCTGGGCAACATCTGCGATTCTGCCGCGTGCACACTTTCCCGCCCACGGTGCCCCGCGTGCTCTATCACTGCTCGGAATCGGGGTTAGCGGCTGCCAGACTGGGCCTCAAGGCGCGCCCGGCCGAGAAGGCCTCTAAATATAGCCGCGGCCAGGCTGGCAACTCTCCATTGGCCGGTCTCCCTGTGGGAGGGCAGACACAGATTGTGGGGAGGTGGGCACCGCCGAAAAATAACCTGCCCACGAATCACCTGACCATAGAAACATGTGATGCTGTTTTCCTTTCTTACCTTATAGCTCCCTTTACTTAAAGCATGCTGTACACCACATGCATGGCAACGATGCTATGCTATGTTGTGTATGTACTGGCAACATGTCAGTTATTTGCTGACATACTGTTCTCTTTCAGCCCAAGGTCTGCATGCCCCTGGCATAGGGCACAATATCACGCTCTAGACAAACTTCGGCGCTGTTAGACCACTCCACTGGCGACTGGAGCAGTATAAATGCCTCATAATATTTGGGAGTGCTTGTAAAGCAGCTGCACACTGTTTCTCAGCTCCATGAGCGTATTCAGGACACGCAGATATGCCAAAATTCTGGTGGGTGCACAACAGGTGAAATCCGGAAATGTTTTAAAAGTACACTTTTGGGCCAAAATGGCCGACATTTACAAGTTGTCGCTAAAGGCCATCGAAAGTGCGGTGCATGGGTAACACCTTATTGTGGACGAACCCCTGAGCTTGAATGATAGGCTTTTTATAAAGCATACAACTGGCATTAAAGTGGTTTTTTCTCGCTAGACATGTTGGGTGTGCCACCCGCTTCCAAGTGACCAGCGGAGGTCGAAGTGGGCGGGAGCGGTGCTCCCATACTTTTTATTTTTAAGTCTCACAGTTCCTATACTTTTATAATAAAAAGAAGCTGTTCTGGAATGGTTTTAGTTTTAAAAGAAAAGTGTAGAAAGAAGTTGAAGCTTGCACTTCAGTGCACTGCACTGCACATTCCCATAAACAGCAGGTGTGTTTGTTTGGGTGTTTGGATTGTGTGTGGGAGGGGGCGCAGGGATAGGGTTTGTGGGGAGCGGGGCAGACCAGCAGAGAACATAGCTTCACTACTTCTTTTCGTACACTTCAACCACTGGTGACCAGTGAATATTCAGGACGCGCAGACATGCCAACATTCTGGAGCTCTGGAGTGGGAGATTTCACAACAGAAATCGTGAGAACTAAATCTCCCCGTAGGATTGCATTGGGGTTATAAATCTTTTAGGCGGCAGCCAGTAAAAAAAGTACTATTTTTAATTGAAGAATCGTGAGCCTCCCGCCTAAATCGTGAGGGTTGGCATGTAAACTCACAAGACACGGGGCTCGAAATTCAGGTTCGATGAGCGGGAGCTAAAACCAGCTCCTGGGTAATAAGCATCGCCCAGTAAGCAGGAGCTACCACCGGGTAACCAGGAGCGTGTACACAGCACACTACACATCTAACTTTCACATCAGATGCACAGTTTCACTTTTTGGATATTTATGTATGATTCATTATGTTTAAAATGTGTCCTTTTATCTCCTAATTCTTCTTTATTAATATTCTCAAATACCCAAAGTTAATGTCACATATGCATGTTTGTAAGTGGCCAGTTGGCCTGGGGAGCGACAAATAGCTCGTGGTAGCTAATGGTTTCAGGCTAACCCAGCTCTCCTAGGGTTAAAGGAGGAGCTCAATAGCTCTCCGGCCCCAGCAATTTCGAACCCCGCAAACTCACTCGCCCAGTACCATTTCATGGCGTCTGTTACCTACCTTCCCCTTTTCCTGTAGCATTTACTTATAGTCCTACCACAGGGAATAGGATCCTGCTGTTATGCCACAGTAAACATGTTTTCTTCTTCAATCTATTGGCGCTAGAAATTAAAATAAAAGAATTAGGAGCAGCAAGAACGTTAGAAATAGAAGAAGTATGTTTCCTATTTCCAGGGCGAACAGGAACACTCATGATGGAAAGAGAAAAGGGCATGTCACTCTTTCCCGCGTGCTGACTTTGAAAATAGAAACAGGACTAGTTCAGGCTCGACTAGCCCTGCACAATAAAAATAGAAAGTGTATTTGTTCTTTTTCCAGTGCAATCGGACGCACAATAAATAGAAAAAGGTATTTTTTTACTTTCAGATAAGAGGTGATATAAAAAATGCCCACTACCCTCTGGCAGACTTCATACAGGAGAATAAGGACATGGGGCCTCATTAAAAGTTTGGCAGTGCGGTACAAAAGTGGCGGTAAATCCATTATAACCTTTTTTTTCTCAGTTACATATTTACTGCCACCAAATTCTGAAACTGGAGTGAAAATGGTGAAGTTACCCCCAGGATATAGCTGGAGGTATCTCCTCTTCTTTACCACCAGAAAATGGAAATTGCCACCAGCAGTAATTCCGCCACAATCCCATCACTCCAAAAATCGAGATTACCACTGCCATTCTGGCACTTGTAATAGGGTGGATCTAGCCCGATTGGGCGTGTATGCTCACACTTCAGATCCTGGATATGGGATGAGAAGGGGGCACAGAGCCCCTTCCAGCATGGTGCTTCCTGCACTGGGGTGAACACCTTAATTTCACAGACGCTGCCATTTCTTGTGCTGTAGGTGGACTTGGTGCAGTTTGTATGTGGTATTGATTTCAGAGTGCATATTCTTAATAGTGACTTCCAGGGTGAACTGTGACACATTTTCCTTGCCAGTATTCCTCTACCTCGGCCCTTGCTATTGAAACGTTGTACAGTTCTAAGTCCAGTTTTGCACAGTGTTAGCACTAGAAGAAGCATTGTCCTGGTGCAAAAATAAATTCAAACAATAGGCCTCATTACGTATTTGACGGTAAGTGGAAAAAGTGGCTGTAACAGAATTACTACCACTTTTACCACTCTGCAGAATCAGGGCTTCCTGCAAATGGGCGTTAATTTCACTGGTGGAATTACCGCTGGAGCTAATACCGCTACGTTTTGATGGTAATCCGCCAGTGCTATTTCTGCGGGTGGAATTAGCGCCAAAAACCAAAACAGTATTTCTGCCACATTACAAAGGGAAATACTGCCGGAATACCACCAAAAAGTGGCAGTAATTCCACACAGTTCAGTTACCTCCACCTAAAAGAAGAGGTAAATGTACATAGGTGAAGGAAATGAAGCTACAGATGCACCCAATGGACTCGGAAAGGGTGCATAACTTTCGATTTCCCGAAACACACTTTCCAATACCATTTAGGCACTTGTAGTTGCCCTTCTGGAAATCGAAGACCTCATGCTGTACATTGAGGTGCAAATACAGGAACAGCACCATAGACCATGTGCTGCAGAGCGGCAGAGTAGTGGACATCCCCTCCCCACACCCTCATCCCCAACACCATCCCCTCCCTACACCCCTGTGATGTGCAGGCAGCCACATGGACGTGTCCACTACTTTTTCCTCTTGCCCCCTCTTTGGCTTGGAGTGGTGGGACTACTGATGCACCACTGCAAGCATCTTGTTGGTGTTGAGTTTATGGCCCTTTAGTAACATGCATGCAATGGATGGGGATGCAGAATAACTCTGTCACCAAATAATCGCACCAACTCAGGAACATAACAAAGATACTGTTTTATTAACAATTATCTAAAACAGGTAGTTTACAACTGACATCAACGGACGTTCGCTCAAGCCACTTCTAAAAAAGCATCCTTGACCCCAAGAATTACAGACCAATCTCCAACATCAGATTTCTCTCACAACTCATTGACCTAACTGCATACTCCCAGCACAACTCTTTTGTAGAATCCATCTATCTTCTCGACCCCGCACAATCAGGATTCAGACCGCGACATGGAACAGAAACCACTCTGATATCAATCTGAGATGATCCAAAGTCACTGCAGACTCTAAAGGCTGCGCAGCACTGATTCTCCTCGATCTGTCTGCAGCCTTTGACATGGTTAACCCCCAATCCTCCTTGACCGCCCTAACTCCCTAGGAATCAGCGGCACTGCGCTCAAATGGATCGACTTCTTCCTCAGCAACAGGAAACAAATAACTCTCCTCTCCCCTTTTGTCTAAACTGCTCACTCGGTGAACACTGGAGTTACCCAAGGTGCATGCCTATCTGTCCTACTGTTCAACCTCTATATGACCACTCTGCCAGGAATCATCCGCATGCACAATATCTCCTGTTACAACTACACTGACAATACCCAAATTATCTTAAGAATTTCCAAATCAGGCACCAACCCCCTTCCCGACCTTGAAGCCTTTCTCTGCGATATTGACCGATGGATGACAATAAACCACCTCCTTTTGAACCCCGATAAAACTGAAATCATGGTGTGCGGCAATACTGCCCTTCTACCACATCCACTTCCATGGCCCCCGTCCTTTGACCCTCCCTCCCACCCTCCGATATAGTGAAAAACCTAGGCTGCACTATGGACTCAAGCCTAACCCTCTCCCGTCAGATCTACATGTCAAAATGCTGTCGCTGGCACCTCAAACTCCTCAGACGCATTTTTCCCTACCTCTCCTACCCGAACAGACTTGCCACATTTATGTCTATTGTGATGTCGAAACTGGACTACGCCAACTCCCTATACCTTGGAGCTCCTGCATACCAACTCAACAAACTAAGAGCCCAAAATGCTGCCGCAAAACTGCTCCTGCCACTGGGTCAAAGAGACCACATCTCACCAGCTCTCCGAACCCTCAACTGGCTCTTAGTCAGATGAAGAGCCACCTTCAAGACCCTATGCATCACTCACCGAGCAGTGCACAAGACCGGGCCTTTGTACCTACAAGAAAAGATAAAACCATACCTCCCATCCCGTACCCTAAGATCAAGCACAGCCTTCCTTTTGCGATTCCAACCTCTAACTCTGTCAGGATCGGAGGATCCGCCTTCAAAACCATGGCCCAACTCTGTGGAACTCGCTCCCCCACATGTTCGACACACCCAAGACTAAATGAAGTTCCGCAAAGCTCTAAAAACGTGGCTTTTTCCGTAATGTCGACTACAACCACCTAAAACGATTGAACCTTGCATCCTGATGACCAATGCTCAATGAGGTCCGAGCAATGACGCCACTAAATATGCTTTTTAAGTCACTATTAATCAAGCGCACACTTGAAATCCGGAATAGCAAACTCCTTAGATCATAACTCCACCCAAACACTCACCTCCCATATCACTATGGCTACTCTCTACACCATCACACAACTAGAGTGAAGCTACACCCCTCGATCAGTTTCAGCCTAGCTGCTCACATATGAACATTACCCCATGAACACCTGATCATTCTAATAAAACGCAGCTACACCCCATGACAAACCAGTCTAGCTGCACACATAAGCGTCCTACACAGGCCTAACACAGCCAGAACCCAGTCTTGGTGTCCACCCGTCAGACTGCACACATTCAATTTATATCAGTACCACCACACCTAACGCTAGGATGCAGCTGCCAGCAGGCAATTACATCAGCTGCACACTTAACTGGTGCACCCAAGCACCATTTGACACCTTACTCTCTCAAGTGACCTGGACTACGGTTCCCAAGCGTGTTCAACCTACCAGAGCTTTGAGGTCATACCAATGATATATAGAGCGCTATATAAATGCCAAATAGCATAACATAACACAGTTTATCATTGTTTTTCCAACTATAACGCCCTTCATTAAATGGCCCTCTACAGTTGGTTGGCAAGCTTGTGCCATATCTGGAACATTCGGTTCACTTAGCAGCACGTAAACTCAGACCAGGAGGTGGACTTGACTTTACCTCCCACTCAATTAGCTTAACATCTCTCATCACCCACGCCTTCTGCCATGAAGATTGTGTTTGAACTTCGCCTTGCAAAGTATCCTTGTCTCTGGGAATATATGGGAGTACATGCACTCAATATTGTTGTTCTAGGACTCCAAGCTCAACTCCATTTCCATCCTTGGCTCACGTGACAGGAGACCACGATTTGGTCCATGTTACAGCATTTAAATGTCTTAAATTAATAAAAAGTGGCACCCTTGGTGTTCTTTCTTTGCACCTCAACAATGGAAGAGTCATCCTTTGCACACACGTCACTGCTTTCAAGAATAGATAACCGACCTTGGCTGCTTCCGTTTTGATACCAGGCTAGACAGCCTCGCCATGCGCTTACATGATCTAAGCTTAATCTTGCTGCAACACAATTCTCGTATTTTCTCTCCATGGGTCCAGGCTTACTAAAGTCATCATACTGATGTCCAGCCCCTATACAATGTCGGTTTCGCCTGCGTTCTATTCACTAAATATAGCCAGCTTCTATGATGACTTAGTCTACTTGCGTTTCAGCATCTGTACAATTACTGAACGGTTGATTTTCTGTAGCACTTCGCACACATGCAATCTTCTTTTCACATATGAAAGTTTACTTGATTCTTAATTTTGTCATCAGTTTCTGTAGAATCCATACATTCTCTTCAGCCAGTATTGTTGGGGCATCACGCATGTTTCTTGTGACGTCACTAGCTTCTCTCTTTGCTGTTTTTCATGTTCCTTCAGGGAGTTCCTCCCTCAGATTGTCGTCTGTTTGGGAATACATTCAATAGGGTTTTCTCAGTGGATTCCTTCTTTCGAATATCCGTTGAAGTATTGGCACAACTACTGGTGTCAAGCATAGCACAATCTCAGGCTTACAACATATAGGAGGTAGGGGTGGGATTTCCAGCAGAGGCATGTAACTGCTTCTCTACATTCCCCCCTCTGGTCGAGTCTTCGACCACCTCCTCAACTGTCTCCACATCTTGATATTTTCTCTTGAGGAAGTGCTTCTTTGGATTCAAGATCTTCATCACCCCCCCCCCCCAGGGTGCCGGCTGATTTGACATGCTCATCTATACTCCAGGACATGTAGTTGCATTGTCTATTCAGATTACCATAGACCCATCGTCCCACATACTTCTTATGATTCTTTGGATACAGGAAATGTATTCCTTCAGGTGCCAAGATACTGGCCTCTATATATATTCTGACATCTTTATCAGTCAATTCCTTGGCTCCAAACCCAGATTCGACAATGATCATGATATTCATTCCTATTGCTTTCTTTGTTGTTTTCTTGCATTGGGCAATCATTATACTGATCACACGGAATGCAAACATCACCATCACAAATATTGCTCCAAGAATCTTGAATATGTTTGCCAACCACTGCGGAATCCATGAGAATATGGAAGCAAACCAACTGTCATCCTCAATGTCCTCTGTCTCGTTGTCACGACCCTCGCCCAAAACCCCCTCTGGCAAACCCATTGGCCAGGTGGAGTCAGGACTCGGGCCTCTAGAGCCTGGCATTCTCTTCAAAAGCCCTCATTGTCAGTAGCGCTCTTGCCCTCGTAGTGTAGCCGAGGAGTTCTTCTCGCCAATCTACCGAACTAGTCAGTACAATCAACAAACAGAACAGTTGATTGGCGGAAAGATGGAATGTCAACGAAGAATCCAGAACCCGATGGAACAGGATACTGGAACGGGATGTCTTCTCAAGGTGTACAGGCAAGACCCCCAGACAACTGCCCTACGAGCAAATATCACATAGATGCGATGTATGCAAAATAAACGCAGAAATCAGAATAGAATCCACCACTAACCTGTGTAGTTCTTCAGAATCTCTGACTCTCCGAATATTCCCAAGGAAGGAATAAGAAGGAAGGTAGAAGCCAACCCAAGATCCAGAAATGAAGGCAAAGCAAGAAGCAGGAGAAAATCCAAGATGACTGTCCAAAGAGCAAAACCTAACCCGACGGCACGAGGACGCCTAAAAGGTACAATAAGGCAGTCTCTAGTCCGTGTACCAAAAGTGACGAGTTCCAATGTAGGTGGACAATCCTAGCAGGGTAGGACCGTGGACGATCCGAGGTCGAAGAGCAGGGCTGGCAGCAAAAGTACAAAGGAGTAATCAAAGCAGGTCCGTGGACGATCCGAGGTCGAAGAGCAGGGCTGGCAGCAAAAGTACAAAGGAGTAATCAAAGCAGGTCCGTGGACGATCCGAGGTCGAAGAGCAGGGCTGGCAGCAAATGTACAAAGGAGTAATCAAAGCAGGTCCGTGGACGATCCGAGGTCGAACAGCAGGAAGACAAGGCAAGGGGGGACAAGAAGCTGGAATACAAGAGAAAGCAAGCCGCTAGAATACAAGATTCAGAAGCGCCGGCAAAACGAACAGGCGTGGCTTATATAACAGTCACATGATCACTATACGTAAACTTAACGTGTAGAGGGAAAAGTGACAGACGTGAGAGGACGCCATCGTCTCCATGCCAACTTCCAAGATCCCGGCAGACGATATCTTAAAGGGACCGTAACCACCGTTCGTTGACGAATACGAGAGCCACAAGTATTAGTTCTCGTGGAAGCCGGATAACTACGGCGTCCCAACACAGATGATCTCTGCCGATACTTGACAGTTTCCTTCCCCAAAGAGGCCCCCACACGCCGAGATCTCCAAAAACGGGACAACAAAACCGGGGCATGTACGTTTTCGCATGGCTCCCAAGTGCGATCCTCCGGACCATAACCCTTCCAGTCAACATAGTAGAGTCTTCTACCGTTCCGAACCTTGGTGTCCAGGATGGCTGACACCTCATATTCCACAGCACCCCGAACCCTGAGAGGCGGAGGATGGGAGGGAAGACGGGTATTAGGACGGCACGGTTTGATCAAAGACACGTGGAATACTGGGTGTATTTTCCACGACTGGGGAAGAACCAGACGCACCACTGCCGGGTTGATGACATGCGATATAACATATGGCCCAACAAAACGTGGGAGCAACTTCCTCTGACCAGGCAGGCGTAAATTGCGAGTAGACAACCAGACGTTCATGCCTGGGAGATACACCGGAGCAGGGGTACGATGCCGGTCTGCATATAACTTGGTCCTGTTCTGAGCCTCCAACAATTGTCTCATAACCTGGACATGGGTGCCGGAAATGTCCCTAACACAGGCAAGGGCAGCAGGATTGTGAGCCGGCAGGTCAGGTGCGAGAGGCAAGGAACGCGGATGCTGCCCATACAGGGCAAAGAAAGGAGAAACCTGTGTAGCAGTGTGGAGCGAATTATTGTAGGCAAATTCGGCCATAGACAGTACCGAAAGCCAATCGTCCTGACGCTGAAAGATGAGACACCTTATGTATTGTTCCATAGTGGCATTCAGACGTTCGGTCTGGCCATCCGTCTGAGGATGATAAGCACTCGAAAATCGAGCTTCAATACCTAATGCAGCCGACAAAGCTCTCCAAAAGCGTGAAGTAAACTGAGGACCGCGGTCGGAGATGATTATAGAAGGAAGACCAAACAACCTAAACACGTTCCGCAGAAAAAGATCCGCCAGTTTAGGAGCAGTAGGGATCCCTTGACAAGGTACGAATAGTGCCATTTTGGTGAAATAGTCGATGACCACCCAAATAGTATCAAAACCGTCCACCAGAGGTAGTTCCACAACGAAATCCATGGAAATGGAGGACCACGGATGATCTGGAAGAGGCATAGGTTGGAGCAAACCCACGGGTTTGCCATGTGATGTCTTACACTGAGCGCAAACCGAACAAGTATTTACGTAATCAGTAACATCCTGCAATAAAGACGGCCACCAACACCATCTTTTCATTAGATCAACCGTCTTCCTAATACCTGGATGAGCAGCCAGAGAGGAGTCATGACACCATTGTATAGCAGTACGTCGCGTCTCTAGAGTAGGCAGGAATATCTTACCCTGGTAATAGGGCAAGGAATTTATGATCTCCAGCTTGTATTTGGTTACTTCTGGCGGATCGTTTCGAAGCCATTCCTGTATAAAGGACTTAAGTGACGGACGTAAAGAGCAACCACAAACCACCTGAGTGGGTAACAGAGGTACACCAGTGGCGTGAGAGGATTTGGCGGGTCCATGTAGACGAGAGAGAGCATCCGCTTTAGAATTCTGAGAACCAGGACGATAGGAAATAGTGAAATCAAACATTGAAAAGAATTCATGCCAACGGGCATGTCGTGCAGTGGTGCATTTCACTGACTGCAGGGCCAAGAGATTCCTATGATCCATGAACACCTGAACAGGCACTTGAGAACCCAGCAAATGATGCCTCCAAACCAAGAACGCGTCCCTGATAGCCAACAATTCGCGCTCCGTGATAGTATAATTCCTTTCATAAGGTGTTAACTTTCTGGAATGAAAGGCTACTGGATGTAAACCCGCATCGTCGGGGCAAGGTTGGGACAGGATAGCCCCCAAGGCCACATCCGAAGCATCAGCCTCGACAATGAATGGTTGGGTTGGGTCCGGATGCTGGAGCACAGGTGCCGAGGTGAAGGCGGACTTCAGAGAGTCAAACGCCTGTTGAGCCTCCCCATCCCAACGGAAAGATCTCTTGGAGCTAGTCAGAGCCGTAATGGGACAGACAATGGTTGAAAAATCTTGAACGAAACGTCGATAAAAGTTCGCAAAACCTAAAAAGGATTGCAACGCCTTCAGATTGTTGGGAACCGGCCAATCCAGAATAGCAGAGACTTTAGATCTGCTCATTTTGACTCCTTTGTTGGTGATGTTAAAGCCAAGAAACTCGACCTCTTGTACATGGAAGAGACACTTTTCCAGTTTGGCATATAAATGGTTGTCCCGCAAACGTTGTAAGACTATACTGACCTGAACAACATGGGTTTCATGGTTGGGGGAGTAAATCAAAATGTCGTCTAGATAAACGATCAGAAATTGATCCAACATATCATGAAAGACTTCGTTTATGAAGAACTGGAAAGTGGCGGGGGCGTTACTCAGGCCGAAGGGCATTACAGTGTATTCGTATAGACCATATTTGGTTTTGAAGGCGGTCTTCCATTCATCCCCTTCTCGTATGCGTACAAGGTTGTACGCCCCACGTAAGTCTAACTTGGAGAAGACCTTGGCTGAGCCGAGCTGATCAAGCAAGACTGATATCAGAGGAATCGGGTATTGGTTTCTGACCGTAACAGCATTCAAGGCCCGATAGTCGATACAGGGGCGAAGGTCCCCCTCCTTCTTTGGAACAAAAAACAGAGGGGAAGCTGCCGGAGAACGCGAATGCCGAATGAAGCCGGATTTTAAAGATTTATCGATGTATTCCTTAAGGATGACATCCTCCTTGGGTGTTAATGAATAAATCCTGCCAGATGGTATCTTGGCCCCAGGAATCAATTCTATAGGACAATCAAAAGGCCTGTGGGGTGGAAGGATTTCTGCCCCACATGCGTCAAAGACATCCCGATATTCTCGATACTCTGAGGGCAATTGAGTGTTAAGAACCGCTCCTATCGTAGAGGCGGCATCCATGAGAGCACGGCTTGGGCTGGGGGTTTTCTGAACTGATGTCAAACAGAACTGGTCACAATGTTCTGAGAGGAAGTTCACTTCCCCCGACTGCCAATCCACCACGGGGTTGTGTAGTCTCAACCAAGGAAGCCCCAGGATAACTTTAAGCTGTGGGGCGGCAATCAGGTCAAAGGTGATCTCTTCAGAATGCCCACATTCCGTCCTCATGACCAAAGTAGCAGTACGTTCAGTCACTAGACCAGAAACCAGGGTTGAGCCATCGACCGCATTCACGACCTCGGGGCAGTCTTTGGAAACGATCTGTATACCCATCTCTCGAGCATAAACACCATCAATGTAGTTCCCCGTAGCACCTGAATCCAAGACAACTGGAATCACCCGTCTACCGAGGGAGGTGGAATTGAGAGTGACGGATAAACAATAAGGTGTAGACATGAGGGGGTTGCTGTAAGAACCACCCGGCAACTGAACCCCTTCTATTGCCGGGCTTTCGCATTTCCCTGTTTCTTAGCAGGTTTCTTGGTACATGATCGTAGTAAATGATCTGATGACCCACAATAGAAACAAAGGCCGTTCTTTCTTCTGTGTTCTCTGGTTTCTGCTGACAACGGTCCCCGCAATGCTCCGATTTGCATTGGTTCTGAGGACCCGGTGGCAGGACTTGACGTGGCGGTCGTAAGAGGAGGAAGCGGTCGCCGTTCCCCCCTTCTCTCTGCTTGCCTAGAGTCAATTTGAAGTACCAAATCAACCAACTCAGAGAATGCTGTAGGGATTACCGGTACCGTAGATAGAGTATCTTTAAGGGAGTCAGACAACCCTTTGTAAAATAAGGAGGCCTTCTTCTCCTGTGGCCAGTTAGTTTCGGCAACCAATTGATTAAACTTGGCTAAGTAAGCCAAAAGGGTAGAAGTTCCCTGCTGTAAGGCCAATAACTGTAAGTCGGTGGCTTGCGTAGCATAGCGTGTATCAAAAACCCGACTCATAGCCTCAATCAAGGCGTCACAATCGTACAAGAGGTGACTGCCCTCTTCCAATAGTGGATTGGCCCATGCCGCCGCCGTACCACCCAAGTGTGACAAAAGGAAGGCTGCTTTAGTGGTTGGATCCGGAAACTGTGCTGGCCTACATAGGAAATGCAACCTACACTGGTTAAGGAAGGTTCGATAGGTCTTAGGGTCACCTAGAAACCGCTCTGGTGGAGCCAAGGGAAACTGAGCAGTCATGTACACTGGCCCCGTATCAGAACGGGCGCGAGATAGCCCAGAACCCGAGGCCACAGCGGGTGAAGGCGCCCCAGCACCGGTGGGCTGAAGACCAACCTGTAGCTCATCAATGCGCCTTTCGGTGGCAGCATGGGCATGAGCCATTTCACTGCGTAAATCCGCCACCAATTGCATTATGGCCGACAAAGACTCGTTGGCATCCATTTATATAGAAGGCTTCTGAATATGTCAGTAGCGCTCTTGCCCTCGTAGTGTAGCCGAGGAGTTCTTCTCGCCAATCTACCGAACTAGTCAGTACAATCAACAAACAGAACAGTTGATTGGCGGAAAGATGGAATGTCAACGAAGAATCCAGAACCCGATGGAACAGGATACTGGAACGGGATGTCTTCTCAAGGTGTACAGGCAAGACCCCCAGACAACTGCACTACGAGCAAATATCACATAGATGCGATGTATGCAAAATAAACGCAGAAATCAGAATAGAATCCACCACTAACCTGTGTAGTTCTTCAGAATCTCCGACTCTCCGAATATTCCCAAGGAAGGAATAAGAAGGAAGGTAGAAGCCAACCCAAGATCCAGAAATGAATGCAAAGCAAGAAGCAGGAGAAAATCCAAGATGACTGTCCAAAGAGCAAAACCTAACCCGACGGCACGAGGACGCCTAAAAGGTACAATAAGGCAGTCTCTAGTCCGTGTACCAAAAGTGACGAGTTCCAATGTAGGTGGACAATCCTAGCAGGGTAGGACCGTGGACGATCCGAGGTCGAAGAGCAGGGCTGGCAGCAAAAGTACAAAGGAGTAATCAAAGCAGGTCCGTGGACGATCCGAGGTCGAAGAGCAGGGCTGGCAGCAAAAGTACAAAGGAGTAATCAAAGCAGGTCCGTGGACGATCCGAGGTCGAAGAGCAGGGCTGGCAGCAAATGTACAAAGGAGTAATCAAAGCAGGTCCGTGGACGATCCGAGGTCGAACAGCAGGAAGACAAGGCAAGGGGGGACAAGAAGCTGGAATACAAGAGAAAGCAAGCCGCTAGAATACAAGATTCAGAAGCGCCGGCAAAACGAACAGGCGTGGCTTATATAACAGTCACATGATCACTATACGTAAACTTAACGTGTAGAGGGAAAAGTGACAGACGTGAGAGGACGCCATCGTCTCCATGCCAACTTCCAAGATCCCGGCAGACGAGATCTTAAAGGGACCGTAAACCGTTCGTTGACGAATACGAGAGCCACAAGTATTAGTTCTCGTGGAAGCCGGATAACTACGGCGTCCCAACACAGATGATCTCTGCCGATACTTGACACTCATGGGGCCAGTCCTGGTGCCTATGGCGCCAGGCTCATACACCATGAAAAACAATGTGCTTGGGAACTACTTTATTGTATTGTCAGCCAACATGGAGGCATCCACATAGCTTGGTTCCTAAGAACCAAGCTATGCGGTCTAGTGTTTTGGGTGTGGTAGCTTAGGGACTACTTTACCTGGACTATTTTGTTGCGGCTATTTAAACCACACCCGAGCAAGACAACACGCTTCGCATTACTTTGCAGCTTGCAACGTGACGCTCACCGTGTCCAGCTATTCCCTCGAATCTCAGAGAAGCAGAACCTGCAAGAAGACAAAAGGAACATCATTAGCAGCAGCATCTTACCTGCAGTCTTCATCTTTAAACACTCGCAGCTACTGAGAACAGCTTCCTCGAATCTGCACGCCTCCTGGACAGAACGACCAGAAAGAGGAAGATAGAGGCAACATTAAAGAAAGCAGCAGAGACATTTACAAATTACGAACTGCTCAAAAGGCTTACCTGGCTGGTCGCCTCTCGGCTGGCACCACTCTGGACATTCCACTCGCGCTGAAGAACACTGCGACCTACATGGAAGGAAAACACAGGTTAGCAAAGACAAGACTTTGCAGCGCTGCGCATAGCGTTTACTTACCGTATCATAGCGAACTTAATGCGCCATCATTTACCAGCGGGGCTCAACCAAGCCAGTTCGCCGCGCTGAAGCTCTGCATACCTAAGGGAGAAAAAAAAGACATTTTAAACAAACAAAGGCATGCAGGATAGCAACAAAACTAAAGAACAGCAATAAGACCTACCTGAACAATATCAAACGGGCCGGCATCAGTGAAGTAACTGGACCACACACGCCCATGAAAGACAACACGCCCCTGCAAAGAAGGCAGGACGGAGAGCATGCCTAATTCTATCACAAGGTGAGGAGAGGGCGCCAGAGGGACTGAAATCATACTGGGGTGGAGGGAGGATACTTACCCAGTCGGTCAGTCCTGAACACAGTCCACCGGTATTTTCAGGCAGAACCTTCCCCGCAGACCACATCCGGGCAAAGCTGAGAATCATACCAGCGAGTAACCCGGCTGGGTGGCGTCCCTGTGGATACCAGGTGAGCGTAACAGAATGCAAAGCCTACCATAACAAATCCACCTTGGCGCCATGGAGACATCAGAAATGGACCAATTGGCCCAATTACTAGGAGAGCTTCGTGCTAAGGTTCATTCTGCCCGACAAGAGACTAATGCTCTCCGGAGAGACCTAATAGTGACCAAAGAACGCACTGAAGAGATTAGCAAGCAATACTTGCAATCACAGGCAGGACACCTAGGACCTCTACCTGGAAGCAATACAATGATGCAAAACCCCGCCATACCACCCACTCCGGTACAGATCACGTTACCTAGAATAGTGCCTCTGGCACCACCAGAAAGGTTCTCAGGCGACCCACGGAAGTAGGCGACATTCATCAATCAGTGCCGCCTTCATTTTCTTTGTAGGCCTAGAGCATTTCCAAACGACCAAGCTCGGGTAGCTTTTGTCTTATCATACCTGAGTGGTAGTACAGCAGATTGGTCGGTACCGTTGGTAACCCATGGCGAACCTCTATTACATGACTTTGGGCGGTTCCATAGAGAAATGGAAAAACTTTTTGCTCGCCATACCCAGGAACAAGCAGTAGACAATGAACTCTTGTCCCTCCGACAGGGGAATCAGGACTTGTTAATGTACATTGCTACTTTCAACAGACTGGTTGCCGAAGCTAGGTGGGCAGAAAACAAAAGAACCACGTTATTCCATCGAGTCTTACGAGGCAAATTAAAGGACGTCTTAGCCCAGGTGGTTGATCCACCCAGAGACTGTGCAGAATTCATAAATCTGGTCATGCAGCTAGACCACCGGTTGCAGGACCGAAAGGCAGACCGGTCTAAGACGGACCCTCGGACCGTGTATGTTCGACCAAGGGAAAACACCTGAAAATGCTGTAGAACCCATGCAGATTGGAGGGATACGGCCTCCATTAACAAAACAAGAGCGGGACAAAAGAAGACAACAACAGCTCTGTTTGTATTGTGGTAAACCAGGACATTTCCTGAAGGACTGTCCAGTAAAACCCCCAAGAAGAACAGTCGGTGCCACAGAGAAGGATGAAGCTAAGGAATCGGAAAACTACCAAGCTCGACAAACGTAGAGGTGAGTTTGTCGAGTGAGAAGAAAGAGTTGCTGACCTCGCACTTTGCAATACCAGTGATCTTAATTAACCACCAACAGTCGTCAAGAATGCATGCCGTTGAAGCATACATTGATAGTGGAGCAGTTGGAAATTATATTGATCAAGAACTGGCAGCAGAGATGGGGCTTCCTTTGTGTTCTAAGCCAACTATGGACAAGGTAACCACCGTGGATGGGACAGAAATTGCTTCCGGACCAGTAACCCAGTTACTGTGCCAGGACGGACATCGGGAGTCTATTTCATTCGATCTCATCAAGGCACCTCAGTTCAGGGTAATACTAGGGATGCCATGGTTGGTTGCTCACAACCCTTTGATAGACTGGCGGGCACGAAAATTAACCTTCCCCAGTGACTGCTATTACCAAGACTAGAAACCCGACGTCTGTATCCCCATGACTCCCGGAGCTAAAGTATCAACCCTGGGAGCAACTAATACCTTGCCAAGTGAATACCATGATTTCCAGGATGTTTTCAGAAATGACCAAGCCAATACATTGCCGCCGCAGAGGCCCTATGACTGTTAGATCGACCTTGTTCCTGGTGCACAAATCCCTTGCGGCAGGATCTACGCTCTCACTGAACCAGAAAACCTTCATTTGATATCCTATTTAGACCAGTACCTTGCAAACGGATTTATCCGTCCTTCGAAGTCCCCCGCAGCCAGTCCTTTCTTCTTCGTACCGAAAAAGGAAGGAGACTTGAGAACCTGTATTGAACCAGATCACTGTGAAGAACCGCTACCACTTGCCACTTATCCCTGAGATGCTAGACCAAGTTAAAGATGCCTAGATTTATACCAAATTGGACCTTCGAGGAGCGTACCACCTGGTCCGAGTCAGAAAAGGAGATGAATGGAAAACCGCCTTCAGTACTAAGTACGGCTTGTTTGAATATCAAGTCATGCCCTTCGGATTATGCAACGTTCCTGCGGCATTCCAGTATTTCATGAATGACGTCTTAAGGGAGTTTATTGATGTGTGTGCCTTAGTGTACATAGACGACATCTTAGTATACTCAGCCTTGGAACAAGATCATGTCAGGCACGTTCTTTCAGTCCTCACCAAGCTCCGTCAACCTCGTCAACATCGCTTGTTTGCAAAGCTTGAAAAATGCTTATTTCACATCACTGAAGTAGAATTTCTTGGTTTTATCCTTACTCCAGGAGGCATCAGAATGGACGTGCACAAGGTAGACGCTATTCTGAAATGGCCTTCACCGACGTCTCTGAAAGGGGTACAAAGCATGCTGGGCTTTGCGAACTTCTACCGCCGGTTCATCCCAGACTTCTCTCAGGTTGTGCACCCAATCACAGTACTATTACGAAAAAACAATAAAAAGTTTGCTTGGACCGAAGAAGCAGAAGAAGCCTTTCAGGAGCTTGAAGAAAGGTTTACCTCTGCTCCGATCCTGCGACATCTTCGTCCATACCTCCCTTATGTCTTTGAAACTGATGCGTCCAGTCTTGCAAAGGGGGCTGTCCTTTCACAGAGAGACCCGGAAACCGGCCAGCTACATCCTGTGGCCTTCTGATCGAAAAAAGTTCTCACCTCCAGAGATTAATTATGCCATCACGGACAAGGAACTCCTGGCTATCAAATCTGCCTTTAAAGCCTGGAGGCACTACCTTCTGGAGGCCAGACACACCATTACATTCATCACAGACCACCGAAACCTGCAATATCTCAAAACAGCCAAGGTCCAGTCCTGGTGCTAATTACAGTGGGCCCTTTTCTTCACCGAATATGATTATGTAATCACATTTCGACCAGGAGTCAGAAACGGAAAGGCGGATGCCTTATCTCGCACGGGCATAGATGAAATAGTATATACAGCTCCAGCCCCAGTACCTATTATACCTGAAGACAAACTCTTGGGTATCACGACAGCCTTAACACAAACAGAACTATGAAAAGAAATCCAACGGACAATGAATCCTGATGCCTACCTCGCATGGCAAACTCACAGAGAGCAATATACCATCAAGGACCATCTACCCTTTTTTAGGGATCGCCTATATGTACCCAGGAAGAAATTATAACAGCATATTATTTCAAACTATCATGATCCACTGATCGAAGGGCATCCTGGGATCGCCAAAACCCTAGCTAAGGTGAAAGAGAACTTTTGGTGACCTACCTGGCTTAAGGACATCATTCAGTATATTCAGTCCTGCGGTGTCTGTGCACAAAATAAATCACAGAAACAAAAACCATCTGGTCTCCTACAACCATTGGAGATTCCTCCAGTTCCATGGCACACTCTTTCCCTTGACTTCATCACTGATCTACCTCCAAGCCAAGGGTTCAACACCATCCTTGTAGTTGTGGACTTATTCTCGAAGATGGCCCATTTTATTCCTCTCAAAGGCCTCCCAGATGCAGCCACTTTAGCAAAAGTGTTCCTGGAGGGCATGGTTAAGCTACATGGCTTCCCTTCGGTTCTGGTCTCTGATCGAGGCAGCCAGTTTGTTCAAACTTCTGGAAAAAATGTTGTGCAATGGCGCAGATCGATGTTCGGCTATCTACCAGTCACCATCCCCAAACGGACGGCCAAACCGAGAGAACTATTCACACACTCGAGCAATATTTACGATGCATGCTGCACCACGAACAAAGGAATTGGAAAGACCTACTATGGATAGCCGAATATGCATATAACAATTCTTTGCATTCAAGCATCGGACAAACGCCCTTCTATACCCTTTATGGCAGACATCCACGTACCTCTCAACTAGACCTTCCAGCCAGCTTGGAAATGCCAGCGATAAAGACTCTACACACAACCATTACTCAGGCTTTCAAAAGGGCAAAGGAACACCCTGTACAGGCCAAAGAAAAACAAAAGGGATTCGCCGACCAACACCGGAAAAAGGCCCCTCATTATCAGGTAGGAGACAAAGTTTGGTTAGCTGCTAAATACGTACCCATCAAGGGAACCTGGACCATAGGACCCTGTACCATTAAGGAAATGATCAACCCAGGAGCCGTGAAACTGGATTTACCACCTAATCTATACATCCACCCGGTATTCCATGTGTCCCTCCTGAAACCAATGCAACCCGGCACACGGATTGGGACACCACCTAAGCCTATACTTGTTGACGGAGAACCAGAATTCGAAGTCAAAGATATCTTGGACTCTAAATACTCTAGGACCAAGCTATATTATCTCGTCGATTGGAAAGGATTTGGACCACAGGATAGATCCAGGGAGCCCAGTGAGAATATCCACGCACCACGTCTAATCAGGAAATTCCATCGGAACCTCCCAACCAAACCTGGGCCAGACTGAAGGAACACCATGGGAGGGGCCTTAGGGGGAGTGCTGCCACGACCCTCGCCCAAAACCCCCTCTGGCAAACCCATTGTCCAGGTGGAGTCAGGACTCGGGCCTCTAGAGCTTGGCATTCTCTTCAAAAGCCCTCATGGGGCCAGTCCTGTCGCCTATGGCGCCAGGCTCATACACCATGAAAAACAATGTGCTTGAGAACTACTTTATTGTATTGTCAGCCAACATGGAGGCATCCACATAGATTGGTTCCTAAGAACCAAGCTATGCGGTCTAGTGTTTTGGGTGTGGTAGCCTAGGGACTACTTTACCTGGACTATTTTGTTGGGGCTATTTAAACCACACCCGAGCAAGACAACACGCTTCGCGTTACTTTGCAGCTTGCAACGTGACGCTCACCGTGTCCAGCTATTCCCTTGAATCTCGGAGAAGCAGAACCTGCAACGAGACAAAAGGAACATCATTAGCAGCAGCATCTTACCTGCAGTCTTCATCTTTAAACACTCGCAGCTACGGAGAACAGCTTCCTCGAATCTGCACTCCTCCCGGACAGAACGACCTGAAAGAGGAAGATAGAGGCAACATTAAAGAAAGCAGCAGAGACATTTACAAATTACGAACTGCTCAAAAGGCTTACCTGGCTGGTCGCCTCTTGGCTGGCACCACTCCGGACATTCCACTCGCGCTTATGAACACAGCGACCTACAAGGAAGGAAAACACAGGTTAGCAAAGGCAAGACTTCGCAGCGCTGCGCATAGCGCTTACTTACCGCATCATTGCGCTCTTAATGCACCATCATTTACCAGCGGGGCTCAACAAAGCCAGTTCGCCGCGCTGAAGCTCTGCATACCTAAGGGAGAAAAAAGAGACATTTTAAACAAAGAAAGACATGTAGGATAGCAACAAAACTAAAGAACAGCAATAAGACCTACCTGAACAATATCAAACGGGCCGGCGTCAGTGAAGTAACTGGACCGCACTCGCCCATGAAAGACAACGTGCCCCTGCAAAGAAGGCTGGACGGAGAGCACGGATAATTCTATCACAAGGTGAGGAGAGGGCGCCAGAGGGACTGAAATCATACGGGGGCGGAGGGAGGATACTTACCCCAGTCGGTCAGTCCTGAACACAGTCCTCCTGTATTTTCAGGCAGAACCTTCCCTGCAGACCACATCAGGGCGAGGCTGAGAAGCATACCAGTGAGTAACCCGGCTGGGTGGCATCCCTGTGGATACCAGGTGAGCGTAACACTCGTCTTCCATCTTGTTATTCAGGTTTGTTAACAATGTTATGTCCTCGGTCAAGGTCCCATTCTCATCATCATGAGAAGGTATGAATGTGCAACATGAAGGCCCGGTTTTTGGTACAAACTCCTCCTTCCATCGCTATAATCATACCAAGGACATATCTGTTCTGCAGGGTCATTAGTCATATGACCCTCAGCTCTTCCTTAATAGCGTTCTTTCCGTGTCTTCAGAAGCACAGTGTCGCTTTAGCCAATGGGATTACAACCATTGGACCTGATTCATCTTCTACCCATGTCAGTAGTTTGCCATGTTTAGCCAGTGACTTCAAGCACCCATCGTTTACCCTTTGTACCAATTGTACATATTCTGGCTTCAGCAGATGAGCTGCACAGGACATCATTCCTTATTCCCATGCCTTCTTGGACTTCACTGGTCCATAGACTAAAAATGTAGTTCTCTCCCAACATTCACGTGATCCAGCTATTTCTGTCACATCAGGGTAGTTTATTTTCTTCATCTCTTCAATGACCACCTCATCCTGTCCTGCTGCAGGATACACAAGCATCTTGCTCTTCCATCCAGGTTCCTTTTCCATCTGTGTGGTCTTGATATAATCATCCTGGTATGGAAACAAGCATTTTGATCTCCATCGTAAAGTTCCCAACTTCCCTGAAATTGTCCTCTTGTCATACATGCTGCAAGAAGACTCAGGCACCTTGCATCATGTTCTGGGACCTCTCTGGCAATGAAAGTTCGCACTGCATTCTTGTCATAGGGGATGAGAGAGCAGACATAGCAACTCTCCCTCGGTGTTTTTTCCCTCACTTTTCTCATGTGCTGGTACCACATGTTATTCCCCAAGTGTGCTGCATTATCTAGATAGGTATTTTTATCCCCTCAGTATCTTCCTCTGCATCTCTCCTGTGTCTTTTAGAGGCCATGTACCAATCATGAAGTATATCAAAAGAAGTTCCCATAGTAGGAAGAACCATAGGGACCATAGGGACCACAGGAACTGCTAACATGATAAAGACTGAAATATGATAAACAGAAAGACAAAGAACAATCATGCAAGCATATATTATGCATAAGGACAAATGCATCCATCTCTCGCACCATCCTACTACTCATTGCACTTGTTCTTCGCTTAGAACTGTGCCACTTTCCTCTTTAATCCTTTTTAACACAATCATCCAATTTCTTTATGCTTGTAACTGTAACATCTGCTCAATTATAGCAATAAGAAGCCTTCTTGTCATTGGGCCATTTTTAGGATCCTGTAAAAAAGTGCAAATATAAGCATTTCTTCTCACAAGAGCAGGGTAAGCTTGAAGTATAAACACAAAGACAGCAAGTGCAAGCCGATGAATGTCACTATCGCTAAGTACCATATGTTTAACTGCTTAGAACAGCTATTCTCCACACAATTAACCCAGATACTGATTTTGTTTCCAATTTCTAATGAAGAACTGACGTTTAGGCATAACTCTAATCCTTCAATGTATTTCTAAAAGTTCATTTAAACATTCCTGGAATTCTCTGCAAGTCCTTGTACTTGCTGCTAAACTATTTATAAGGAGTGTCCACTGAATTCCAGTGCAATACAAAATCTGTATTACCTGCTGGTTGCCTTATCGTCCTTGTTCGTCATTGATCGAGTCCGCACACACTGAAATTCTTCTTCTTGTCTTGCTTCTGGATTGGCAAGGTTGGGAGGGTGGGTCTCGCCTTTATAGGCCTTTATGTCACCCAGGTGAAGCCAAGCTCATCTCCCTTGGACCTTCACAGCTGAAAGGGACACATTCTCAACGCAAAAAGGACCATTGAAACGTGGCTCATGCCACCTTCTAGTAAAATTCTTAATGAGAACTAGGTCACCAACATATAACTTAGGTGCCGATAATAGTTCAATTTGGTTGGTTGTTGAATTGTCTTCTTCTGTGTTCCGAGACCAACCCCCCCTTTGCTCTTGATTTGATCTGAAATGAAAGAAATACTAGAGGTCATACATGTCAAATAATCATGCATCTCATCATCTAAAGGTTTAGCTACATACTGGGCATCACTTTTACTCCTAGATGGAGGTATAAGGGGTGTTCTCATTCGATGCCCTGTCACTAGCTCATGCAGGGTGAGGTGGTTGTCTGATCCTGGATGATTCCAAAGGGCTTTTAAGGCTAGGGGTAGGCAATATAGTCATCCCTTCTTCAAAATCAATTTAATCTTGGCAATCCTTTCTTTAAGGAGGCTGTTGTGTCTCTCACATATCTCCTTCGCTTGCGGGTGATAAGCAGAAGCAAACGCGTGCTTTACACTCAATAGAAGCCCTATCTGTTTGAATAGCTCATTAACAAAATGGGGCCCAGTGTAGGATCTCAGCACTTCACACACACACCCCACCTCGGGAAAAATGTGCGCACTAAAAACATTGCTGCACAAGTGGCGTCAGGGTGTGTACACGGACCTGCCTCGGTCCACCTAGAGATGGGACACACCACCACTAATAGATACCTATATCCATTACATACTTGCGGCATATCGACATAGTCAATATGTAAATGCTGAAACAGACCTTTCGGTCGAAGTATTACCCCTCTAATTGTCCACAGTGTATGCGCAGAAGTAAACATTTGACACACGATGCAGTTTACCATAAATAGTGCAACGTGCTCCAACAAATTAGGAATTAGCCAGTCTTCTGCAATCGTAGCAGCTAGACTCTCCCTAGTTAAATGCGCAGGGTAATGCAGCTGTTCAAGCGCAATCTTTAATAATGCTACTGCCATCACTGGCTTTCCAGTGCTGTCTTGTCGCCATAATGCTTCCATGGGGGATAAAGAACACCCCCTTTGTTTCCACAATTCCTGCTCTTCCTGTGGTGCACTTCCTTGGATCTCCATTAGTTGGGTTATCGACAATTTATTAAACCCTTCTTGCACTAACATGGTTGTGACTACTTTTTCTTATCAAAGCTCGAAATGTCTGGGGAATACGCAACCCTTTTGGCTTCTTCGTCTGCGGCTTTGTTCCTGCTAGAGATAAAATCTGTTTGCTTAGTATGCGCTGCGCATTTACCGACTGCTATGGCCACTGGGAGTTTTTGTGCCTCAATAAGCGTATCTAGTAAGACTGCGTGCTGCAATGGAGTGCTGTCTGCGCAGAGGTAGCCCCTCCTCTTCCACCGTGCTAACCCTGCATGTATGGTTGACATCACGTAGGTGGAGTCACTGTACACCGCTACTTCGTGTCCTTCATGTTTTTCGAGCATGACAATGAGGGCTACCAATTCTGCTGCTTGCGCAGAAAAGTGAGACATTGCCTTGCACTTGATACAAATTCAAATTCTCCATTTAATCTATGTCTCACTACTGCAGCGCCTGAATGCCTTTCCCCACTAGTCTGATCAATTTTTGAAGACCCATCAATGAAGATAATTTCCCCTCCTGCTAACGCATTTTCCTTCACACATGGTATATCATCATAAAATTCAACATAATTAGCACAGTCATGTACATGATCACCTTCTATTGGCTCAGCTATAAACGTGGCAGGGTTCACTATTTTACATCTTACAATCTTAATCATTGGGTTAGAACTCATTACCTCATAAGCTGAAGCTCTTTGGGAAGTCAATGTACCCTTAGGTTTCTCTAAAATAGCAAATAGAGTATGCTCCATGAAGAGAGTCATGAAGCAGCCCATGACAATGCTTGTAGACATCTCAAATGCGAATGCAGCAGCTGCCAAAGATTGTTCGCACAGGACGTTTCCTCTCATAACTGGGTCTAAAGTCCCACTGTAATACACTAGAGGTTTGTACCCCAATGTAGTTAGCTGCATAAGCACTGCTGTCATGGCTGTCCCATTTGTGTGTGTAAACAAATTAAATCCTGCAGCATAATTGGGAATTCCTGAAACAGGGGCTGGCAAATTGCTTTTTTCAGCTCCTCAAACCTTTCCCCCGTTTCTTCAATTCATTCTATTTTTATTTTTTCCACTTGTGCTTTCTTTAAAGCTTGCAGAAGTGGTCTTGTGTATGTACTGTAATCAAACACCCGGGCTCTGACATAATTGCATAATCCCTAAAACTGTTGCATCTGTTTCACTTTGTTTGGGTTTGAGGTTTTCATAATTGCCTCGGCTCTTTCAGGTGTCTCTTTGTTTCCTTCATGTGAAATCAACTGAACTATGTATAACACCTCTTCGTGACAGTATTGTAACTTCTCCTTGTCTACCTTATATGCCTTGTCTGCTAAAATAGTCATCAACTGAACAGAATCTTGTCTGCGCTCTTCTTCTGTGGTGCTACAAATTAAAATGTCATCTATGTACTCTATCACTGCACTCTTGAGATCAATATTGCCTAAATCCATCTGTAGAACTCTATTAAAGATAGATGGGGGCTCACAATACCCTTGGGGCAGCAGAGTATTTTTCAGTCGAGTTTGGCAGAATGTAAAGGAAATCAAATCTTTTGAGTCCTTATGCAGCGGGATTGAGAAAAACGCATTCTTCAACTCGATCACTGTGAAATATCGAACTTCCACCGGGATACTGCACAGTATCATCGCCGGATTGGGAACTAGAGGAAAATCTGCATCTACAATCTGATATATCAGTCTCATATCTTGTATAAATCTCCACGACCCTCCTTTAGACTTTTTGATAGGATGCACTGCGGTATTGCATGATAATTCTGATGGCACCAGAATCCATTGTTTCATCAGTGCTGAAATGGTCTGAACTATACCCACATCAGCTTCTCGTGACATGGGGTACTTACTGTTTTGCTTGAGGTAAAATCACTCCTGGCTTAAGATTTATTTTAACCTCCCCTATTCCCTTCAATAAACCTACCTCATAAGGGCCTGTGGTCCAAAGGACGCTTGGCACCTTCTCCAAGTCTTCCTGAAAAAATGCTGCACGTTGCCGCATTATCGCCATTCGCTGTGGGACTTCCCCCTTTTCTATCCTTATCCAGTATGTGATGCTCATGAAGATCACCACTTCATCATCTGTTCGGTCTTCCCTGAACATGTCATCATCAGTTATGTCGGTCAATCTGTACCCTTCCTCGAGAGCTTTTACTGTTCTCCGTGGTCTACCCTCATCATCTACTCCTTCGAGCATTACCATTTCCCTTCGTACTATGGCTGCTTCCAATTATGTATAAGGATAGTCTGCCCCCCTCTTGAAAAATGGTCATTTTGTAAATTCCCTTGGCTTCCACATAAACGTGCAATATGCCCTGTCATCCCACAAGTCCAACATACAGGTGGTGCCCGTATTTCAAGGCCCCCTTGGTTATATCCTCCCTGAGTACTCTGGTTCTCATTCTGTGTACCCTGAAACCCACCTTGATTTTTTTGGAATCCCCCTCCTCTTCCTCTATAGCCTATACCTCTGCCACGTGGCACAAACCCATATCCACCTTGAACCATTGGGCTCAGATTACTCGCCTGTGATGTACCCATTGCTTCCTGCATTCCCAATCCTTCTCCACTTGTGATTACTGCTCCCTCTATGTCAAATTTTGACAATTCATTCTGAACTAGCTTGCCTTCCTCGATTGTCCTATTCTCATCTTTCTTCTTATTTTTCACTTTTAATAACCGACAATGGTGTACTATCGTCAGCTGTATCTCAGCCCATGGCTTTGCTTCCACCCCTACTTGTTTTTTCGTCTGCAACTGTACTCCCTCAGGCAATCCCTGGCTTAGAATGTGGTAAAATAATGCCACTGTCTTTTCCCACAGCTCGTGAGTGTCAAGCTGCTCTGAATATCCTGAATGTAAGCAATAGGGTCTTGATATACGTGTTAAAATTGCACCCTTATCTGATGTATGGGGGTACTGTACCCTCAGAGCCCTCCAAACATCTTCTCTACAATTATTAAAATGGCACTCCATCAAGCGCTGTATTCTGTGCTGCCACACTTCAATATCCCACTCTTCTCCATATGTCCTCAGCTCTCTCCCCAAGAATAGCTGCCAGAAGACCTTTTATGTCCCCTATGGGCAACAGGTTTCCTCCTGTCATATTTTCTAATTTGTATATCCGTTTCCAGTGCCCCGGAGTCAAACTCGTGAGCTTACACCTTAAGTTATCCTTGTCTATCTGCGGCCATGGGATATACTGTGGTCTTGTTCCCCCCTTTACCAATAAAGGAAACTGTGTGAAGCCCATCCCGGAGTCAGATCGCATCATTAGTCTATCCATGGCAGGGACAATTGTCCCTGTCTGTCTCCTTGTGGGTAACAACCATAACCTGCTCACATACGGTGGCGACTCTTTCTTCTCACTATGTGATCATCCTTGGGACGCTCAAGATATGCTATGGGATCTTTAGGCTGTTCCAGATCCGACCATCTCATTTCTTTATCCCTTTGCAGACTTCCTTCAGGGGGACGAACGTGCTCCCTCCTTCTGCCCCAAAACCGGACTCTCTTTCCTCGTCTGACATCTCTAGTCCCCAACTAGTGTGACTATCATCCCCTTCACCCTTATCCAGATTCAGTCTGCTTAATGACAATGCTCGACGTTCATCACTGAACAGGCTTCCCTCCTATCTTTGTGATTGAGGCACTGGGGATCGATCATCATTCCCTTGAGTTTCATACTCGCTATTTTGCCTTAAATGTTGATAGACCTTATCGATCCTTTCTCTGATGCTTTCTGCATTAAATCTTTCTTTGTCTAACGCAACTCTAGATGCTGCCGGCATTACTTCCTTTATCGGAAGAATCTCTTCTATTCTGTCCCATCGTATTTCTGGGCTTGGCCCCATTTGCTCTTTACGAATGAGACTGGTATCAAGACCTTGTCGTCTCCTTTTCAATTCTATTTCTTCGTCTATTTCTCCTCGCTTTCTTCCTCTTGCCTTTGGTCTTTTCCTCTCCTTATTCTTTCCCTTCTTTCCTCTCCTTCCCTTTGTATCTGTAATCTTTTGTCCCTTAGTCTTTGCGCTTCCTCCTCTTCTCTCTTTCTTTCCCTTCTGTCCCTATCTTCTATCACTCTCTGCCTATCATCATACTTTCTTTGTTCTTCTGCCTGTGCTTCTTTTTTCTCTTGCTCCTCCTGATATATCTGTTCTCATCACTCCTTGCTCTTCCTTTTCTGCTCGTCTTCTTTCAATCCCTTCTCTCATTCCTTATCTTTTCTTTCATGTTCAACCTTATCTTCTTTTTGCCTAACTTCCTTAATACATTTCCCATCTATTTTAAGTAATATCTGTCCTCCCACCCATTTGTTCTGCACGAGTGCTATCTCATCAGCTTTATTCTACTCTCCTTTCAATCTCTTAATTTCCCTGTCTATTTCTGTCGACAGATTTGACTGCTCACCCTTATCTTCCTTGTCTTGTATGATCTTATAAATCTCTTCCTTTCTTTTATTCTCCTCCGGACTATCCTCACTACTGTCAGCGAGGGGGTCGTATATCGGATTACTATACCCTGTTGCCGCTTTCAACTCCTTTACAGCATATAACCCTATTTCTTCCATACTAGCACCTTTTACTTCGGGTGAGGTAAGGGGAGCTGTGGGCTCAACACCTTCTTCTTACACTGAGTAAGCATCCACTCCTCAAGTGGTGGGTCTTCTCTTTCTTCTTGGTAGATCTTCCAGAGATCTAGAATTGCTAATCTTTTCTCTCATTTCTTCCGTGTACGCAGCGTGCAAGTATGTGGTCATGTGTTGCAAAACCACTTTTGACAGCGATCCCCCTTGTGGCCACGGCATGATCATTTTATCTGCCGTGCCTTTCGCCCATTCCGCACTATACTGTTTGAGCTTGGGCATATGCTTTTGTAATGTTTTGCAAAAGTGCATAAGAGGAGTGTCTCCCATAATGACAAGTCTCACTTGACTGTCAATACTTGCCAGACTTGTTAAATATACTTCCCATAGTATTATATAGTACAATAGTATCCTATAGTTTTGCGTAAATCACCACTTTTTAATGTTTTAAAACAACAAATATGAGCATGTACCATCAATCGATGCTCAAGCCTCTAATTTCACCAGTTTTCCTATTTCCTTATTCAATATATCTATTCTCTTGATTGGCTATATCTATTTTCTTGATTGGCTATATCTATTTTCTTGATTGGCGCCAATCACTTCACTACACTCAATCACTGTTGCTTCTCAACATTTTCAGTTGTCTTTTCACAACTTCTATCACTCTTCGATATTTTTGCTCAACAAACAACATTCAGACTAGTCAACATTACACATTTATAAACGCTGTTATCACCTTTTTCTCTCTAGCCTTCGCTTTATACCCTAAACAGGGTTTGAGATGTCACATTACGTAATCCTGATTACACGTTTTATGTTTCTGCTCTACCCCCGCTGGGATTTGAGACATCTCCTTCTGAAACTCCCTTGAGTCAGGACTCCTAGGCGCTACCTGTTCTCTTCACAATATTTTCCGTTACTCAAATATTATCACAATCCCATCCCCTTTATTTGCCATTCCCCTTTGTCTACTCACCATTCGTTAATTGACTGAAGGCCTTCGGTATCGACTACTTCATCTTCCGTCCGCAGGGCGCTCATGGAAACCGGGCATGGATTTCGTCAAAGCTGGACCTTCCCATGTCTCAGTTCTTACCAGTGTATTTCTATCGGCCACTCTCCACCGGAAACCCAGCAATCTTCTGGCTAATGACGGAGGATGCCTGATTGTCTGAGACACTGGAGCAGAACTAATTTGGATCTTTTTCAACCATCCGCACCACTACCATGTGAGCTTATGGCCCTTTAGTAACTTGCATGCATTGGATGGGGTTGCAAAATAACTCTGACACCAAATAATTAAACCAACTCAGGAAGATGGCAAATATACTGTTTTATTAACAATTATCTAAAAAGGCACCAAATAATTAAACCAACTCAGGAAGATGGCAAATATACTGTTTTATTAACAATTATCTAAAAAGGGAGTTTACAACAGACATCAACGGGCGTTCCCTCAGCTCTCAACGATTTTCTCATAAAAACACCCTTATATGCAAAAAATACGTCAGAGGTGACGTCATAGTACAGGGAAATAATAGAAAACCTATCAAGCGTTGGGATTGGTCATGGGAGACATCCAAATATACTTTCTATAGGGACTAGGATTGTGATTGGCTGCTCTACTGTCAGATGAACAACTTATGCCTACCTCTAAAACATGTGTAAGATATTTTGTCTTACTGGGGTAAATTTGGGATTTGGCAGTATTGTCTTACCGTAAAAATAGTGCTGGTAATTTGGTGGTAAATTAGTCTTGCACTTAGATTGGATAGATTGGATTTGGTATCACATTATTTTAGTGACCATACCTTATTAGCTTATATTGGTGGTCATTTTAGTGGTATTTTGTTTTGTGGTAACTACGTCTGTGGCATAGTGATGAGCATGGTTTTCTTCCTTATACTATAACCCCATCATAAAACAAAACTTTCCTTTCTATTAGAATACCTCCCAGTGGTCTATAGAGAGCCTCAGACCTATGCACTGTTATAACCCAATGATATTATTTAGAGCAACACCTATAGTTTGTGGCTGGTATCACTGGCTTATATACATCCAGTAATCTATGTGTCATAAAGTATCACTGGCTTATTTATATCCAGTAATCTATGCCTTTTCCATCAGCATGCAAGAAAAGGGCATTCATCATACCGCACACAAACCTTTGCTTATCTGTTACTTTACTTGCATTGGTAAATTGGCAAATGCACTACTGCACTAATATGAGCCTTCCCTTTAGACATTGGCCCTCATTACGACCCTGGCGGAATTTGGAAAACGATGGCGGAAATGCAATACCGCCATCGAATAGCGCTCGGTGCGACTATGACCCGTCACCGCAAAGTACGATGCCATTAGCGACGCCGTAGTGAACGCCAACGCTAACTGCACCAAGCACGCGCGCGCGCGCCATGCCAAACCGTAAACACCACCATGGCGCAACGGTACGCCAATTCCGACCCTAGCGGACATGTACCTAACGCCATCAAGCATGGCGGAATGCACCATTCCGCCATGGTGAGAAGTACGGCATCGCGAATCAACCGTAAACGGCCCCACTGAGTGCCCGTACACCGCTCCCTGCCCACAAAGTACAACTCCCCGTAGGTGCAATGAAGTCACAATGCAACCAGTGAAATGTACAAGTCACCCATGCATGCCAACGAACAAAAGAAACACAACAGGGGCCAATGGGAGCTGCAGGGCACAGATGGCACGAATACAGAAGCCATCCCAATGGACATGACCACAGTCCCCCACCAAGAAACGCACGCAAACACAGGCACCTGTGACCAGCAATATTCCGAAAATCACATCATTCCACCAGTCCACCTGGCTGACCGGCATCTGTTACACAAAACCCAATCCCCCGCCCCTGAGCATGACAACATTCAAACTGTCATATTGGCAGCCCCCATCCCTGACCTCACAGGCTTCGTAGGCAAACGCGCCCAGTACAGTACCACGCAACTAAACTCCGAAGCTGGAACCCAGTGCAGATCTCCTCACAATACATCGCCCCCCAAATAGGCATATGCCACAACACTTGCAAAGAAGAACGCTACACGGGCCAAATCAGAATAGAAATTTAATGCACATCAAAATCACCAAGCCCATACAGCCATCAGGCCATGAACTCCAAAACACATTTCACCATTGTGGGCTGCATCCGCAAGAAATGACCAGCCACTACTTGTGTGACGCCCTGTTCCCTCATGGTACACAGAGCCACATTCACGTACGAAAAGGCAACATGGAAGCGCACAGAACCGCAGGGCCGTCCCAATGGGGAGGCACTAGTCCAGCTGAAAGGCCGAAATGTTGCTCCGAGCCACCAGTACTGCGTAAGGGCATGTGGCCCATTGGCGATCGTCCCATAAGATCGTAATGCTGCTCCACTGATTAACACGAAGCAGCAGGTGTCGGGAGTAAAACCCATCTGCAGGAGTGGCATACAGATGGCAGTGGCAAAAGGGGAGGAGATACCTGTCAACCAAAAGAAAAGAAAAAGAACAGAATGGCCATCAGTACTACATTCCAACAACTCACTGCAATGATCACACTAAATCCACAGCCACATGCATGCTAGCCCACTCCAAAGGTCCATCACCACCCAAAAACCACTTGCGACTCATAACTATCTATATCGAGGTGTAAACACCATCACAAACGAGTGTACCTGTGCATGCGCCTGTGAAAACAGAATCCATCTGATGGGATTGGTAACGTGCATGGACACAAGTGTCTGAGGGCGCGTCGAGACAGGGAGGGCTCAACAAGGCCAGATAGACGATGGCCCCACTATGGCAGCCCTGCATCACATAGCGTAGGGGAGGCGGATAGATCCCAAGAAGCCCTGTACATGGCAAACTCTGTATCAAATCACCTGCCCATGCATCCATTCATCATTCCCTCATCCCGGGATTAAAACGCCTGAATATTTACTCACATAACATTAGAAATATCCATTGAGTCTGTGCGTTATGCAGCCTGCAAAATCCACAGTGCCCCAGCCCGTAATTCCAGTGTAGTGAAGTAACATGTATTTGGGAACGTCCTGCCTTATCGTCCACTACGCTATTGCGCATCCCATACTATTCATATCAATCATTGCATTCTCGCCATGGCCCCTGTCCCAAGGACATTGAACAATAGAACGTTATATTTGCAGTCAGACCTGTGGGCATCTCCTCGCCGCTAGCTGAAAACCGAAAGCGCCGCCCTTCGAATTCCTCATTTGCAACATCACGTCGAAGAGGCATCTGTGGCCGTTTGAAAACACTAATTAATCCATCGAGTGCGGCTGTGTGTGAAAATGGCAACTGCCTTCACCCACGAATGGGACGCCCCGCCCGTCGTTGCAACTCGGTACAGTGATGAATGAGGGCCCACTGTTACTCGAGTACTACGTTCCACTGACCCTTCACAACTCTGTTCGCGACTGCACAGATAGTATGTGAAACAATGGGACCACAGCAGAATGAACATATCAACCAATGTTAAACGGCCATCGGGTACAAATACATGATTGCAATAGCAAGATGCCATTCCACGAATTGCAGCGTTGTGCGCGGGACGTGCTCGGCCAAAGGGGAGAGCAGTTTGCACAGGTGGAATGAATCACCACAGGTGGAGGCCATTCAGCCTGAAAACACATAAATTGCACAGCCAGTCTCCTCCCACAACCACACCGAAATGCTACCGGCAGGACTCGCGATGTTGGCCCTGGGGGACCTGATAGCACTGCAAGTACTCCAACTCCAAGAAGAAGACGAACACCAACTACAACCGGCCGCACGGAGGAGACGCAGGAGGAGGAGGAGGCCAAGGCAGGGCCAGCAAGGGCCACCAGCACAGCCACTACCACCACGCAGGCAGCCCGCAATCCCACGCCTCCGAGCACATCCGTTCAACCTCACTGATGAGCAGATCCACACCCTCTACCGTCTGGACCGGGACACCATAGCCGCCATTGTGGACATGACACAGGCTGACCTTGTCAGCATGATAGATAGCCCAACCGCCATCCCACCCCTACTGAAGGTGGTGTCTGTACTCCACTTCCTGGCCACAGGCACCTACCAGCACACAGTCGGACAGTTGCATGGCATTTCTCAGCCACTGTTCTCACGGACACTATTGCAAGTGCTCGATGCCCTCCTGCAGCACGCAGACGACTACATCTCCCTACCACGCTCGGAGCAGGAAATTACCAACACAAAAGTGGGATTCCATGCACTTGCCGGCATACCGGGTTGCATTGATGCCATCGACTGCACCCATGTGGAATTGGTCGTCCCACATGCCATGGAGGCCCAGTACCGCAACCAAAAACAATTTCATTCTCTGAATGTACAAATGGTGTGTGACTCCAACAGGATCATTACACATTGTTGTGCCCGATTACCTGGATCAACCCATGATTCTATGGTCTTGAGGAACTCTACAATACCACGCTACATGGAGCGACACGCAGGGAACAGATCCTGGCTACTCGGTGAGTCTCATTACATGCATGATAATGTGGGGTATGTGATTCGGCAATGACCTGGCAGGAAGGGGGGGGGTGTGCGTACGTAGCAATGGCATTCCACATCATACGTTTCTCGTCCACATACAGGTGATGCTGGATATCCACTGAAGAGATGGCTCCTCACACCAGTCCGGAACCCACGGGACCAGCATGAGGAGGACTACAACCATGCCCACTCACGTACCCGTGTAGTCATTGAACAGGCATTCGGCCTACTGAAGGGTCGTTTCCGCTGCCTCAGCAGGTCTGGCGGGGCACTCCTGTACCGCCATGAGAAGGTTGCAAAGATGGTGATGGCATGTGTCATGCTCCACAACATGTGCGTACGTAGAAATGTGCCCATGCCCCCTGACGCAGAACTGCAAGCACCTGATGATGGTCATGATGAGGGTGGGGATGTGGCAGCACCTCAAGGAGTCTGCGAGGCACCGGAGGGCCGTGACATTCGTCAGCATCTCATTGATGTATGCTTCTAGCACTCACGCCTGGTGGCTGATACATGGACGCGGGACTCGTGGCACTGTGTGTGTCTGGGACATGCACAATATGGACTGTACGCCTATGATGGCCTAGTACACAAAGATCAATGTCCACACATCTCATTGGTTGATCGTGCACTTTTTATGGCATATGTGATATCATGTTGTACACCCTATCGACCCGCCACCCAAGTGAGCCCAACACACCCCCTCCACCCTCCTACCTCCCCCCCGAACACCAGTGTCCAAAGATGCTCATTGTCAGTGGGCAGTCGCTATTGCAAGCCCCCTCTGCGGGTATCAGGGGCACCCCTGCCTGTGGAGCGCAGGTTCCTCCCAGATCTACGTTGGGGGCTGCCCTGGACGGAACTTGCAACGGATGATGTCTCTGCCTGCTCACGTCCATGCATGTCCCTAAGGGTTTGCGAGAGCTCAGTGAGCACACGGCGCACTGCGGCAAGTTCGGCACATACGTCCTTGGACGTCGCATGCAGTTCCACCCTCAGGCTCTCGGTGCTTCTCTCCATTTGTGCCCTTAGTGTCTCTGTACCTCTCTCCATTTCTGCCCTAAGTGTCTCAGTTGATGTTTCTATGTCTGCCTTAGTGCCCCCACATTCATCGGCATGGTCCTTGAGGAGCGTGGCCAGTTGCTGCTGTTGCACGATTAACTGGTCGAGGGACTGTTGCCTCTGCTGGGCCATGGCCATTTGCGGGGGTGTCACAGAGGGGCTGTTGTCCTCATGTTGCCTTGCCACAGGGCTTGTGGGGGATGGCCAGTCGTCGTCTTGTGGGTGCCCCTGCGTGGTATCCTCATGTTGTACGGGATGGGACAGACAGGGGGATTGGGACAGGTCATGGATGGATCTGACTTCGACATCCCCGTCTTCTGTGTCGGAGCATGCTGCCATCAATGGGGTGTCACCTATGGTGCTGCTGCCACCGGAGGCAGTGCCTTCTGTGGCATCCGTTGGGGGGACCTGTGGTGGTGGTGTTGTGGGCATGCTGGCTGCTGGGGTGCCTGTTGATGTTCCCTCCTCTGTGCTGCCACCTGATTTGTGCTGCTGCCGTGTCTTGATGCGTGCAGCTGAGGTGGAGGGTCTTTGGCCGTTGGTCTTGGCCCTCTTTGCAGGTGTGCTGGTAGGGGTGTCCTGAAGCTCGTCGTTTGGATCGGACCCTGTGGTGGAGTAAAGGAGGGCAAGGGTTATTGATGGGTCTGTGGGAATTGGAATGGCATTGTATCACATGCATTGGGGTGGTACCTGAGGGTGATTTGGGTCGGGGCCTTGGAGGTGCTTTCATTTGTGTGTGGAGTGAGGGTGCAGTTGTTTGGCAGCCTGCAGTTAGGGTGTGCCTGCTGCACGTGTAGTGCGTGTTTTAGGGGTTTTTAATTATTTATGTATTTATTGTGGGTTTTAACGTGCGCTATCAGGCCGATGTGTGTGGACGTTCTCCTGGACATGTGTTTCTGTTGCACTATGTGGACGCATGGTACTTCACATGGATGGACTTTGTGGATTTGGCATTGTTTTATTTGGCCCACCTACCTGAATCTTCGGATGTCTGCACTCCTTTCTCCATCCCTCCGACTCCCTCTATGCTCTCCATTCCGATGGTGGAGGCACAGATTTCTTCCCAGGGGGTCAACTTGATGGGTGATTCAGGACCTCCCCCGGTGGCTGTGGCAATGTTGCGGTTGGCAGAGAGTATGCTGCGGACGCGTATCCGCAGGTCGTCCCATCGCTTACGGCATTGCTGTGGGGTGCGGGGTGCGGTCCCCACCGCACTTACCCGCTGTGCCACCAGAGCCCATATGGCCTTCTTGTTTGCAAGTGCCGTCCTGGTCATTTGCGTGCAGAAGACGACGGCAGCATTCTCCTGGAGGGTCTCTGTTAGCACAGTGAGTTCCTCACGGGAGAAGTGGACCTGCCGCTTGCGGTCGCACGCTTTCTTCGCTACCTTTCCCATTTTTCTTGGTTTCGCTAGGGTGGATGACGGGTTGGGGTGTGTCTCAGGGTAGTGATTTTAGTGGTTGTGTGGTTTTAGTGGTTTTATAGGTGTACGGCGGGATGTTTCCCGTTCCGGGCCCATGTTTTAACTTCCGTTTCCGTATATTTCCGGTCACCGTACTTTCCGGTAGGCGCACACTGCGGTGTCCGCTGTGATGGGTGGCGGTATTGCACCTAGGGCGCCGTACGGCGGCGGTGTGGGCCGTTTTGGGGTCATTTCCGCCATCGCGGACTTTGCACTTCCGCCATGCCGTGGTGCTCGTGTCCGATGGGTCGGAATGGGCCGCACTTTGCTCCTTCGTGCAATGGCGGAAACGCTATTTACGCTGTGGCGGTCCGGTCAGTCACTTTCCGCCAGGGTCGTAATGAGGGCCATTATCTATTGAAAATAATTCACAGATGCATGATTGACACAAACTCCCATTTGTTTTCATAGGTAATTATTATATTGAATTACATTTACATGTCATCAAGTCTTACCATGGTTATTTAGAGCAGCCTCTGGAATACAAAAGAAAGCAAAACAGAACAAGCAGGTCTATTTGAAGCGTACATTAATTTTCCCACATTCTGAAAATGACAATAATAAACATGCAGTGATTTCCTAACTTTTCTACACTGTAATAAATCTTGCCAAACATGCGGCATTCAAATGATCCTCAGTTGGCACAAATCTTACCAAAATTAGCACTTCTTTGAAGTTCTCAGCACGACCTTGCTCCACTCGCAAAGGCAGGCCCAGTGAAAGCGCGAAATACTTCTGTAAATCTTGTGTGTGGGGAGCGCCAGCGAGATATCTCTCATAGCCAGTGCTCTATAACCCCTTGGAACTCCGTCTGTCTTCACAGCCCAGTCTGAACTAACTCCTCTCCGCAACTTTTGCCATTAGCAAAACTCGGATCCTTCCCATTTTTACCTGGCATGTCTGCCTATAATTCTCCCCCAATCAGGTTAACAAGGATGTGTTCTGTAACCACCCTCATGTTCCAAACAACGAGAGCTTCAGAACAGAATTATTGTATCTTTTTGGTTTCCTGCTGCATCATTCTTTCTGCTCCCTGCATGCTAAAGTAAACGCCAGTGTGCATTTAAAATGCACTTCAGTAGTGCCACCAAAACATGTATTTTCACCTCATTTTGCACATGAGACTACATTATAATGTTATGGGGGTTCAAATTAGTATTTAGGAATGTTAATTAAGTTAGTCAGTAATATGATTAATGTAGTCTCCATGTATAAGGCATAAAAAAAAAATATTGGTGCACGTCAATATTTGGCCTGGCAGCACTAAGCTTTCTATGCATGCATTTGATTCTCTGCAGTTTCAAGTTGGGCTTGGCTGTGTTGTAAAACCTGTACCTTGCATGCCACCAACAACATATTTACATGTTATACTGGCAAAAAGAAATATATATATATATGTGCCATTTCACTGCTGGCAATAAAATGCCACTACATTTTGCAATAAAAATGCTATTACATTTTGGTAAAATATATATATTTGCCCTTACACATGTCATCTTCAACACTATTATGCACACAGTTTATCATTGGTTTTCAAACTATAAGGCCCTTCATTATACGGCCCTCTAGAATTGGTTGGCACACTCGTGCCATGTCTGGAACATTCGATTCACTTAGCAGCAAGTAAGCTCAGACGCAGGTGCCAGGAGGTGGACTTGACTTTACCTCCCCACCCAATTAGTCTAACATCTCTCATCACCCATGCCTTCTGCATGAATGTTGTCTTTGAACTTAACCTTGAAAAGTATCCTTGTCTCTGGGAATATATGGGAGTGCAGGCACTCACTATCTTTGTTCTAGGACTCCAAGCTCAACTCTATTTCCATTCATGGCTCACGTGACAGGAGACCATGATTTGGTCCATTTTGCAGCATTTAAATAAAACTTGACACACTTGGTGTTCTTTCTTTGCACCTTAGCAAGGGATGATTCCTCCTTCGCACGTTCACTGCTTTCAAGAATAGATAACCAACCTTGGCTGCTTCCGTTTTGGTATCAGGCCTGACAGCCTCGCCATGCACTTCCACAATCTCAGATTATTCTTGCTGCAACATATTTCTCGTCTTTTGTCTCCATGGGTCCTGGCTTACTAAATTCATTATACTGATGTCCAGCTCCTATACAATGGTGGCTTCACCTGCATTCTATTCACTATTATTTGCAACACGTGGCACGAGCGGGAAGGTTGCAGTCTCGTGGCTGAAAGAGGAAAGCTGTAGCTGAAGACAGTATCGTGGCCGAGAGATGATGAACACCGTCATTCCTCCGGTACCAAGCCAATTTGGTTAACAGCTTCTGATGAAGAGGAATCTTCCTTGAAACACGTAAAGCCATTCACATTGAACTTGTGGGATGTGTTTTTGCTCAATGTTATATTTGTGTTTTTTCTTGTGATTAAAATACCCGCTTTTTATACAGATTGGGTTCACATAATATTTATTGAAGTGTTATATGAGACCAACACCCTGTCAAATTCTGTATATTTATTTGAGATATCCTTACTAATATTATTTACCACCTGTTTGGCGGCCACACGAAGGCCATACAAAGGCCTGTTCCTGCGCCTGTTCTGAGCACTCTGGGCCTGGGCCACAGACGCTGCCCCTCTAAAGTTGTGAAATGAGAAGGCTCCAAAACTATCTTTACCCCTCTGCATAACTGTCCTAGACCTCAATTTTATCATTTATCCACTATCGAGGCGCCACTGTCGATCGAGTGTAACCACGCACCCGCATTTCCATCTGGCCATAGTCCTGGAGCACAAATGGCAAGAATCCCATCTGAGATCACTGAAGCTGCTCCATGAACTTCAATCTGTGCTTAGAGCTAAGAACTATGGACTACAATGCGCACAGTCCTACCACACGGAAGACAGAGCAATCGTAAGTCACCACCGCTGCTGCAAATGTTAATGCATAGAATCGCCTTAGCCAGCACCGAGATAGCCTGCCTCTACTGTGTTAGCCTGCCTCCACTGTCACAACATTCACAGAGACACCCAACTATAATGGACCGTATGCGCACGCCCACACCTCTACCACAACTCACGGCACTGACACCAGACGCGAACCTCAGATTAGGCAGACTCAGAGCCCGCACAGCTCCCTTCATACACCAGGCCAATACTGCACACATAACACTCAGAAATTACAGACTCAGCTCACGTACCACGAAAGTTAGTACACCACACTATCAAAGGAACTCTACCTCATACCATAGGAGTAAGTCCACAATCATTATACCCAGCAGTAATCCCTGCGCCCCTACTAACGATACCACCACACCAAATCCTCGTACCATGCGACCTCAGAACTCCGGCCATATTCCATACAAGTGCGCTCTCCTCAATGTTAGATCCCTCAATGCCCACGCCATGGAAGTACATGACCTTCTTACCTCCAATAACTTAGACATACTGGCCATTACCGAGACATGGCTTCACCAAGCGTCCGGCCCTGCCATCGCTCTAGCCCTACCTACAGGGTATGCCATCATCAGACAAGATAGAATGACCAAAACAGGAGGGGGGGTTGCCCTTATACACAAGGAAACCCTACCCATTAGAACCATACCTCATCAAGAGGACGGAAATGTTGACATGCTTTCTATCAAACTAGCACCATCTCCTAACTGTACTATTAATATCCATACTATCTACCGTCCACCTGGCCCCTCCACCAACTTCCAAGGCCAAATTAACCACCTCGTAGGAAACAACATTAAGAAATCCACGAAGTCACTCCTTTTAGGAGACTTAAACTTAGGACTCAACGACCTCAAGGACAAAGCTGCCCTAACTCCAGCCAAGGACCTCCACAACCTAGGATTCTCCCAAAAAATCGTAGCGCCCACTCACGCCAAAGGGTGCACCCTAGACTGGATCTCTGACCAAAACTGCGACATAGTAATCACCGCCAAGACCAGCCTCCCGTGGACAGACCACAACCTCATCCTATTCGATATCCCCTGCACTGTAAGCAGTAGAATGCCCACCAAAGCTGCGGCTACTCTAGCCAGAAGTGCCAAAAAACTCACAGCAGCTAATATCAGTGCACTACTCAACGTGCCCTGTCTAAAGCCCCCTTTCTCATCAGACCCTAATACACTCGCTGAAATATTTAAAGACTCTCTCACAAGGGCAGTCAACACTGCCGCCCCCTTAGAAAGCAAAAAAGAGAAAAAATCCTTCCACTCCAACTCTTGGTTCTCAGAGGATCTCCAAGGAATGCGCACAGACAAACGCCAAGCGCTCAAGAACTGGCAACGTAATCCCTGTGACAACACAAAAGATATATTCAAAACCATAGCCAAAAAATACAAAGAGGCCATCTTCCGAGCCAAATCCGAAGCCTACAACCAACGCATCACGGCGGCCAACTCTCAATCTAAAGAGCTATTCTGTATCTTTAAAGAACTAACCATACCGCCCACCTGCCCAGACGAGATCATCAAGGACGAGGCCTGGTGCACAGGCATACAAACAGCCATGCTAGAAAGAATAAACCTCCTCCAAAAAAAGATATCACACCACTACAACTCCTTACCTAAGCAAAGTTCACACGCACACATGAAACATAGTGTCAAAGCCAACAACATACCCAAGTTCACTTTCACCGAAATCACCAAAACCGAGGTCATCAACATCCTCAAACATCTCAAACCCTCACTCTGTAAGGGTGACATATGCCCCCCAAAAATCATCAAAGAATGTGCTGAGCAGCTCGCTCCTCTCCTCACTGCGTTCATCAACGCATCATTTAGGTCAGGCATAGTCCCAGACACCCTCAAAGAGGCCTGGGTGCGCCCCCTCCTAAAAAAAAACACACTTGACCCCACAAACCCTAACAACTATCGCCCCATAACCACAGTCCCATTCCTTCTAAAATTACTTGACAAAGCCGCACATATACAGATCCAACACTACCTAGAATCCAACGCAATTCTAGGCAAAAGGCAATCTGGATTCCGTAAGGGACACGGAACTGAAACCGCCCTCCTAGACCTAAAAAATGAAATTACTAACAAACTCGACAAGGGCAAGCCTGCCCTCCTCCTCCTCCTCGACCTATCAGCAGCATTTCACCTAGTAGATCACGACACTCTCACCAATCATCTAACACAAGCAGCACACTTTTCTAAGGACGCGGCCTCATGGGTAACTTCCTTCCTACAAGGCAGAGCTGTGAAAGTCTTCTCCAACACAGCTCATGCTGCGCCATCCATCATCCACTCTGGGGTTCCTCAAGGCTCCTGCACGGCCCCTACACTATACAACCTCTTTACTAAGCCCCTATTCGACAAACTGGACGCTATGGGGATCACTTACACGAACTACGCTGATGACACGCAGATACTCCTGCCCCTGACTGGTAACTATCATCAAGACTCCACCTCCCTCCAACTAATCTACTCCACCATACAAGCCTGGATGGCCACCAAAGGACTCTGCTTGAATGGGGACAAAACTGAAATCCTCATCTTAGGCCAGAAGCCCACCCTTGCCAACCTTAACCCACTTTACACTAACTTTAGCATAGACAACTGCACTATCCCAGTCCTATCATCAGTTAAAACACTAGGAGTTCACATAGATGCCACCCTATCTATGGATAAACAAGTAAGCACAATCGTCTCGGCATCGGCATTGAGCACTAAACTCATCAATGCTATAAAACCGTTCCAAACAAAAGAAAACTGCCTGTCCATCGCAAGAGCCACAATTGGAGCCAAACTGGACTACTGCAACGCGCTCCTAGCCGGCACCTCCAAGAACAACCTAGCAAGGCTCCAAACC